>NC_091841.1:33255477-33613602 GCF_037783145.1 Equus przewalskii
ATTAATTGGACTTCATCAAAATTAAAAACTTTTATGCTGCAAAATACTATCAAGAGAGTGAAAAGACAACCCAAGAAGGAGAGAAAATACTTGAAAATCATGTACCTGATAAAAGGCTTGCATCCAGAATATCTAAGATGAATAACCCAACTAAAAACAGATAAAGTATTTGAATATACATTTCTCCAAAGTAGGTATATCAATGTCCAATAAGCACATTAAAAGCCATTAGGCAAATGCAAATCAAAACCACAATGAGATACCTTTTGATACTCACTAGATGGCTATAACAAAGGAGAAGGACAATAGTAAGTGTTGACAAAATTGTGTAGAAATTGGAACCCTCATTCTTTTCTGGTGGTGATGTAAAATGGTACTGCCCTTTGGGAAGACATCTTGTCACTTTCTCAAGATGTTCAACATAGAATTATCATATGGCCCAGCAAGTTCACTCTGTGTCCACCCAAGAGAAATGAAAACTGATGTTCACACGAAAACTTGTACATAAATGTTCATACCAACATTATCTCTAATAGCCAAAAAGTGGAAACAACCCAAATATCCATCAAATGATGAATGGTTAACAAGATGTGGTATATCCATATAATGCAGTATTATTCTGCAATAACAGGAGATGAAGTACTGATTCATGCTACTTGAAAACATTATGCTGAGTGAAAGGAGCCAGTCACAAATACCACACAATGTATGATTCTGTTTACATGAAATGTTTAGAAGAGGCAAATCTATAGAGATAGAAAGTAGATTAGTTGTTGCCGGGGGCTGGAGGAGGGAGGGGTTGGTGAATGACTGCTAATAGGTATGGGGTTTCTTTTTGGGGAGATGAAGATTTTGTAAAATTAGATTGTGGTGATGGATGCACAACTCTGAATATACTAAAAGCCATTGAATTATATGCTTTAAATGAGTGAATTGTATGATATGTGCACCAGATCTCAATAAAGCTGTTAAAAAAGATATAATACAGTTAACATTTGTCAGACTCAAATGCGGCTTTATCTTCCGTGGTGTAACAACTTGTAGTAATCTTTGAAATCTTTTATTCCAGTTTGTTGTGGTTGAGGATTTCTGTTCTGAGGCCCCTCCTTCCTGTGCATTAATAAAGAGAAAATGTAGGGAATATCCCTGGTGGTGATCATGACAGCCTCCTGGGGTCAGACCGTGCTTCATGTGTGCTTTCATTGTTGTCTTACCAGGTCCTCATCGCAGCCTTTTGATGGGTGGTACTCCCGTTTGATGAAGGAGAAGGTGAGATGGAGAGAGGTTAAGTTGATGGCCCAGGGTCACGTCACCAGTAAGACAGGGAATGGCATTCCAGTCCAGGCTGGGTTGCAGAGTTTGCTCTGTTGACCTCTGTCCTGACCACCTTCAGTACAGTGTTGAGGAATGATACCTTCCTTCAAAAATAGGCTCTTGTAAAATTTGTAAATTTCAGATTTATTACCTTAGGATTTTGGCGGTTTGGTATTTTTATAATAAGCTGTGATAGGCTCCTGTACTCTTTCTTTCTGAATTTAGGCTCTTCCCAGAACACTAATACTGTCAGTTGATTAGTTCGGCTTGCAAACAAGAAGAAATCATTAACCAGCATGTTATTCTAGAAGATGACCAGAGGCGCTAATTCTAAAAATCCAAGAGCTTTTTCAAAGCCTGTCCCCAGGGTGCATTCTTTGCTACTTACTGGGCCCAGATTGTAGCTTGTTTTTGGGCAGTGGCTGTGGGCTGGTCTGGGTTACTCATTAGCCACCAGAGCTCCTAAGTCCGTTGTGGGAATTGCTTGTTAGAAGCGCGGTGTCCTCAGTGGCCAACAGACCTGCTGCATTTTAGATAGAGGTGACGCAGGGTGAAAAGACCAGGATCTCTTCAGTGTGGAGCAAAGATCAAACCACAAGCGTGGCAGGGCTTACCACTGCCCTCAGGTACTCCTGCGGGTGCTCTTCTCTTTCAAAACTGGTTTCTGAAGTCAGGCCAGGGCAGGAACTCCCTCCACCACCCCCAAAGCAAATTCTTTACCTAAAAAGATAAGGCTTTTTGCTACATCTGCTCCCAGCAGTATGGGGCGGCTGGGGTTGTTGGTGAGGCCCTTTGCCTGGAGAGAAGTGCAGCTTGAGTGAGCATGAACTAGCCTTTGCCAGGGAAGCTCCTGATGGGCCCCAGTGCACAGATTGCTCCGCAGTGTCCTCACCCCACCATGCACAGTGGGAGAGGTGTCCTTCCAGGGCACTTGGCTAAACTTTGGACATAACTATTGATTCAGATGTGTTAATCTGCGTGTGGACTATCAGTCATCCATAGTCATACTAGATTTTTCTGAGAACCTTACCTCAGGTAGGTGTGTTTGAACCCGTGTGGCAGCTTTCCCGATGGAATTCCCCTGTGGCTTTTCTAGGCTTTAACACTTAGGGACAGCCTTGCTCAGCTGAGTAAAAGCAACAGCCGCCATCCAGATAAGGGCTAGTGTTTGTGGGCTTAGGTGCTGGGCACTGTGTGAGGCTTGTACTCCTTGATCCTCATGGTGGTGTCTCTACCGTGAGACGAAGGCATTGAGGCAACAGCCTAGACCTGAGCCCAGATGGGCTCCAGCTCTGGGCCCTCCACCGTCTGTGTCCCTGCACCATCTCATGAGCTCCCAGGCAGGCAAACCTGCCTCTCCTCGTGGGGGTGCCTTGGTCTTCCTGCCCTGTGGGGGATGTACCTGTTGAGGTGGGAGAAGCGGCTGGGGACAGTGACAGGAAGTGTCTGAGAGACTAGAATTCACTGTGGCAACACACAGGGGGGCCCCTAACCGTGTTGGGGGGTTAAGGGGGTTTCTCAAAGAGGTGACAACCTCACTGCTTAGTTGGAGGAGAGGAGGGGCAACTATTGTAGAGGTGGTAGAATGCCTGAGGACCAGGGTTGGGGAAAGCAGGCATGGCTGGGGCTCCAGTGAATCTCTCTGGGCTGCCCCCTTAAGGGAGGGAGAGTGAATGGTGAGCAGGGCCCAGAACCGTGGGGCCTTCAACATAGGCCACACAAGGGGTGTGGACCGCATCCTCTGCCCTTGGAAGAGACTCGGGTTTTGTACATGGGAATCCATGGACAGATGGATCCAAGGACCCTGCCGGAGGTAGGAGAACATTCAGCTTCAGCTTGAACATTTCTGGAGTTGGGGAGTCCATTGCCTCACAAGGCACTCGACTTCTATTTTTTCTTTTTTGTTGTAAAGTAAAACACAGATACAGAAAATCACACAAAACCCATGTTTAAAGATGAATGAATTATTATAAGGGGAACATAATTGTGGCTTCCACCCAGGTAACCACCCTGGAAGCCCTGCCACATGCTCTGTCCCATTCGCCTACCCCCAAGCCTACCACCAGGGCTGGGTTCTTTGTGTCCTTTATAGGTTTCTCAACCAAGGGGGTATCCTGAACACTATGGTTTGGTCTTCCTGTTTCTAAACATTCTGTGTTCTTTAATCTTTTAATCTGTGTCCATTTCTTTTCCTTACAATGGTCTGTTGAAGACCCGGAACGTTAAGTTGTAGCGGTCATGGCGTGTTTCACCACGTTCTTGGCTCTCTGGCAGCTGGCTCCAAAGGCCACATCACGTGGAGCTGCCCCTCCACCAGACTCCAGGTGGTGCCCTGCTCTTTCGTATGGGGCTCCTGCTGTGTCTGGCCGATTCTGTTTTTGTGGGGCTAGCAGCTGTCCATGTCCTCTGCCTAGCTCCATTCATTCCTTTGGGGAGGCAAAATGGTGATATTCTCGTTCAGTAATTTCTTTTTCATCGACTTGTAATTGTTTTATAAAGAAACCTTTCCCTGTAGGTACTGTCTGATTCCCCAGGGGATGGTTCATCTGGAAAGAGGCAGGATAGCTCATTCTTTCTCTTTATTTACCAGTTTTCACGATAACTTGTTCCTTAACGTCCTCTGAAGTCAGGTGACCAATTAGGTGGTTTTTTTTTTTTAAAGATTTTATTTTTTTCCTTTTTCTCCCCAAAGCCCCCCGGTACATAGCTGTATATTCTTCGGTGTGGGTCCTTCTAGCTGTGGTATGTGGGACGCTGTCCCAGCATGGTTTGACGAGCAGTGCCATGTCCGCGCCCAGGACTCGAACCAACGAAACACTGGGCCGCCTGCAGCGGAGTGCGCGAAGTCAACCACTCAGCCACGGGGCCAGCCCCTAGGTGTTTTTTTAAATGTAATTTTGAACTCACAGATTTTAATGTTTTTGTGAATTTTGATCATTGGTCTTTTTATCTTTTTTGAAGCTCAGGCTGTCCCGCCTTTGGTTAATGGAGTCTCTTTATTAGGGTGCTGAGTGTTTTTGCCGTGGCTCTGGTGGTCTGTGGTCTTTGACAATCCTCCGTAGGCAGCAGATCCAGGCTTGTCGTGTGCCTTGCCCCAGTCCTGGAGCCAGCACTTTCTCCAGGAAGCCTAGCTGGGAGAAAAGGTGCTCCCAGACCATAGTCTGGGTGTGGTGGTGCTCGTGGCTCCCAGGCATAATCCTTCTAACTGCTCTAGGAAATATACATACTTGTCTTCAAGGGAAGATGCCTCCTGAGGTTGTTGTGGACTGCCGCTTAAGTTCAGGATGGTGAGGGTTTTCCCTTGAACTTCTTCCACACCAGGAATCTCAAGGATGCTGGGGATGATCCAGTTAGACTGTGTCCTCATCACTCATGAACTTTATCCTGGGTTGCACCCACGACAGGCTCTGACCCCACCACTGTCACTGTGCACTCATCCAGTCCCCCCTCCTGCCCCACCCTGGAGCAGCTGTGCCTGATCTAAGTGTATCATCTGAGCGATGCTGTTACTGCACGTGCTCCCTTTCACCCTCACTTCAATGCTTGATGCTCACTCAGTTCCTTCGATCATGTACTCACTAACTTCGGATGTTGGAAACTCATTCTCTGGATGCGAAAAGGGCCTGGGGCACATCATTGCTCTCAGTTGTCACAAGTTGTTGAGGTTGGTACACTTGAGGCTAATTGTGCTGGATGTGAAATCCCTGCCTCACATTTATTTTCCTTGCATATCTTAAGTGTTTTCACCCTTTTCTTCTGGTGTAAAGCGATGCCACAATCTGAGGGTATCTGGTTTTCTTTGTTGTATAAGCTGCTTGCTCTTGTTTACTGGATGTTCAAAGGATTTTTTTCTTTTTCTTTAAAGTCCAATAATTTTATTAGGCTATGTGCTGGTGTATATTATTTGGGGTTGATATTCACAGGAATGAGGTGTGGTTTTTTACGTGGTTTGAAATCTTTAGTTTGTTTAATTTCAGGAAGGCGTTTTCAAAGGCGTGTGTTAGTCTGCTCCACTGCTCAGTTGGTCGTCTTCCTGAGGGACACCTACTATCCATATGTTGCATCTTTGTCTGTTTCCAGTATTTGCTACTTTCTTTTGAATTCTTTATCTGTTTCTTCATTTCTTTTTGAGTTAAGTAATTTTCTTTTTTTTCATTTTCTGTTTCTTTCGAGACCCCTGTTGTGTTTATTTGTTCTTTTATTCTTCATTTCTAAAATGATTTTTTGTTGATGTTTTTTTCGGTGAGGAAGATTGGCCCTGAGTTAACATCTGTTACCAACCTTCCTCTTTTTTTTTTTTTTTGCTTGAGGAAGATTGTCCCTGAGCTAACATCTGTGGGAATCTTCCTCTATTTTATATGTGGGATACTGCCACAGCATGGCTTGATGACCATTGTGGAGGTCTGTGCCCGGGATCCAAACTGGCAAACCCTGGGCTGTCAAAGCGGAGTGTGTGAACTTAACCACTATGCCACCAGGCCGGCCCCCTAAAATGATTTTTATTTCTAATTTTCCTCATTTCTTTTACCTAATATCTGAGGTTTTCTAATGGACTTTTGAATGTCTTTTATACTTTGTTGACGTCTGTTAGCGTATTTCAAAATGGAGGGCTCCAATTTTGATCTATTCTTTGGGGACGTCTTTCTGAGGAGCTTTCATTGTTTGTAGGAACAATGTCCGTTGTTCTGCTCTTTGTTCTCCTTTTTTCTTGTGGTCTCTTTGTATGGAATTTGACCTCCGTAGCTTCGTGTGGCTTATTTTTCTGTGAACTTAGTTTTCTGAGCTGTCCGTGGAGGCACAGCCCAGGGTGGCTTTTCTGCTGCACACAGCTCTCCTCTGCTGGCGTCCCTGGCTCTGCGTGCCTGCTCCTGTGGACCCTCCGTGTCCCGTGTCGCTGTGTTCCTCTCTGCTCAGTGGGAGGCCGGGGCCAGGCCGCTCCAGCCCACTGGTCCTCTCACTCAGCCCTCTGAGCTAACCTGGTTCTGCTTAGGGCTCTCCTGTCCTCAGGTCTGGCTGATACGCCGTTCTTTTCTCTGTCTTCTCGTACGCAGATGTATTGCCATGAGGTCTTCTGGCTTTCAGTGATTTTCCCCTTGAGGGGACTGCGCTCAGAGATGTGAAGTAATTTACCGTTGGTTGAAGAGCAAATCAGAGGCCACTCTTGGATTCCAGCTTCACATGCCTGGCTCTGAAGCCTGCTCTTGTCATCATATGCCTGTGCCTCTCCAGGAGAACCTTGACCTGCCCTGATTGAGAAAAAATATGTGTGTGTTTGTTGTAAATTGGCCAATTAAAGAAAAAGCTTTGGATGAAAAGCCCTAGCTTCTTGCCCAAGCCCTGTCTTGTTCCACAGAGGGTGTGTGGTTTAGCCGTTTGTTTCTATTGCTCCTGGTGGTTTCCCCATGACTCTAAATTATATGCTTTTAGTTTTATTTTGCGATTTATCAATCTTGAGTAGTATCTATAGATTTCCCTCGTGGAGATGATTTAGCTCATTTTGCATTATTTTTTCTTTCTGCTGCCTTCCCGTCTTTTTATTATTTCTGCTCTAGATCTGACCCTTTGTGACTCTCTGCACAATTAAGTTCCTGCCACCCAGGGGGTTTCTTCACTAGGACTTGGGTAGGTAGGGTGCACGCGCCAGAGGGAGGGGCTCAGACACAGATTCCTGGACACCTTGTTGGAGGCACACACGCATGCACACACAGGCACACACGTGTGTGCCCTCCTATGCACAGGGCTTTGCTTGTACACTCCAGGCTGTGTGACGCTGCCTGCAGTCTTTGTGGGTATGGCAGAAGGCTCCCAAGACATTGTTTTCATGGCCCTTTCAGCCAGATCCAAAAGGCCTACTTCAGCAAACATACTACTTTTTAAGAAAAAGTTTGCTGTTGACCCGTCACTCACGGTCCTCAGGCCCGCTGCTCTACACAGTGCTCCTTGACTCCTCAGGGGGCCTTCAGCTGCTCAGCTTCTTACAGATGGAGGAGCTGGGGCGCTGCTCTGACCAGCCCTCTGGCTGCACGAGGTCAGGGCTGGGAAGAGAGAGTGACTGGCAAAGGAGATTTGGGTGCCTCCTCCCAGCCTGCACTCCTTGTTCCCCAGAGCTGACTGCTATGCTTGTTTTATTAAAGGTCTCCAGCCTCCACCCTCACCCCCAACTGGAATGGCAGCTCCCCAAGGGCAGGAAGTACTGCCTTAACCTGTAAGTCCCAGCACCCCGAATAGTGCCGGGCGAGTGAGCCGGCCACATGGTCCTGTCTGACCAGCCACTCCATTGGGGGCTTGCTAGGGTAGGATCGGCTCAAAAGAGTGTTCCTTTAATTTAGCAGATATTAAACTCCATTTATTAGTAAGTTAGTAGTGAAAGATAAGTGCTGTTTGGGAGTGTCCTGGAGAGAGGGAGCTTGCCTTCTGGGAGAGGCGAGATAAGTTCCAAGAGGGGCTGTGCTAGAGGCTGAGCCGAGTGGATGGCGTTTCTGGAGGAGGGCATGGGTGAGCCCAGTGTCTGTGCCTCTGTGAGCACCCGGGGCTGGGAGTCTTCTGGGGTGGTGGCTGCTGTGGAAGCCTTTCTTCCCACTGAAAATACAATCACTAAACCAAGGGCTCGCCTGGAAAGGGTCTTTAATAGTAAACTTTATTCCTTCTTTCAGAACGTGATGGAAATTTACACAGACTTGTTTGTGCATACGACTTACTTTATCCTGTGTGATGAATAATTTCTTGTATTTTTGCAGTACTTGTTAAGATGAATAGACTCAAAAAAATCGCCTGTGCTCTCTAGGCCTCAGTTTCCACAGTTAGTCAAGGTGGAGGAAAACTGAATATGGTTCGATCTCCAGTCCACGTCGGACATGTTCCATACATGCAAATGTTCGTTGAATTAAGGCTAATTTAGCAGTAGATCTAGGATGCAGCTAGAGTTTGTCATAAATATAATGTACCTTTCATCCCTTTTTCGTATAATGGAGCATTCCTAAACTTCAGTGAATATTATAAAAGTGAACTTATCAGATTTTGTCGGCTGGTGAATTTCATAAGGAAAGAAAATTGGAAGCCTGCAGTAGTTGAAACTTTATACTTTGGAAAATTATCTATGGCCGTAAAAGTCAGTTTTAAGAGTAAACTATTAGCTGATAATGATTTATTGTGGAAAACATTCAGCAGGTATTTTGAGTGCTTCCAATTCCAGAACTGTGGCAAAAGATGGAGTTAAAAATGGTGCCAGCGATCACGTCCCCTCATGGAGTGGCTGCTTTCCTGGGTGTGCTTATGGACTAGCCTGGCGCTGTCAGGTTTGCGGGTCTGCCTCAGGGCCTCTGCACTGGCTTTGGTTGGAGCAGATTGCTTCTTTCCTTGGGCTCCTGACAGCGGTGATTCTGCCTTTAATGGTGATGTGTCAGTCTTGTTAGGGAATGGGCGTTTGTTTAGAAATCAGTTTAAGAACGCATTTGTGTTCTCTTTTTCTAGGCAAAAGTAAAGAAGCAGAAATAAAGAGAATAAACAAAGAGCTGGCAAACATTAGATCAAAATTTAAAGGTAAGTGTGTCATGAAACGTTCTGTTGTAAATTTTGTATATGGTAGGGACTTAATCTTTTAGTGTCATCTTTGTGTTTTTTCACTTCAAACTAAAGTTTAGTTCTCAGTTAGCATGTTTACTATCATGGCTCTGTTAAAATTAAAGAGTGTTTAAAGTCAAGCCATTGGTTATTCTTGAGTTGTTTGATGGTTTGTGTGCAGTTGATCAGACAGCGTGACCCTTCCAGGGACCCGATCTTTTCCTGGAGCTGAAAGGACGCTAATCTAGAGCGGCTCCTTCCGCTCGTGGCCTCTTCTCCAAAAGGGCCAGGAGTGGTGTGAGCCACAGACCCAATGTATTAGGGGCTCAAAGTATGATCTCAAATGAAGAAATGCTCTCCCTGAGGCTGCTCATTATTTGTTTGAAGTATTATCAAGTGATCTGAGCACTTCCTGTGTTGAAGTGTTTTCCGCTGTTAATGAAATGAGTAACGTACCATGTTACCTAATCCACCCAGGTAGACCGCCTTTCCGTAAGCCAGTTTCTGGGGAGTACACCTTCCCTGAACATCCTCATTTTGAAGATTGTAAAGGGTAGATTTTTAGACTTTAGGACATATTTGTGAAAGGCTTGTTATCCTTTAAGCCTTAGTTTTTCAGTTAATTTTTACAGGTTTGAGACCTGGTTCAAGTCTCTGAGCAGACTTTAGCTGTGAGAGTGGCTAAAATTGCCCAGAAGCAATGAATAGAGGAGAGGGCTAGGATTGAACCCTGAGGAACTGGAGGGACAGGCAGAGGGTGAATTTCTTGGAATGGATGCTTTTTCAGGGCTTGAGAATGGATATCCTGCTTTATCAGGTGATGCAAAAACAAGTGGGATTTGAGCTGTTACTAACTGGTATATCCCCTGTTGAGCCCTAGGGAGAGTAATATGGTTAATATTTTTAACCAGGTCCAAAGATCCTCTAGATGGTCTGTGAAACTCCTGAAATTGTATGTGAAATGGTTTGCTTATATATATTTGTTTTTTTGAGGGTGGGGGTGGTGTCTATAACTTGTATTGCTTTTAGAAAAATTTTTCATTAATTTTTTTTTTAACAAAGACTTCTATAATAAAGACTTTATTTTTTTTTAGCGCAATTTTAGGTTCACAGCAAAACTGAGAGGAAGGTGCAGAAGTTTCCTGTATACCCCCTGCCCCCATGCACGCACAGCCTCCCAGTATCACCATCCCCCACCAGAGAGGGAAGTTCGTTACAGTGCTTGAACCTACGTTGACATGTCGTCATCACCCCAAGGTCCACAGTTTACATCAGTATTCACTCTTGCTGTTACATATTCTGTGGGTTTGGACAAATGTATAATGACGTGTGTCCACCATTCCAGTGTTGCGCAGAGTAGTTTCACTGTCCTAAAAGTCCTCTGTGCTTGGCCTGTTCGTCCCTCCCTCTCCGATAACCCCTGGCAACCACTGGTCTCTCTATTGTCTCTGTAGTTTTGCCTTTTCCAGAATATCATGTAGCTGGAATCATACAGTATGTGGCCTTTTCAGATTGGCTTCCTTCACTTAATATGCATTTAAGTTTCCTTCATGTCTTTTCATGGCTTGATGGCTCATTTCTTTTTTGTGCTAAATGATATTCCACTGTCTAGATGGACCACAGTTTATCCATCCACCTACTATCGGGCATCTTGGTTGCTTCCAAGTTTCAGCAATTGTAAATAAAGCTGTTGTAAACATCTGTGTGCAGGTTTTTGTGTGGATGTAAGTTTTCAGCTCCTTTGGGTAAATATCAAGGAATGTGATTGCTGGATCGTGTGGTGAGAGCATTTTAGTTTTGTTAAGAACCACCAAACTGTCTTCCAAAGTGGCTGTACTGCTTTGCAATCCCTCCAGCAGAGAAGGAGAGTGTCTGTTGCTCCGCATCCTCACCAGCATTTATCGTCAGGGGTCTGGATTTTGGCCACACTGGTAGGTGTGTAGTGACATCTTACTGCTGTTTTAATTTGCATTTCTCTGATGACATGTGACGTGGAGCTTATTTGTGCTTATTTGCCATCTGTACATCTTCTCTGGTGAGGTGTCTGTAACTTTCATTGCTTCTAAGAGGGAGGGACCATGACGTGGTGGTGAAGAATGAAGTTGCCCCGACTACCCCAGATTCATTTCCCCGCCCCAGTGATGCTTATTTGCTGTGTCACTCTGTCAAGTTACTTACTCTTCTGCATCTTTTTCTCAGCTGTAAAATGGGGTACTGATTATCTCAGGCTGGGTTCTCCATTCAGCAGACCCTGAGATGGGATTAGAGGATGAAGATTGATTAGAGAGGACCACCAGTGAAAAGTAGAGGGAGGAAGCAGGGTCAGAGAGAGCAGGGAAGCCTCAGATGGAGATGCTGGTCTGCTGAAGTTGTCACTGGCCCATTAGGGAGCTTTGGAGTGAAGATTGCCTCTTAGAGGAGTCTGGCATTGGGTGGGAATGGGGCTGAGCCCTTGTCCTGCCCCCTTGAAAGCTGAGGAAGGCAGAACCTGACAAAGCTAACCCCTGTCGCTGGCCGTACTCTTGGCAGCTCCAGTCCCTTGTTGAAGGGAGAGTCCGTGTCTGCTTCACTAGTTGTGTTTATATGCAGAAATATATATAAATTCCTCAGCAGAAAGTGAGAGCCTAACAAATGTTAATCATGTTGTTATTATAAAAAGAGGTCATTGCCCTTCGATGGTAATCTTCAAAGCGTCTGTATAAATGTTTTGGGACAAACAAGACTTTAGTTTCTTCGCCTTCATGCCTGTCTAAGCTAAGGCTGCCTAGATAGGGCAGGAGGCTCCCTCTTACTGTTCACCAGCTGGTGTTTATTGAGCATGTGTATGCCCTGAATGGTAGCAGACAAGAGAAAACCTTGTCCTCAGAGAGTGTGCCCTGGGGAGCTTCCCGTTATGGTAGCTGAGATGATTTAGATCTGTGCTGTCCAGCAGAAATATAGCGCAAGTCACAAACACACACACACCTAATTCCAAATCTTCTAGTAGCCATGTTAAGTAAAAAGAAGCAGATGAAACTAATTTTAATGTATTTTATTTAACTCAATATACCTAGAATATTATCGTTACAATGTGTAATGAATAAAAAAAACTTACTGAGATGTTTTACATTTTTTCACACCAAGTCTTCGAAGTTTCATGTGTGTTTTACACTTAGAGCACACCCAGTTCAGACCAGCCATAGTCAATTGCTTAGTAGCTGTGTGTGGCTAGAAGCTGCCACTTTGGACAGTGATGTAGACTTAGACCAACTCTTCCACTGAAAACAACTTAAAAAGAGACACAGGATTTAAAAAAGTCTTGAAGCATCATAGAGTAACAAGAAAAAAGAATCACTGGGCCTTATGTGGGAGAAGGAAAGTGCCCACGGAAGCAAGTGCAGCACTCAGCTGTTTGTGCCTTGAGAGCATTTGGTAATCCCAAAGAAACAGCTACGAAACAGAGCTCTATTTTTGATGACCTTGGAAGTCTGTAGGGGTGGTTGTCCATCAGAGTGATTTTGCCCTCCAGGAGACATTTGGCAAGACCTGGAGGCATTTTTGGTTGTCAGAACTAGGGATGGGGTGTGCTACTGCCATCTGGTGGTTGGAGGCCAGGACGGTGCTAAACACCTTACAGCCCCCCATTAAGAATTATCTGGCCTGAGATGTCAAAGTGCTGAGGTTGAGTAGCTCTGGTCTAGAAGGAGAAAAGTCAAAGCCCAGAGCCCACCAAAGTAGAGACCCCCTTCCACTTTAGACTGAGGCCCTCCAAGGCAGTGCCCTTAGGGCAAGAGTGAACTGGAAGTGAGCCCGTGCTGTCATAGACTTGCAGCTGGGCTTCTAACCTCTGGATGCTCTGCAGAACCTCAAGCCTTGAACTTAAACTAAGGTAAGAAAGACAGGCTTCTCTGGAGGAAGATATTGTCATTGTAGGCTGCAAATGATTCCTACAGATAGTTTTTCACATATAATGTCCAGCATGCAGTCACAGATAATCAGGCACACAGAGATGCAAGACGTGATGAGCAAGAACCAGCAGAGACAGCAGAAACAGAATCACAAAGACCTCTGACACCAGATTCAGATTATAGTAGAGAACTAGCTTTACCATTTTTTTTTTTAAAGATTGGCACCTGAGCTAACAATTGTTGCCAGTCTTCTTTTTTTTTTCTTCTTCTCCACAAAGCCCCCCAGTACATAGTTGTATATTCTAGTTATGAGTGCCTCTGGTTGTGCTGTGTGGGATGCCACCTCAGCATGGCCTGATAAGCGGTACTGTGTCTGCGCCCAGGATCCAAACCGGTGAAACCCTGGGCTGCCAGAGTGGAGCGCGCGAACTTAACTACTCGGCTGCAGGGCCAGTCCCAGCTTTACCATTTTTAAAGAGATAAAAGGCAAACTTGAAAATTTCAGTAGGAAACTTGCCAACTGTAGACACAGCAGATTTTGAAATTGATCAGATGGAAGTTCTAGAACTGAGACACAGTAATCAAAAGGAAGGACTCAATGGCCAGACATAATGACAGACATGGTTGGAGAGAGATTTAATGTTCTGAAAGGTGAGAAAAATCCCTCTCCTGAACGTGGCCCAGATGGAGGACGAAAGGGCAAACTGCAGAGTGGGTGGGAGACATGGGGTGTGGGGAAGGGTCTGGAAGGCCTCATTGGTGTCCAGAGGGAAAGGAGGAATGGTGGGCCCGAGAACTTTCAAGAATTCAGGAAATTCACCAAACCACAGATTCAGCAAACAGTTCAGATAAATAAAATGAAATCTACACGTAGACACATTATTGTGAAAATGTATAAATCCAAAGAGAGGAAATCTTAAAAGTAGCCACAGAGGCAAAAAGGTGGGCTGTCTTCAGAGGAGCGACATGTATGCTGACAGCTGGCTTCTCACAGTGACAAGGGAGGTGGAACCACATGGAAAACTCAAATGCTGGAAAATAACAGCCCACTGGAACCGTTACCTAGCAACAAGGTCTTTTAAGAGTGAAACTAAAAAAGACCCTTTTCAGACAAAAATGGAGAGAATTTCTCACCAGAGGGCCCATACTGAGGGAAATTCTAATCTACTTCAGACCAGAAGCAAAATAATCCCACATGAAAAATAGATACAGAAAAGAAGGAAAGAAGTGGTAGATACGTAGGTAAATTTACACAATCTCTGTGTATAATAATGTTTGTGAAATTAAAAATACATGTAGAAGTAAAATACTTAGCAAACAGACAAAGCATGGTAAAACTCCGGTAGTCCCAGGAACACGAGAGAGCTGCATCTATAGATAAAAACCTTGCCGTCAAGAAAGCTGGAGGCCAGTGGTTCCCCTGGTGAGCGCTATCATTTGAAGAAGGAGGTGGGGCTTGGTCATGTGACATGGCCTGTGGGATGGAGACAGTGTCTGTGTGCCACTCGCAAACCTAAACTTGAAGGGGGGTTGCTCATTTCCCATCTTCTCCGTGAGAAGCACATGCTTGGGTTGCGGCTGGGTCGGGAGGCTGGGAGACACACAAAGCAGGTCCAGATGCAACTTGGGTGACTAGGGTGGTGGAGGCAGCCCCAGCCAAGCCCCGGCTGACTTGCAGTCTCTTGAGCAAAAAATCCCTGCTGGTTGTGTAGCCACTAAATTTTGAGGTGGAACGGTGTAGTTGTGATGACATTAACTGGCATACCCTCAACCTTGAAACCTTCAGAGAAAAACTGTTGTGTTGTATATAAGCAGAGATATGGTAATTTCCTGCTATTGATTGTCTTCAGAAGTTGACCAGATGGCGTACATGGATTTGCTAAATAACTGCTGGCGGTATTCACTAAGTTCCAGGCACGAGGGCTACAGAGATGAATAGGAAAACTTCCCATAAAGAATGTATGTTATTGTAGGTGTAGAAAGACTTTAAAAACCCAGAACTTTTTACTGAGGAAACATGAAAGCTTACATGTCAGGGGGTTTATTATACTGTTCTCTTGCAGGTGTTCCTTGCCCAGCTTTACCAGTTTCCATCATTTTGTAATGTGCTTTCATCTTTTGCTCTTCTTTTTTTCCTGGAATATTTTGATGGAGTAATTTTTAAAAAGTGTCTTTATGAGATACAGTATGTTTGAAATAAAATTCACTCGTTTTAAATGTGCACTTTGAATTTTGGCAAATGCATGTATTCATGCAGCCAGCAGCACCACAGACGAAATAGAGAACGTTTCCACCACTCCAGAATGTCCCCTGGTGCCCCTTTGCTCTTAACCACCTTCCCCAGCCGCCATTGATCTGCTTTCTGTCACTATGGTTTTGTTGTTTCTAGAAACTTCATGTGAAAGGAATTGTGTGGCGTCGTGTCTTCTGCGTCACTTTCTGTGAGTGAGCACAGTGCTTTCAGGGTTTGTTCACGTCACGGGTGTCAGTGATTGGTTCCCACACAGCGTGCTTTACTCACCAGTTGATGGGCATTTGGGTTTTTCCCAGTTCTCCACTGTTGTGAGTAAAGCTGCTGTGAATATTGGTGTGCAAGTCAGAGTGTGGATGCGTATTTTCATTTCTTTTGGGTCGATACCTAGGAGTGGACTGGCTGGGTCATATGGAAGGTGTGTATTTTACTTTTTACGAGACAGCCACGCTGTTTTCCGGAGTGGCTGCACCGTCGTGCGTCCCAGCAGCCCTGTGAGAGTCCCGGTTCCTCCGTAGCCTCGCCAGCACTTGCTATGGTTAATCTGTTAAATTTTAGTTACTCTACTGGGACTGTAGTGGTACCTTCTTGTGGTTTTAATTCACATCTCCCTTTTTAAACAGCTGAAATCAGTTGAGCTTTATAGCGAGTGAAGAACATGCCCCGGGTCTGTGGGGACACTGGGGAAGGAAGGCAATACTCTGGAGCCAGCCGTTGTGAGAAATTTCACAGAGGAGGGGGCACTTTACCTGACATGGGGTGAGGGGAGCCTTGGAGGCAGTGGTACCAGCACAGTGCAGAAGCAGGGGACTTCCTGTCTGCCCTTGGTGTCTTATCCTTTTTACCTCTTTGAACAGAATAAGATGCGTTGAGCACCCATCTCTGTGAGAGGAAGGGTGAAAAAAGGGTCACAGCCTAGAAATCATCCAGAAGAGTCTGGGTCTTGGTCACCTTTTCCTAGTGACAGAAAGTTATTCCTGCATCGTGCGGAGACCTGGAGATTATTCTCAGCGTCTTAGTTGTCACATGAGAACACTTCGTTGGCAGGGTAGGGCCTGACTCGGGGTGGTCAGGCTCAGTTCTCACAGTGGGCTAGGAGCCCTCTCCCTACCTTTATGTGGGTGCATGTGTGACCTCCCAAACCCTGGTAGAGGCTAGAGGTTTAGAAACCTATGTGTCTGGGGGCCATGTCTGTGTTTAGCACAGGGGTCCTGTCCTTAAGGCACAAATGGCAAATTCATGTCAGCCTGAGGCCTCCTAGAGTCATAAGCAAAGCTTACAGACACTCGGCTGGCTACCTTTCCCTATTCTTAAAAAGGGGTTATCTTGGACTATTTTTGACCATAGCCACTGTTAAAGAGTCAGGATGGGGCCTGAGAAGCATGAGTGACGAGTGGGTGGTTATTAGGTTAACTGGTGCTAGAGCCGGGGTGTGGTCCCAGGCTGCGGCAGGAACAAAGCAGGCAGGGGACACATGCAGTGTGGCAGGAGCGGCAGGTGCTGGGGAGCCCCGTCATGTGGGGTGCAGAGGGCCGACCTGGCTCTGACCCAGATGGCGGGTGACTGTCAAGGGCGCCTATCATTCCCTCTGGCTTCGGCACTTGAGGAAGAGGAAGCATGTCCATGTGTCCAGATGCTGTGGTGACCAGCCCACTCTCCAGTCTTGTGTTTTATCTATTTGATATTTTGTTGTAAAAATATCAGGTTTTATGGGGCTGGCCCAGTGGTGCAGCTGTTAAATTTGCATGCTCCTTTTCAGTGGCCCAGGATTCGCCGGTTTGGATCCCAGGTGGGGACCTGTGCACCGCTTATCAAGCCATGCTGTGGCAGCGTCCCACATAAAGTAGAGGAAGATGGGCACAGATGTTAGCTCTGGGCCACTCTTCCTCAGTAAAAAGAGGAGGATTGGCGGCAGATGTTAGCTCAGGGCTAATCTTCCTCAAAAAAGAAAAAAATCAGGTTTTAGTCATTCTAAGATTTTTTTTTCACATTCTGAAACCAGCATGCATCTCAAGAGCCCGTGAAATATGGTCCTCATTAGCTTCAGTGGTGGTCTCACGTTGTTCCAGGTGCCACTAAGCCCCTGGAGCAGTGTCCTGCTTCATTTCCTTAACGGCCCAGTGAGGAGCGGGCCTTAGAGAAGTTGAGGGACCCCAGGACACAGCCTGGACCCTGATCCTCAGTCAGGATGCATTTGTAGTTTGTGGCCAGCTTTCCCAAGCAGGGATATGGGTGTCACTACCATCATCCCTATTTACAGCTCAGAAAAGGCTCTGGTTAACAGTTTGAAATTAGTGGAATCAAAAAACAATTCTAGCCCAATATTGAAACTAACATTTTAAGGACTGTCTCAGTCTGGTCCAATCAGGAGAGAGAAACCACAGTGAGAGTTAGGGATGTTTACTGTAAAGAATTACTGAGCTCTGGTAAGAGTGACTAAGATACAAGGGGGCGGTGTGGCCTGGGGCTGAAGGAGAGCTCCCAGGAGAACAAATCTGGAGGCCCCTTCCTGGACCAGGGCAGGTAGGTGAGCCAGCTGGAGAGCGGAGAAGCTCAGAGGACAGAGAAGGTTGTCACTGGTTTGGCCAGGGTGCAGAGTTGGGGGCATGCAGAGGGCAGGAACTCCCCCATCCACAGGCAAATTGTGTGGGGCTGCTGGGCAAATCTGGATGTTGGTGTGGGCAGGAACCTATCTGGCCGCTAGGGTCGTGTTGAGAGGGCTGTGGGAAGGTTATGGCCAGGGTGGGGCCGAGAGGTCACTGTGGGACCACAGAGCTCCTCCCATCTTCACCCCAAACTGCGGGCAGGCCCCTTCCTGCACCTGTGTCCCTCAGTGCTCCTTTTGGAGACAGCTGTGAAGGAAAGGCGCAGAGGGGTTCTGCCCTGGGCCCGAGCTTTGTGGAGGTGTGTTTGGAGCTGACCACTGGCTTGAGGACCCTCTGTGTCCTGACAGTGAGTTTTGCAGTTGGGAGACTGGCTTGGGCTCCTGAAGAATGAAGAGCCAGGCCCAGCAGTGCCCTGTGGAGGGCTGTCAGGATGCTGGGCTCCTCATGCACATGGAAGGGGTTTCTTGTGCACTCTGCCTGGGCCTTGCTCCCGAGGTAGATAGGTGGTAGGTGCTGGGGATGTGCCGGGTGAATGCAGGTGGAGCTAGCAAACACACTTTCTTGACAGAAACGAGCAGGCTTTTGTTTTCAAGGCCTTCCACTGAGTCTGAAGTGCAAGTGCTGTCCCTTGGAGCAGTGGCACAGAGTGCCTGGGGTGGCTCTCCTTGCCCTGATGGAGGGTTTTCAGAGTGTGTGAGGTGTGCCTGAGGCAGGATGCATTATGACGTCATTCTCAAACTCAGAGGTGGCCCTCCTCTTAGTCTGCAGCCCTCACAGATGCGTGCTGCTGAGAAGCCAGGTCTGGGAGGGTTGATGGTTTGAAACTTGCCAGACAAAGCAGTGGGGTCACCATCAACCTCAGGTCCAGCAGGCGAGCCTGCAGTGAGCGCCCCCTAGACCCAGCCGAAGCTCTGCGGGAGCCCCCAGCCTGACACCGGCATATGTCCCGGGAAGTGATGGTGCCTCCAGCCCTCAGGCCTGAGTCTTCATGGGAGCTGCTTGATGGAGGAAGCCCGCCCAGCTGCACAGTTTCTGATGAGAAAGAGAACCGTTCTGAAGGGAGGACTCAGGGCTCGGGCCTCATTTGGATGCAATCAATGAAGAGGAAAGGCTTCCTCAGGGGTCACTCTTGAGCAGGTGAGGAGCACCTTAGATGAGGAAGAGTCAAACTGGGGCAGGCACCTGGAGGAGGTGCCTCGACAGAGGGAGCCAGCTGTGTGTCTGCACCTCTGGGGGGGCCCAGCCCCGAGGGAGAGCAGATCTGGGCCACGTATTCTCGGGGACTGTTACTTTTCCCCGTTTGCACTGAGCTGTGGCACCGACAGACCAGTCTCCCTTTCGGTTCCCTTTGCAAGTGCAGGTTCCCCTGCCACCCTCTCACTGAGGATGTAGCCCCTTTGGTGCTCTGGCTTCAGGCGGGGTCCCCTGTCGTCTCCACTCTGGCTGGGACCCAGGTCGGTCTCCAGCCCTCCTCAATGCTTTGTGAGTGCCCACACTGCCTTCTGGGCCTGGGCATTTACCCCGTGTCATGGCACTGTCAGGGCTGAGAGATGCTTGACTGTTCTTGCCCTCACCACAGCCTCCCTTTCTGTGGGCCTAACCTTTAAATGTGTGTCCCTGTGAGTCTCCCAGTGTTGGGAAGGGCTGTAGGAGGGACCCTGCCTTTGGGGTCCTGCAGGAGCAGAAACCAGCCATGGTGCTTCAGGGAAAGCGCCCCTGTGCCTCCCTGGCCATCTGCCTAAAGGTCAGTCTGACTGGGCTGTCGCTGTCTCCTCTCACACTGCTGGGTTTCCCTCTAAAACGTGCTCTAACTGAGGAGCAGGGACCTGTCTCTAGGAGGTGAGAGGAGGTAGGGTGGTACTTTTTTTTTTGTTTATTTTTTGCTGAGGAAGATTCGCCCTGAGCTAACATCTGCTGGCTATCTTCCTCTTTTTCTTTTGTATTTGGGTTGCTGCCACAGCATGACTGGTGACGAGTACTGTAGGTCCTATCCCAGAAACCAAACCTGGGCCACTGAAGTGGAGCATGCCAAACTTAACCACTAGACCCCTGGGACTGGCCTGGGGCAGTACTTTTTTGTGAGTGTGAGGAAGATTGTCCCTGAGCTAGCATCTGTGCCAGTCTTCCTCTACTTTGTTTGTGGGAGGCCGCTACAGTGTGGCTTGATGAGCACTATGTTGGTCCACACCTGGGAGGTGAACCTGCGAACCCTGGGCCGCTGAAGCAGAGCCTGCGAACATATCCACTATGCCAGTGGGCCGGCCCTGGGGAGGTACTTTGGACTTGATTGTCAAAGGAGGCTTCCAGAAGACAATGGAATCTGGGCCGGTTCTTGAAGGACAGCTAGATGGGTAGGAGTTAGGGGATGGCTGCTGCTATGGTGGGCTGCATGCCCCCCACCTGCCGACGCTTTCCCACAGTTGACGGGGATGTGTTCCAGCCAGGAAGTGACAGAGCCGGCCTTCTCGGGCACAGCAATCAGATGAGCGAATAGTGGGTCCTTGGGGGAACCAGGCCTGGTCCGCTTTTATATTGTTTGGTCAGTAAATTGTGTGTCAGTTTGCTGCTGAAAGGGAGGGAGTGTTCTCAGAGCTCCTCAAGGTAAGGTGTCCAACTGCCTGGCTGACACATAATCAACTGTCTCCCCATGAAATCTTGGGCAGGGGGCTCTTTCTTCTAGACAGTTCTTTGAGGTCTGCCAGTGCTCGTTCATGGAACATGAGTGTCCCGGCCCCTTACTAATGAGGAGCATTGTGTCGTCATCTTCTGCTTCCCCTGTGTCCTACATGGGCCCTTCATACTGTGGCAGCAGTGTCCCCATAAGACTAGCTTAATAAGATGACCACCCTTTCTGGTTGTCACCTCTACAGTCTCTAGAGATTGACTCTAAGGAATATCTTACACTTCTCAGGTGAAATAATAACTTCTGGTATTTGAAATGGCAGTGGTCCTTTTTAAAATGACGTTTTATATTCTGCCAGCGACGTGTTTGGAGTCCACCTTGCCAGCACCTCTAGTGTGGTGCTCCGTCAGCCGGGGTTGGGTGAAGATGCAGATGCCCTTCTCATCCCCTGTGTGTGAGCTCTGTGAGTGGGTGATTTGTCCTGAAACTGGTGTGAAATGGAAGACTGTTTAGAGTATGTGCATCTGCCTAAATTGATAAACATTTAAAGAGTAACGTGCTGGTTTAAGGTCGGGCTTGCTCCCGGGGCCCTGGTGGATTGTGGCAGTGTGGGGTGAGGCCCAGGCCTGGCCCAACTGCACCTGCCCAGGGCTGTCCTGGGAGGGCAGAACTCTTTCTGCCATGTGTTCTGGTTTCTGTTTTTTAAGGGAAGCCAAACATGTGGATTCTGATGTGTATCACCCGGTTAGAAAATATCATTCATGCCCCATACTGTCTGTGGTGCGTCTGCCCAGGGGCCTAGCTGCCTCTCTTTTGGAGGTTGGCTCATATGCTTCCTGCTGATGAGTTCTCTGCTTTCCCTGCCTCACCCACCTTTTCCGTAGGTGACAAGGCTCTTGATGGCTATAGTAAAAAAAAATACGTCTGCAAGTTGCTCTTCATCTTTCTCTTGGGTCACGACATTGACTTTGGACATATGGAGGCCGTGAACCTGCTGAGCTCCAACAGATACACGGAGAAGCAGATTGTGAGTGTGGCTGCAGGGCTGGGGCTGGGGCGGGATGGTACTGAGGACGCCTGTCCCACCCACGGAGCTCCAGGTGCTGATACCTGAGGCGGCTGGGGCCTCACTCCCCTTTCCCACTGTCCAGCGTGCTCCAGGCATCCTGGGTAAGGTTCTTCTGATCAGGTGGCCATTTCTTTTCTTGTTCTTTCTTTATGGCTTCCATCCAGGCTGGGAGTTTCCTGTGGGTTTGGATGGGCTACACGAAGTCCAGCTGTGATGTCCTGGTGCCTTGGGTGCGGCTCTTTCCCATGAGGTCCGCCTCAGAGGGATGGAGGGGCGTGTCCTTTCCTACAGCACCTGGCTGATGCACTGTCGCAGATCACTTTGCCTTGGCCCCTTGTACAACTTTCGTTTCTGAAATGGGCACCATACCTCCATGGTTTAAGACCTAGAGCTCCAGATGGGTGTGCCCTTGCCTCGCTCCCAGCTCCCAGCACCTTCTTAGACAGTGCTGTGCCCAGCTCCTGAAGCCTCTCTGGCTTTGTAATTTCAGTCCTGCATCCTGTTGGAGTAACATTATTTCTGTATGTTTTCTCCAGTATTACAAAGTACCATTTTCCTCTATTTGTCCAAAAATTTAACTACAGAAAGTGAAAAAATACCCTAGATGCCCCAGGAATTTTGTTAACTATTGGTATTTACTCAATAAGAGTTTATTGAGAGTCTGCCATGGACCAAGCAAAGTGCTGGGGAGACCCCTGGGGACACAGTGATCAAAAGCAGTCATGGGCCCTGCTCTTGTCCAGCGGGGAGATGGCATCAGACAGTGCGGGAAATAGAGAATTACAGCTGTGGCCAGTGCTTGGGGAAGGAGGCGTGCAGAACCCTCTGGGACCCTGAGGAGGGGGTGGCTATAGGGGGGGCTCCCTGGGGAGGGCGTCCTGAGCTGAGACTGAGAGCAAGGAGTTAGCTGGGGGATGAGGGCAGACAGAGCAGGTGGCACCCTGCCAAGGGCACGTGCGTGGGAGTGCAGAGCTGAAAGGGCAGCAGCTGCCAGAATGGAGAGCAGGAGTAGGCTTATGGATGGGGCCTTGCTCCTGAGGCTGACAGGAAGCTGGGCAGGGGTTTAACCTGCCTGGTCAGTGATCAGACGAGTCTTGAGAAAATCACTATGTCCCCCTGTGTGGGGAGGGCGTGAACAGTGGTGTCACTGGAGTTTGGCCTGGGTGGTGAGGGGAAGCTGGGGACACAGAGACAGATTCAGGAGAGGGGAAGACAGCAGTCAGTTGGGTTTCTGGAAATCTCCATAGTTTCTTAGTTACAGCCAAGGCAGGCCCTTTGCCTGAAGGCCCCTTCCCATCCTGTTCAGGATAGCGGTGATTACAGGGCACTCAGACGTGTCACCACAGAGAAGTGAGTGTGACTTGGGGGAGGACCAAGATGTCTGATTCTCGTGGGGACATCTGACTAAATGCCTCTTAGATTCATCCTGAAGGACTGTCCCATGGCAGAATCGGAAGCAGAGACTTTGCTTCTGTAACAGAACTGGTGTTTTTATTAACATGCAGGTGGCATGAGTCTGACAGCAGTATGCTGAGCAGATTGGAATAGTGCTGGAGGCTCACCGAAGGCTGGAAGTGTCTGCGTTGTCGTCCTCAAGGTATCTCAGCACCCATGTGGAGTTAGATTGTCATGAGCTTTCTGTTCTCTTGTCTTTCTGGAACCCAGGGCTATCTCTTCATCTCTGTGTTGGTGAACTCTAACAGTGAGCTGATCCGCTTGATCAACAATGCCATCAAGAATGACCTGGCTAGTCGAAACCCCACCTTCATGGGGTTGGCCCTGCACTGCATCGCCAACGTGGGCAGCCGAGAGATGGCTGAGGCGTTTGCTGGGGAGATTCCTAAAATCCTCGTAGCTGGGTATGTGTCTTGTGATGTGCTAAAAATATGTATCTCTCATGTCGAATAAATCAAATATGTAACTACTTAAAGAATTTATAAAGTAAGTAATCTCCCATCGTTTTTAGTGGGGGTGACGTGAGACAGTTGAAAGTTGGATCTAGAACTACGAGTTTAGATGTCAGGTGAGGTCCAGCCAGACCTTCCCTCCCCCAGGACCACTGAGATTTTAAAGTGGGTTAGAGAAGAAAGCCAAACCCTGCCAACCACCAACCAACCACGGAGGGGCTTCAGCCTCACATAGGGCCAAAGAAGAAGGAACAGTTGTTCTGTGGTGTGGCATGGCTCCTCTTGCCCTTTCCCAGAAGCGTTACTAAGGACAAGCACCCAAATCCTGAGAATGCTTAGTAACCTACCTCCCACTTCCTTTCATTTGGAGAGAAGCTGAGTGGGGCTGAGCAGGCAGCTCTGGAAGAGTTTCAGCTAGTGCCGGGCCCTCTGTGCCACGGGTCACGGCTGAAACAGGGCCCCACTTTGTGTTCCAGGATGCTCTGCTGAGTTAAAAAATTAACCCGGAGCCTACACCGGGCAGCACTCCTGGCTGAATAAGGGACTCCATCTAGGGCACTTCATCAGGACTCAGGACTTGGTCCTCCAGGATGACTGCCAGTGCGCAGACAGACCAGGATCTGGCAACTCCAGTTCCTCTATCTATGGAAAGTGCAGATGGGCCTCAGGTGGATGCTATGGCAGGGGTCGAGGGTGTGGGGTGTGTAGCAGCAAGGAGGGGTTGTCAGAAAACTCGCCTACACCTCATTAGTGCTAGTGGGTCTAGACCCATGGTTCTCAGCCGGCAGTGTTGCCCCAGGGGACCTTGGGCAAAGTCTCAGCATGTTTGGTTGTCAAAATGGACAACCATTTTGTCCATTTTGGAGAGGGCTTGAGGTGCTGTCCCAAACTCCCTGGGGTCTGAGGGTTTTGTCTGCCATGGCTTTTGCTTTATTTCCAGCATTTTGAACAATACCTGGTACATAGTAAGTACTTGATAAATATCTGTTGGATGAATGAAATGTAAAACAGAGGTAGTCTCTGAAAAGTATTCAGATAATTCAAGAACATTTCCCTGAAATAAAGGATGGACCACCACTGCAGATTGAAAGGACACAGGAGGATGTGCATTGAAACACAGGCTGGACGAATATTGAAATGGAAGGATAAGCAAAGAATCCTGCAGCAGGAAGACAGTTGAGCCATGTCTGCAAGTTAGAAGGCCTGTGGGACCTGGTGTTGGGCCCAGCCGAGTCATCCTGCTGGAGTCAAGGTTGTAGGCCGGTGTTCTACACCAAAAAGTCTAGATAGTGTGGCACCCACGAGCCTTACTGGAAGAAAATTACCAACTCTTGAAATCCAGGTCACTAATAGAGGACTGATACTAAAGTGCTCAGGGTGCTGGGGCCCAGAGATGGGGCCGAGTAGCAGAAGGATGATGGGTGCAGAGGAGAGCATATTGTTACAGCTTAGTTGTACAAAGTAAAGGTCATGTCACCAGAACCGGGATGTTGGGGAGGGATGATAGGGCGCCTTTTATGCTGGGATTCAGTTGGCGCTCAGAAAGAGAAGCTGTCCAGGGACTGGGCTCTGGGCCCTCAGCTGGAGACGGAGTTGAAACAAAGTAGGCAGGGATCCCCCAGTCCCCCCATTGGATGTCACATGTTGACTTCCCTCTCCTCGAACCTTCTTACCGAGAGTGGCTCTCTGTGAAGGCATTGGAGCAGTGTGGGAACGGTGGTCAGGTTGGCCCTCCTGTATTAGTCAGGACTCGTAGCTGCAAGCATAGAAACAAACTGGCTACTGTAAGCCAAAGCCGTGTGTTACTGGGTGGCACAGATAGCAGACACCCAGGATGGTCTTGTCAGTGTACCTGCGCGGAAGGGAGCTCGGCAGAGTGGGCTTGAGGTTCTGCCATGAGGCCTGGAGGCCATGGCTGCCCTGCTGCTCCTTATGAGGCCAGCTTGGGGCCAGAGGGAGGGACAGATATCTACTTCTGTTCCCCAGGGGTGTTTGCATCCGAAAGAGAATTTTTTCCTAAAGTAATTTTTCTTTGGAATAGAATTGGGGTGGTTTGGGGGTTTCTCATGTTAGTTTGGACTCATTTAGGAATAAAAAATCCCAAAGGCAGATAGATGGTAAAGATAGACCCAAACCCTTGTCTTCTCTCCAGACAGAACAAGAGCCCCCACTGATTCCGTCAGTGCCTTGAGGATGCTGGCTGTTTCTTTTTCAGACGTATTTGGACAGCCTCCACTGGAGGACTCCTTGGTGGGCCTGTCGCTTTCCCAGTTGCTTAGCAGAGTTTCCCTAGGGTTAGGGAGGAGCAGGGATAAACAGAGCATTGGAAACATTCTGTGCCCTCCACTAGCATTAAAACCAGAACAGAAAGCTCTCCAAGCTGCCCTCTCCTGGGGTGTCTGCAGTTGTTCTGACCCAGCCCCTCAGTGCTCACTCCAGTTCTGGGATGCTGGGCTCCCAGCCCAGAGCTGCCACTCTTCTCGGTCGCCCCTGCGAGAGGCGTGAGGGCACCTGGTGCTGCCTCTGCTGCTTGTGCAGGGTGAAGGCAGGTGCAGGTGGGGCACCTGAGGAGGGCACCTGATAGTGGTTTCGGAGGCAGGGGAGGAAGCCACCAGGTGGACACCGAGTTCTCTGGTAGTGCAAAGCCCTCTGACACTTTTCTGTTTTGATTGTGTTATTAAGTGAATTGTGAGAAAAAAATACTGTAATTCAAATAATTAAAGAGGAATGCTTGTTGAATATGATCAGCCTGCGTAGCCAAGGTCATATTCAGCAGTTGGGAAGAATGTTAGAACTGATATTTTAGAGGTGATAAGGTTAACAGTGAGAGAGTTGTGTTGGCAGGACTCTTTCCTGTTGATTGTGTTTGATGTGAAGTCCGTGGAGGTGGCTCTTTAGAGCAGACAGTTGTCATTGTCCGTCACTGTCCAGACACGGTACATACGAAGACCCCTTGCAGGAGGTGGGCATGGGTCTGATCATGTGGAGAGATTGAAGCAACCTTATTCTCAGTGTCCTTCCAGCCTCCCCACTGGTGCGCCTCTGGTCCCTTGGTTGCTCTGGAGTGGCCTTGGTGCAGCTCTGGGCTGTGCTCGGCTTGTTGGGTGCGCATGGCGGCTGCCAACTGTTCTCGCATGACCACCGGGGTCTGTCTTTCAGGGATACCATGGACAGTGTGAAGCAGAGCGCTGCCCTGTGTTTGCTGCGTTTGTACCGAACGTCTCCCGACCTTGTGCCCATGGGCGACTGGACGTCCCGAGTGGTGCACCTCCTCAACGACCAGCATTTGGTAAATATTTGCCTCTGGACCAGAGTCCACCCTCGCCCCACTGAGTAACCTATTTTGGAATAGCCATTGTGAAAACAGCTCACTGTGATTTCTTATGATGCCAGGGGGAGACTTACATAGCTCAGTCTGTCGAGCCTGTGAGTGCCTGCAGTTAGGGGCAAGGAGCTCCCCTTCCTGAGGACAGGAGGAATCAGACATGATCTCTGGCTCCCCCTATAGCCAGGCGCTGGAGGACCTGCATGCTGGGGCCGCATAGATGAATGAGACAAAGATCAGCATCTTCTAGGAACACCCTGTCCAGTGAGGGTGTTCCCGCATGGCATCCTCTCTGCTCCTCGTTTAGGGCTCTGGTGGGGGTGCCCTGAGGTTCTGACCTAAATTCTGGCATGTAGTCTTACTAATCTGCACGGCCACTCCACAAGCCAGGCTCGACTGTCTTTCCTGTGTCATGGATGGTGACAGGGAGGTGTGGAGCGCTTTGGTGGCTGTTGTTAGACATGAGTCAAGGCCCTGTCCACACTGGAGGCAGGGTCAAGCAGAAGCATTGTTGGACGGGGTGGCCTTGTCCTGCCTGGATTCTGTTATATAAATGAGAGAATTGAAATTCAACACAAACAGAAAGATCTTTCTGCTGAGTAGACAGCTATGAGTATGTTATCTGGTTACTACACCTTTTCCGAGAAGAGAAATCTACCTTAAAAACTTAAAAATAAATGATCATCTCTTGTAGATTCAGAGAGAGCTGGTGGCTGTATCAGCATGCTTGCTGTAGTGTGACAGCCTCTGAGCTCTCACTCCATCATCATTCCCGTGCTTACTGGGAACAGATGTGTCTGAACAGGGGCAGCCCTTCCTCAGAGTGGAGCTGAGCACCTGCACGCTGTGTTGTAGGGAGAGGGGACGGCCCTGGGCAGGAGGAGTTGGAATTGCTGTCTTCACTCACCAGTCATGCATGCTAGGTCACACTTGGAATGGTCAGGTTCAGATTCTGCCCATGGAGTCATGGAAGACAAGCTGGTGGCTGTGAGGCACCAGGTCACAAGTTGCTCATCAGGGGGACCCTGTGAGGGGTTGGGGCTTGTCTAGATTTTCCCATGAGGAAACCAAGGCTCAGAGGGATTAACTGGCTTTGCACAGATCCAGGCTTGAACCAGGAGTTGACGAAGGTTGGAGCTGGGTATTCTGCTGTCCTAGGACCGAGGAGCTGGTGAATGAGGTGGTGAGGAGGCAGGGCCTGGTCTGCTCTGTTGGCCTGGGATGGGGTTGCTGGGCCGCTAGTGCATGCTAGTACCTAGGCTCCCCCTGACATGGTGCGCTCTGCAGACCTAGTTTGTGAAGGTTCGTGGCATTCTGGCACGTGTCGTCATCACTCCTGCCTGGTCAAGGAAGCTTCCTACAGCCACACGGCCGACAGATGCTGAAGCCCTCAGCTGGTGGGCATCTGCACTGAGCGCTTTTCAGTGTGGCGGAGGCTGCGACTCAGCTGGCCACCAGGGCTCCTCTCCTTTGACACTGTGTGATCCTGCGGCCCCGCTGTTGGGTTGGCTTTTGTATTGTCATGTACTCGACATGTTTGCCAGGATCACTGCTTGGCGCCTTCTTGGTTGTAGGCCCCGGGAACCCAGCTTGAAGTGGGAGAGATAGAGGGGGCATCAGAGCCAGACTGAGGAAGGCTGTGCTCCTGCTCAGCTCTTTCTTCATCCCTGACGTTCTCTGCATGTGTTCTCTGTTCTCTTGGGTGCTGTCCTCCATGTGGCATGGCTTCTGTGTCACACACCTCCTGGCTTTGCCACTGAAGAAGGCCTGAGAATTGGCTTTCTTTGGTGTCCAGGTCAGGAATCCCTGGTAAGAGTTCCAGCTGCCCATCCAGAGCAAGTGAGCTCCTGTTTGCCCTGCTGAGAGCAGCGGGGGACCCTGGCGGTGGGGGGGTGGGGGAGAGGTCTGTGTTGGGCGGGGCGAGCTGTGATGTGCTGACCCTGCATGAGTCAGAGGAGGAGGACTGCCTGTGGAGAAGGCTGCCTGGGCAGGGGAGGGGCTGGGGACCATTGAGGAGATGCTGTAGTTGCCCCGGCAACCAACTGTGGCCAGAGGGACAGAGCCATGGGCCGTATGGGCCTCCTCAGTCTCCCCCTCCCACTGCCCTCTCCTCAAAGACTCCTGCAGGGACACAGAGAGTAGTCCATGAGCCCAACTCACTCTCGTCAGAAGACTGCTCGATTAATCCCATAGAGACTTAGTGCATCTTCCTGGTGAACCAGGCTGGGCCCCGGACACCAGGAGCCACAGGGAATGCCCTCTGCCCTAACAAATCTAGCGCATGTTACAAATAGTGAGTTTGTTAAAGTTCTCTGTTTGGGTGGGAAATCTGTTGGCACTTACTTTGCCTGCCGAGGAATGGACAGTAAGGCCAGTTGGATCCATTTCTTTAATCTGGCTTTCACATTTTCATCAGAAAGCCAAAGGAGCAGCACAGGACAGCTCTCAGATGAGGCTGCTGAGGCACCGGCCCTCACCCCACGGTCTGCTTCCTGCTGCAGCAACTCTGCCACCCTCTCCCACCCGCTCAGGAGTGGGGCTGGAGGAGGACAGGAGCAATCAAATACGGATCTGAGTGAAGTTTCCTGAGCTTTGTTCGAATTTGCGCAGTCAATAATTATCTTTCGTTTATGTTTTTTATATTTGCAAGAGGACTTTCTTACATAACCAGTACCTTCCTCCATGAGCCGTGAGTTACTGGGAGTAACTGCCAGTTGTCCTGGGACTTAACAAAGGCTCCCCCTGTGCCGAGGCCGGGGTGTGGGGCTCCACAGGGAGGGGAGCGTCTCATCCGGGCCTGCTGGTGCTTCAGGGACCAGGATGGCGGAGACATGGCCTGGACCACTTTTCAGAAAGGGGAGAATGGGCTTTTTCAGTTGCTGTTTTCCACGCTCTCACTTCCGGTTTGTAAAGATTCAATGAGTCTAAAGACAATGTCTTCCTCTCTAGTCCACACAAGAAGGATTTCAGTTAGGGGCAGCCAGCTCAGCTGACCACAGGGCCAGGCAGGGAGCTGAACCCAGAAAAAGACGATAGGGCAAGTGGTGACTTGGCCTGGAGCTGCTGCCGCCCATGCTGCCGTCACCTTGCAGGGTCTGGGCTAAAGCCTTGCTGGGTTTCTCGGTGTTCAGAGAGGAACTTTTTCAAAGAAAACAACCTATATGTACTCCTTCGATTTCTATGACCCCTGTGGGCCTATCAGAGTGGGTCTGGGGTGGCCGTGGTGCCCAGTTTGTTTAACTACTCTAAGTTGCTCTTAGTTTAAAGTTTTATTTGGAAAATGAATTTAAAATGAGAGGTCAGGGACTAGCTCTGTGGCCGAATGGTTAAGTTTGCGTGCTCTGCTTTGGCAGCCTAGGGTTCGAATCCTGGGCGCGGACCTAGCACTGCTCATCAAGCCATGCTGAGGCGATGTCCCATATGCTACAACTAGTAGGACCCACAACTAAAAAAATACGTACAACCATGTACTGGGGTGCTTTGGGGAAAAGAAGGAAAAAAAAAAGAAAAAGAAAACAAGAGGTCAGCTTCAGGTATGTGACTGGAGTGGAAATGTCTGTTGTCATGTGTTTTCTTGCAGGGAGTGGTAACTGCCGCCACAAGTCTCATCACCACCTTAGCACAAAAGAACCCAGAAGAGTTTAAAACCTCTGTCTCTCTGGCCGTCTCCAGATTAAGCAGAGTAAGTCTGTGATGGGGACAGGAACTCAGGGTGGGTATTGGTCTTAGTTATTTTATGTAATTAATATATTAGTATACTTTTTAGAATGCAAGATATTTGGCCCAGTTTGTAAATTCAAGAGTGAAAACTTGTCTTGGTTAGTAATTGGTTGGCTTTTCTCTCAGCGTTTTTGTCAGTTGAGGAATGTCCTGTCCCTGTGAGGAAATGCACAGAGTGCAGCTCCCTGCTCGTGTTCTGGAGCCTGCGCACTACTACATTGCCCTGCTCCGTCACCCCTGCTCCATCACCCCTGCTCTGTCACCCTGCTGTGTCACCCTGCCGGCTGTGGGCGGGTGCCCTGGGGCCCTCCCTTCCCGCCCACCCTCGCCCTCCCACTGCAGGGAGCCCCAGGGAGCCCGTTTCCTCCCCGCGGGGCCTTCACTCCTGGCCTGCCTTCACTCCTGCGTTCCTTTCCTTCACCGCCTCAGCCTGCATCCTGAACCTGTCGTGTAGCTTTGACTGTTTTGAATTTTATGTGAATGGATCATACAGCACATATTCTTTTGTATTTGACTTGTTTTGCTCAACATTGTGAAATTAATCGCATTTGTTTTGTGTGTTCTTCCTTTGTTTGTGTAGAATTCGTATGAATAGACCACAACGTATTTATCCTTCGTCTCTGGGCGAGCACTTAGCTTGTTCCTCCTCTGAGGCTGTCATGAATATCCTGCTGTCTACGTTGTGGATGTCTCTTGGCTACATGTACATGAGGTGCTGGCGGGTGTACCCCAGAAGTGGTGTTGCTGGGGCATGGGGTAGCAGCTCTTCACCTTGAGGAGACAGTGCCAGAGCAGCTCCCCAAGTGGCTGTGCCAGCTGGCCCCCCCCACCCCGTCCCCAGCAGTGTGGATGGTTCTGCCACTCTGCATCTTGGCCCTTGAGATTTTAACCATTCTGGGTGCAGGGTAGTATCTCGTTGTGATTTGAATGTGCATTTTCCTGATTATCAAGGAGGTTGAGCAGTTTGTGTATTTATTGGCTTTTTGAATATCTTCTTTTGTGAAGTACCTGTTAAGTCTTTTGCCCATTTTTCTGTGGAGTTGTCTTTTTTGTTGTTTTATAGAAGTTCTTTATATGTTTTAGATATGGGCCCTTTGTTGGTTATATTATGTTGAACCAAACAAAATTGCCAACATTTAACCATTATTGGTCTTCAAAAATGGTGGCTTTGTATGGTTCAACCTACTCTGTTTAAAAATCTTGTCCTACTCTCTACCTTGCCATTTGACTCTCCTAATGAAGTCTTCTGTGATCAGAGTTCTACATTTTAATGTAGTCAGATTTACTCATCCTCTCTTTTATGGTTAGTGCTTTCTCTGTCCTATTTATGAAGTCTGTCCCTGTTCTGAGTGCTCACATTAGATTGACAACCCACCTGGGGGCTGGGTTTCTGTGTGTGGTGATACTTTTTCTTGAATGACATCCAGTTGTCCCAGTACCACTGCTAAAAAGGTCCCTCCTGCCAACTCTGCAGTGCCACCTTGGTCATAAACCAGTGGGTTGTGTCTGTGCCTCACTCCATCACTTTTTCTGTTCGTCTTTGCACCAGTGACATGCTGTCCTAGTTACTGGAGCTTGAGGGTAATTCTTAATGTCTAGAGGAGCAAGTCCTCTTATCTTCTTCTTCCACCCCCAAAATCCTACTGGGACTGCCTTTAATCTGTAGGTCAGTTTTGAGAGAGTTAAAATCTTTGAAGTATTGAGTCTAAATCTATGACCATGGCTTCTCTCTCCATTTATTCAGATAGTCCTTAACTTCCCTCAATTATGTGTTATAACTTTTTATTTTATTTTATTTCATTGAGGTCATATTGGTTTATAACATTGTGTAAATTTCAGGTGTACATTATTATATTTCACCTTCTGTGTAGACTGCATCATATTCACTACAAATAGTCTAGTTTTTATCTATCACCGTACGCATGTGCCCCTTTACCCCTTTTGCCCTCCCCTCCACCCCCTTCCCCTCTGGTGACCACCAGTCTGTTCTCCTTATCTGTGTTTGTTTGTTTGTTTACCTTCCGCATATGAGTGAGACATACAGTATTTGTCTTTCTTCATCTGATTTATTTGGCTTAGCATAATACCCTTAAGGTCCATCCATGTTGCTGTAAATGGCACGATTTTGTCCTTTTTATGACCTAGTAGTATTCCATTGTGTGTATATGCCATATGTTCTTTTTCTGTTCATCTGTTGACAGGCACTCGGGTTGTTTCCACATCTTGGCTATTGTGAATAAGGCTGCGATGAACGTAGGGGTGCATAAATCTTTTTTTAATTAGTGATTTCGTGTTCTTGGGATAAATACCCAGTACTGGAATAGCTGGATTCTATGGTAGTTCTATTCTTGATGTTTTGCGAAATTCCCTTACTGTTTTCCATAATGGCTATATCAGTTTGCGTTCCCACCAGCAGTGTATGAGGATTCCCTTTTCTCCACATCCTCTCCAACACTTGTCATTTCTTGTCTTATTAATTATAGCTACTTTGATGGGTGTGAGGTGACATCTCATTGTAGTTTTGATTTTCACTTCCCTAGTAATTAGTGATGTTGAACATCTTTTCATATGTCTGTTGGCCGTTTGTATGTCTTCTTTGGAAAAATGTCTGTTCATATTCTCTGCCCATTTTTTGATTGGGTTGTTCACTTTTTTGTTGTTGAGTTGTATGAATTCTTTATATATTTTGGAAATTAACCTCTTGTTGGATGTATGATTTGCAAATATTTTTCTCCCAGTTGGTGGGTTGTCTTTTTGTTTTGTTGATGGTTCCCTTTGCTGTGCAGAAGCTTTTTAGTCTGATGTAGTCCCATTTGTTTCTTTTGTTTGTTTGTTTCCCTTGGCCGAGGAGACGTGGTATTCAAAAAGATACTGCCAAGACCAATGTCAAAGAGCATACTGCCAACGTTTTCTTCTAGAAGTTTTATGGTTTCAGGTCTTACATTCAAGTCTTTAATCCATTTTGAGTTAATTTTTGTGTATGTGTAAGATAATGGTCTACTTTCATTCTTTTGCCTGTGGCTGTCCAGTTTTCCCATCACCATTTATTGAAGAGACTTTCCTTTCTCCATTGTATGTTCTTAGCTCCTTTGTCAAAGATTAGCTGTCCATAGATGTGCGGTTTTATTTCTGGGCTCTCAATCCTGTTCTACTGATCTGTGTGCCTGTCCTGGTGCAGCACCACGCTGCTTTGAGTCCTCTCGCTTTGCAGTGTGTTTGGAAGTCAGGGAGTGCGATACCGCCAGCTTGCTTCTTTTTCTCTCAGGATTGCTTTGGCTGTTTGGAGTCTTTTGTTGTTCCACATAATGTGTTATAACTTTTTGAGGAGACGTTCCTTTATCTTTTGTTAGATTTATGTCTATTTATTTTATTTTGAAAATGCATTCTCAACAATACCTTAAGAACTTTATTTTTAACTACTGTGTGTTGGTTTATGCAGTTGACTTTTGTATATTGATCTTGGAGTTGGCAACTTTGCCAGACTCACTTATGAACTTCAGTCCTTTCTATGCACTTGATTGCTTTGGATCTTCTTTATATTCCATCATTTGTCTACAGACAATGACAGTTTTTTTCTTTTCCAATCTGTGTTTGTTTGTGTTTCCTGCTTTATCGCTATAATTTGACCCTCCCCTGCAGTGTTGAATATGAGAGATGATTGGTGGCTTGCTTTTAGTCTCAGGAGGATAGTCTTTAATATCTTCCATTGAGTATGAGGTTTGCTGGTTTTGTTGCTGCTGGTTCTCTTTATCACATTAAGGAAATTCCTTTCTATAGCTTTGCTAACAATTTTATCATAATTAACTGGTGAGACCATTTGAACTTAGAGTTTTCTTCGTGGGATGAGTTCTAATTATGGATTCAATTTATTTAATAATAAGTTAAGGGACTTAATATTTTCTGTTTCTTCTTTTGTCAGTTTTGGTAAGTTGCATTTTCTTGACATTTGCTAATTTATCTAAAGATTGACCTGTACTGACAGTCACTGTGTGTGGGATCCTTCACAGTTTGGATGCTGAGTGTTTGCACCTTTTTGTTCTCCTTGATGTATCTCATTGGGTGTGCGATGATTTCTTTAGACTTTGTTGGCCCTCTTGATTGCGATTTTTCCTACCTTATTTACTTTCTGCTGTATTGTCATTGTTTTCTTTCCTTTACTTTCTTTGGGTTAATTTGCTAGTCTCTTTCTAAACCCTTGAGATGAATTCTTCATTGCTTTTATTTTCATAATTATTTCAAATGTGTACATTTAAAACTGTGAATTTCTCTCTCAGCATGGCTTTAGCTGCATGTAACTTCTTGTAAAGGCAGCCTATGTTGGCCATCTTTGTATTATGTGGAGTGGTGTGGTCCCTGTCCTCCTCCCCCGTGTGTCTGCGTTCCACCTAACTGCTCTGCTTGTCCCGTCAGTGCCTGACACAGCTTGGAGCTTGCCTCACTGCAGGAAGGGCCGCATCCCGAGTCTGGGCTGGTATCTTGCAGCTGAGGGCAGCAGTCAGGGTGACCCTTCCTGAACATGCTCACTTCTGGCCTAAAGGGTCACCTCACTCCTGTGAGCTTTGTAGGGAGGAGCTAGTCTCCCCTCTCTGACACAGGAGATGGAGAAGGCACTGGGCTGTGTGAGAGTGGGAATGTAATGTTTTAGGGACAGCCATGGATTCAGAGGGTTGATGGAGTGTCTGCCCTGCCAGGGGTCCTTCTGGACAAGGAGATGGAACTGGGAGTGAAGGAAGTGTGCTTTCTGGCCTCAGCGCGCTCATGCGGGGGGTCCACACCTGGGGATTTTGGGGGGCAGGGCTGGGGTCAGAAAGTCAGCCTCTCCCTTTTCAAGGGACCAAAGCTCTCCCTTTTGTGTTTCATTCAAATCTTTCTGGTCCACAAAGGAAATCTGAATTTTCGGTCCACGTGCCATAGGATTCTGTACTGAGAGGTCAGTGTCCTTGGCCAATTTGTGTCCTGCCGAGTGGGATGGCCATTGTACAGCAGCAGCACTTGGGTCTGTTCCTGAAAATGATGACGGGCAGCCGCTCTCAGTGTGAGCCTGGCGGCGCTGTGCCCCCTAACCTCTAAAATATAGAGAAGTGTATTCAGTATTCTCAGCACATGGAATGAAACCCTTTTATTCAGTTACTGCGTGACCTGAGGACTGAGTGTGGCTTTCTGCGTGTCCTCCACCCTGGGGGGTGCCTCTCGTGGTGACGCTCGCCTGCTTGCCTGCAGTGTGTCTCATCAGCCTGTGTTTTTACAGATTGTTACGTCTGCATCCACCGATCTTCAGGATTATACTTACTATTTTGTCCCGGCTCCCTGGCTGTCGGTGAAACTTCTGAGGTTGCTCCAGTGCTACCCACCCCCAGGTAACAGCCGCGCAGCGGGCCTCCCAGGGGCTGCTTCCGCCTCGCAGAGCTTCTGTTTGTCGTCCGTGGAAGTCCTTTACTGGCGCTGGTTCCTGCTCTGTGATCCTTCTGTGAAGGGCCTGCATCTTGGCTTTCCCAGAGCAGCCAGTAGAGAACTCACAATTCTGTTATGATTTGGGATTATCTCTGCTTTTATATAGTATCAGATCTGTGCAAGTTTTTAAAACAATCTTTTAAAATAAAACTTGAAACCATTAGAAACTTTGTATCCTAAATTGTTACTCTGTGTAACCTTAATATACACATCAAAAATATCTTATGTTTATGTTTTATTCTAAAATGTTACATTTGACTAGTATGGTAAGCATCTAGAAAGAGAATTTCTTGGTTGAAGAACATACATAAAAATTTTTGTCAGATGCTTCCAAATTGCCCTCCACAAAGATTGGTTTGTTGTTGTAACCTTTATATTTTAATCTGTTTTTCTACAGGATATTTCTTTGTTAAATTCAAGTAACTTTCTATGCTAAATGCCTTTTATACTGAAGTATGACTCGCAGACCCTGCAGCAGAGTCTGCATGTGGGAGGGGCTTCCCTCCCAGCCGCCCAGCTTCCCCCGGGGCCCAGCCGCTGCCTCATCCCTCCCTGCCTGGCCAGCCCAGGGCAGCCCGTCCTTCTTCTCCGCTGCAGCTGTCTTCTTCCTTCTGAGATCTGGGGCAGCACGGACTCACACCCAGACCCCTCCCCACTTGCCCATTTCAGGCTTGAGTTTCTGATTCTTTCTCGGCTGTTTCTGAAACATGCACCCCTCTCACTCTTGTGCTTCTCTGCTCAAACCTTCTGGGGTGGCTTCCTGGGGGCCCTGCTCTGCGTCTCACCTGCATGTGGCTCATAGGATGCCATCTCTCTCTTGAATGGCTAGTTTTGCAATGCTCTGGCTGTGTTGGTGGTTTTTTTTTCCTTTAAGATTTTATTTTTCCTTTTTCTCCCCAAAGCCCCCTGGTACATAGTTGTGTATTTTTAGTTGTGGGTCATTCTAGTTGTGGTATGTGGGATGCCGCCTTAGCATGGCTTGATGAATGGTGCCATGGCTGTGCCCAAGATCCGAACCAGTGAAACCCTGGGCCGCCAAAGTGGAGCGTGAGAACTTAACCACTCAGCCACGGGGCCAGCCCCCTGTGTTGGTGGTTTTGACAGACAGGTTTTGCACAAGTTTTTTCTATTTTTAAAAATTATTTTATTGAGGTCATATTGGCTTATAACATTGTGTAAATTCAGGTGTACATTATTATATATCAGTTTCTGTATAGGCTGTCGTGTTTACCACCAATAGTCTAGTTTCCATCCAGCCCCTTTACTCCTTTCACTCTTCCCCCACCCCCTTCCCCTCTGGTAACCACTAATCTGTTCTCCTTATCTGTGTATTTGTCTATCTTGCACATATGAGTGAAATCATACCATGTTTGTCTTTCTTTGTCTGGCTTATTTTGCTTAGCTTAATGCCCTCAAGGTCCGTCCATGTTGTTACAAATGGCACAATTTTGTCTTTTTTTATGGCAGAGTAGTATCCCATTGTATATATATACACCAAATCTTCTTTATCCAATCATCAGTCGATGGGCACTTGGCTTGCTTCCACATCTTGGCTATTGTGAATAACGCTGCAATGAACATAGGGGTGCAAAAGTCTCTTTGAATTGTTGATTTCAAGTTCTTTGGGTAAATACCCAGTATGGAATAGCTGGATCATATGATATTTCTATTTTTAATTTTTTGAAGACTCTCCACTGTTTTCCACAGTGGCTGCACCAGTTTGCATTCCCTTGGGCAGTGTATGAGGGTTACCTTTCTCCAGATCCTCTCCAACACGTGTTATTTCTTGTCTTGTTAATTACAGCCATTCTGATGGGTGTGAGGTGATATCTCATTGTAGTGTTGATTTGCGTTTCCCTGATAGTGGTGTTGAACATCTTTTCATGTGCCTGTTGGCCATGATGTTCTGGTGTTTTTATTTTTTCTTATTCCTTTTTGGTCTGTTGTTTCTTTTCTTCTGATTTGAGTGGAACTTTAAAACTTTCCTTCTCCTTTTATTGCTTTTTATAACATTTTCTTTATTTCTATTGGTAATAGCAGGTGAAAAAAAATATTTTGCCCCCTTTTCCCTCAAATTTTTAGATCACGTATGTTGTCCATGTCTCTGAGATTTTTATTTTCTTTTGACTTATACAGTCTATGTCTCAGTAAATGTGTGGGATTTACAGTCTAAATCTCAAAAATGTATGTTATTTGTATAATGTACATGTAGTTACCCTGGCTATTAAATCCTGTATTTTAAAAAGCCGTACCGTGTGAATAGGGATGCGCACCAACTGTTCGGCGCCTGATTGTGAGATGACTGTCACAGTCAGGCCGCGTGGCGTGATGTCCTCAAGGCCCTGCAGCCGGGAGGACAGGGTGGGCTGTGGGGGAGCCCGGCCAACAGCTTTCTGTCTTGCCCAGAAGACCCTGCTGTGCGAGGCCGCCTGACCGAGTGCCTGGAGACGATTCTGAACAAAGCCCAAGAACCACCAAAGTCCAAAAAAGTCCAACATTCCAACGCCAAGAACGCTGTGCTGTTTGAGGCGATCAGCCTCATCATTCATCACGACAGGTGAGTCAGTGCTCGGTGGTGTTCTTCTTCTGTTGGCCTTCCTTTTCCTAAAGCAAGTTTGACGGTGTGATCCTCTTAAACATATACTTGTACTCTTCTTGCTGACGTCAGGCCTGGCGGGGGATCTTGACTGTGTCCATCCCGCGAGCCCTGACGCGTTTCCTCCACCCTTCTCCTCACACAGGTGCGTGCTCCCTGTGTGACCCCTTTGCTCCTCTCCAGTGCTTCATGCTCTCTCTCTGGCTTCACAACTCCCATGGTGTTGGCTTTGCCGGCTGTGGTCTCACCTCCCCCAAGGGCCTCCCCTCTTTCTCCAGAGCATCCTGCTCCTGACCAGCTTCCCACAAGGTTGTACAAGAAGGATGGGGGTGTGCGCCCTGTGAGCTTTCCTGTGGCACAAAGCAGCACTCAGTGTTGGTCCGAGGTCACTAGGGGAAGTGGTAGAGATGACCATGTGTGTCAGTATAACATAGAGCCACAGGGCACCGGTGTCCTGGGACAGCAGGAGTCTGCTTCCTTGCCTTCTCCGCTCAGCTCCTGCAGTTGGACTTCCTGTATGTGGCCTTGCATGTGGTGCCATGTTTTAAATTCCTATTAGAGTGACACTGTGGCTCACAGGCAGGGCTGTGGGAGATGCCACCAGAATCCCACCAGCAGCAGGCTGCCGTGCACTGCGAGGTGCTGCAGGGAGCAGGCGGGCTGGGGCAGGTGTTCTCTCAGCCGTCTTCTACCTCTCTGCGTTTGGACAGTGTGGTTTCCCATGACAAAACAGCCTTGGAGTACAGTGCAGCAGGTTTGGGAACTGTGAGAAACAACATTTCCGAGATTAGAGGAAGGCTTCTTATCTTTATTAAACATGTTTAAAGAACAACATCATCCTAGGGTCAAGGTAAAGAGCAAGAGATTTAACCTACATTTCCTGGTAATTAGGGCTTAAATAGTCACTAATCTTTTTTATATCTATGTCTATACGTGTATTTCTCAAGAGTCTTCTCATCCTTTGGGCTCTTGTTTAGCCATTTCCCAAGGCTGATTGCCTCTGGCTGAGATCACATTTCTGGCCACTACGTGACCTCTGAGAGCTTGTGCAGAGGCTCAGGAGTTGCCTGGTTTGTGAAGTGCCTGTGTCGTCATCAGCTCTTAGGAGTTGGTGGAATTCTGCAGATATGCTCAGAAAACCTCCAATGGGTATGTGAGGTGTTGATTTTCACTGTGGTAACGACCAGAGTGAATGTAACACTGACTTCAGGGTTGAAGTTTAAGGTTTTTATGTCTTGGGAGGCCCCTGAAGTCTTCACTTCAGCAGTGTGATGACTATGAACATGGCGTGGCATTGCCATCTGCCCAGCTGACTTGCACTTGGCTCTGTAAGGCGCATGCAGAGGAACTCCCTCCCAAGCCACTTTTTTCATCCGTGCAGTGAGCCAAACCTGCTCGTCCGTGCTTGTAACCAGCTGGGCCAGTTCCTGCAGCACCGGGAGACCAACCTGCGCTACCTGGCCCTGGAGAGCATGTGCACTCTGGCCAGCTCTGAGTTCTCCCACGAGGCGGTGAAGACGCACATCGAGACAGTCACCAATGCTCTGAAGGCAAGTGCTCCGCCTGTGGGGGTCCTTCATCACCACGGGGAGTGCTGCCATTTGTCAAGTGCTGGCATTTCTGTCACCTGTGTTGCTTGCTTGTGGTGGGCACAGCAGCTGGGTGAGAGAGCCGTTGATGCGGGCCCAGGGTTGCTCAAGGCTGCTTGGCTTGGGCCCTGGAGTGGGCGTGGCCATGCTGCTGCTCCAAGTCCACGACGCTCCCTGCTCGGCCAGACGCACTGTGTTCTGGGCAATTCCGTCTGTGAGATGGCCATCATAACGAGTAGTAATCTAATATAGAATCTAACACTGTGTCTTGCACATAGAGTCGTAACAAATATTTGAATTAATAGAAACAGTTCCTTTTGGCAGAAAGATGAAATAGTTTGTCCTTGTCTCCAAGAAAGCTTACGCTTTGCCAAAGAAAATTTGCTTTTTTCAAGGGATTAAAATTCCAGAGTTAGAAGAGCGATGTCGAGGTGATCTTTCCCTGTCGTGTGCCGTCACGAGCCTCCAGAACAGGCTCTGAGGCACATTCATCATGGTTGGACTTCACAGCGTCCGCTATGTTGTAGTTGTTAGCACAAGTGTGTTAGAAAACTGAAGGCTAGCGGGGAAGCTACAAAACCCATTGTTCTGGTCCCGGGCTTGTCGTTAAGAACAGGTCTGACTGTCCCTTCATTTGTAACTTACATAACAACGTAACTTAAGTGTTTTCATGTAACTTAACACATTTCAGGTGCGTCTTTTGTGCGAGAGGCCACGCGAGGGTTTGGATTTAGCTTTTTGGTATTCTGAATTCTTCCTGGTCCTGGTTTTGGTGTCTGTTCCAGTCACTGCCTGTTCAGAAGGACTTGCCTTTGCTTTTGCACATTGCTCGGTCATTCACCAGCCCTTTTCAGGCTGTCCTATGCTGAGGGGCCGCTGGGGTCTTGTTCTGACACAGAAGCCGAGGATCAGGTCTGGGGGAGCCCAAGAGCTGGCACTGTGACAAGCTCCCAAGCGGCATGCTAGGTGCTGGCCTGTGACCAGCACAAGAGAGGCCTCTGACCCATCCCCAGGGATGGCAGGCGCTCCACCTCAGAGTTCAGCCAGCAGGTCGGAGCTGCCTGGCCCAAGTGCGAGAGCGAGGGGGAGCAGCGAGTTGGCATGTGAGGGGCTCTGTGTGACTAGACTCTCTGTTGGGTTCCCTGGATTCAGATGGTGTGTGAGGAGAGCTCAGAGTGAGTGTTGAGACAGAGAGGGATACTGAGCTGGCTGGGTGGGGACTGTGGGAAAGCCAGCTGACCTTGGGCCTGGGCAGTGCGTGTATCGCAGTGGACAGCCACCGTCCAGCCTGCCCAGGCTTTACTCACAGCTTCTCTGTGCCTCGTTCCCCCAGACGGAGCGGGACGTGAGTGTGCGGCAGCGGGCCGTGGACCTCCTCTACGCCATGTGCGACCGCAGCAATGCCCAGCAGATTGTGGCCGAGATGCTGAGCTACTTGGAGACAGCCGACTACTCCATTCGAGAGGAGATTGTGAGTTCTCATGGCCTTTGTGCTGTCACTGTCCGCGGATGCTTGTGAATCTCAGCCGAAGCGTTTCCTTGGTGTTTGTGATTCTGTCCACAGACTTAATTGAGAATCTGCTGGATGCTGGAAAAGATTCCTTTGCTTTAGCTTTTTAATCAGTGTTTTCGGTAGAGCCTTTCAGGCTTTCAAAATAACTAAACAGTCCCCCTGCTAGCAAGCTTTCCTGGCACTGTCGAGCCTTTCAGTGAAATACTTTTGTAGCTCAGTCTCCAAATGAGCCTTCAGTGGTCTGCGACTGAGGCGAGTGTGAATTCAGATTCCTGTGGGCAAAAGTCTGTGTCATTTTGAAGCTTTGAATTCATACTTCTTTGGTTGGCATGATTTCCTTATCTCTCTCTGTTGTGTCTTGGAAGGAAAGAGTCTGAGCCACCGTTTACAGTATGGTAGTCTTAGTTTATCATATTATTTTGTCATCTGCAAAATGTGTGCACATACCTAACAATTTGTCAAAGCTGAGCAAATGCTTTTTTACTGTGTGAGACACTGATCGTAATACAAAGTCTTAGGGCGCGGAGTTCCTGGTAGCCCGCGGACAGCAGGGAGGAGGGCCTGAGCTGTGTGTGTAACGCACGCAGGTCTGGTGCTGCTTTCTCCAAGGTGCCTTGAGCTCAGCGTGAGCTTGTGTTGTTATTTATAAGCTTATAACGCTTATTTTGTAACTGTTTCTTATTTGTCTTTCTGGGGAGCAAAGTGCAGCTCCTTGGACATTTTGTAGGGCGAGTGTCCAGTGTGGGAGCTAGCCATGAGTGACTTTTAAGATTGCCCCTGGGCTAGTGTTTGGTTTGAGAACGAAAGGCCAGGAGCTTCTGAGCATGTATGGCTGTGCACGTGGTCAGACTCTCAGGTTTATTGGAGATCATTTCTTGAATGGCTGTGGCCACTGTGGCCAGGCTGGGGGCCAATACTGGCCCTTCAGTGCTGAGCGGCATGTGCTTAATTACCACATGGCTGTGTTTTAGTGGAAGTGCCAGGCTGCCCTAGTGCAGAAGTCAAGGAAGGCTTCTTAGAGGAAGTGAGTCTTGAGCTGAACTGTTGACCAGCCAGGAAAGAGGGCTGGGGAGGCTAGGATGGTGAGGACATGTGGGTGAGATAGGAGGAGTAGGGGAGGGTGAGAGCATGTGGGGGAGACGGGGAGTTGGGGAGACAGGGTGTAGGGGAGAATGGGGCAGGGCCAGTTGTCTCTGGGCAGGAAACTCCAAGAGCAGGTGCTGAGGAGAGGTGAGTTCAATGTGAGATGGGCTGGGGGTCATGTTTGGACTGTGGTCAGGCAGTGGGGCCTGGTCCGGATGCTGTAGGCAGTGGGCTGACTCTGAGAATGTCCTTCCTCATTGCTGCTCTGGGTGTCCTGAGCAGAGACAGAAGGGGTGTGTTCCTCAGAGTAATTGTATAGGTTTTTAAGGTCTTGAGTGTTAGCTCCATGTTGGCTCTTATTCCCTTTTAAATGACAAGTGACAATCCTCAGTCAGTTTTAATCATATGAAGAATAAAACAGACACTCTTAGTCCCAGGGTAAGTGTTCTGTCCAGCCATCTGTCCAGCCATGCGTGTCAGCAGGTGTCCTGCAGTTGTGCTGGCTGCTGGGCATCCACACTTGGGCATGCTGCATGCCCTGCCCACAGGGAGCCTTTCTGTCCATGAGGACGACAGCAGACCTGCTTGTCGTGTGGGTGAGGGTGGATAGAGGCAGGGCCCTGGATCCTGGGGGGCCTCGGGGAGGCATCTATGTCACCGGGCACTGGAGTGACTTCTGTAGGAGGTGGCAGTGAACTTGTTAGGAGAGGATGAAGGCACAGAGGTTACTGGGGAGCAAAAGCGGGGTGGCTCAGCAAGGTGGAAGCAGGGTATGCACAGCGAGGGCAGAGGCAGTGGGGAGGCTAGCCAGTGTAGTTGTGAGGGGCCTGAGCGCACAGCTGTAGAGCTCTGAGCTCGAAGGATTTTAAGCCCAGGGCAGTGAATGACGTTCTGTGGTCATTATGGAGAGTTGATTTGAAGGCCAGAGGGTGGGCAGAGCAGATGGATGGTGGTCTGGGCTCCAGCAGGGGCTCTGGGGCACAGTTGGGAGGGTAAAGGAGTGGAAGGTGTGTTGTGACAGTGGCAGTGCCCACACAATGGGGGGGCAGCTGATGCTATTTGGGGCAGAAATAGAAAAAGGTGTCTCCAGGAAGTTGAGGGGTCTGGTTTTGGACAGCCCTGTGCAGTTGGTGCTTGGCAGTGAATGTGGCCGCAGAGCCCTCTGGGGTACATGGAGGGTAAGTGAGCGCGAGGGGTCTCTTCATGGAGAGTAGAGGGGAGACTGCTGAGACAGGCCAGCCAGAGCAGGAGACCCAGAGAGTGATGCTGCTCCACGGGCAGGGAGGAGCTGCACCCGGGCTGTCTCAGCTGTAGTTGGGACTGCGGGTGCCAAGGCTCCTCATGCCTTCTTCAGCTGTGCCCCATCTCTCCTGTGTTTTCCTGGACTGTGTCCTTTTGTGTCTATTCCTGGAGGGCGGTTTGGCTTTCCTCAGTTAAATCTGCAAATCTTGAACTTTCTGGTCTCCTTTGAAAATCTGGTGGAAGCTTCCCACACACCCGAGCTTTGGTGCATGCATTTGGTCCTTTTGAAGCCTTGGCGTTGATGCTGGGCAGCAGCTTGCCCCTGCTGTTGCAGGGCCTGCAGGCACCTGCCCTGAGTGGCTGTCCTCTGCAGGTGCTGAAGGTCGCCATCTTGGCGGAGAAGTACGCTGTGGACTACACGTGGTACGTGGACACCATCCTGAACCTGATCCGGATTGCCGGTGACTACGTGAGCGAAGAGGTGTGGTACCGCGTCATTCAGATTGTCATCAACCGGGACGACGTGCAGGGCTATGCCGCCAAGACGGTGTTCGAGGTACGGTCCAGCTCGTCTCCCTCTGAGTGAAGATGCAGGCTTCCGGTGGTTGTTGCTGACTGCCCTTCTTTCTCCTGTCGGCTCTTCTTGGAGGCAATGGGTTTTAACATCTTATTTTGATAGTACTGCTAGTACTGCTAGTACCTCTGCTTGAGTCTTTGTTCCTTCCCACTCTGATTTCCACAGCACTCACCACGGGTAAGATACTCTCCGCTCTCAAGAGGCTACCTGAGCAAACTGCCCAGGGTCGTGCCTTGAGCTTGCCTCCATGTGCACGAGAACGCACCTGAGGTCTGCCACGGCATCAGCAGGGGGGCAAGTGACCCCAGGAGGATGCCAATGTGCACCTGCCCCACCTGGGGCCTAAATGTCAGCTTTTAGGTGTGCAGCTTTCATTCCAGGGCTGCATTGGCCACGCCTCTGCCTCTGGGGCTCCCCTGCTACTGACACATCTGGTGAAGTAGCTGGGAGGGAAGAAAGGGACAGGCGCTAAGATCAGGAGGGTCTCTAGGAAGCTTTGGGGAAGCTTGCACTAGCATGAAAATAGGCTCCACAGGAAAGTGATCTGAGTTCTCTTTACTTCTGGCACATCACCACAACTTAGCTACTTTCCTTGAAGTCAGATGCCTCCCAACTTCGTCTGCCTGGAGCTGTGCTGACCTCGGCCTTGAGCCCTTGTGCATCTGGCTCAGCACGCTCGCTGTTTCACAGGCTCTTCAGGCCCCGGCGTGCCATGAGAACCTGGTCAAAGTGGGCGGCTACATCCTGGGGGAGTTTGGAAACTTGATAGCTGGGGACCCGAGATCCAGGTAAGAGACCCTTTGGAGTCAGGTGAGCAGTGCGTTCTGATGCTGGGCTTGCGCCTCCTGGTTCTTATCCTGACAGTCTGAGGAGAGGTTGGCAAATGTCCTCATGTGCCATCAGAGCAGTCCAGAGCAAGACCACTTCCACTCTGGATTGACATCTTTTTATTTTCCTCCATGCTGTACAGAAAACAGGGATTCAAGTTGAAAAGAAAGAGATTGGTCGATGGCTAACATTATTCAAAGAGGAGATTTGTGCTGGGTCTGGAGTTGGAAATGCATGCCTCACTGGACATCCTTCCCCTTTATGAGAGTGCTTCTGGTTTAGTGTGGGGTTGATTTCCCTGAGTCACTCCTTGCTCACCTTCCCCCTCCTGCTGAGACACTTGGGGGGGCCAAGGCTCAGAGGATGCAGGGACGGGGCCGAGTGTGTGGCGCTTGTGAAATGAGGAGGTAATGTTTTGCTCACACCCTGTCTCTGCTCTCCTTACCCGTCACAGTCCTCTCATCCAGTTCAACCTGCTGCACTCCAAGTTCCACCTGTGCAGTGTCCCCACCAGGGCACTCCTCTTATCCACCTACATCAAGTTTGTGAACCTCTTTCCTGAGGTGAAGACCACCATTCAGGATGTACTGCGCAGCGACAGCCAGCTGAAGAACGCCGATGTGGAGCTGCAGCAGCGGGCCGTGGAGTACCTGCGGCTCAGCACCGTTGCCAGCACTGACATCCTGGTAGGCCACAGGCTGCTGTGCCCACCCCTCACAGCAGTGTTTCTTGTCTGGGGGCCAAAAGCTGCAGGCTTAGAGCTGTGCTGACCCTGGGCTGCTTTCCCACCAGGCAACTGTCCTGGAGGAGATGCCCCCGTTTCCAGAGCGCGAGTCCTCCATCCTGGCCAAGCTCAAGAAGAAGAAGGGCCCGAGCACGGTGACAGACCTGGAGGAAGCCAAGCGGGAGAGGAGCGCCGACATCAATGGGGGCCCTGAGCCTGCCCCGGCCAGCGCCAGCGCCACGGTGGGGCCCTTCCTGATGGCAGTGCCCTGCATGAGCTCTGGGGTGCCCAGTCCCCGAGGTTTGGGACTAGCAGAGCATTTGCCTGTTGGGGAGAATTTTCTGTTAAATATAAAAGTGTGTGCCAAGAGCCTAGCAGTGGCACCAAGCCTGAGGCCTTCCCCTCCCCTTCACCTGGGACCCCCAGAAACTCTTCTTATCCAGTTGGCTGGCCTCAGCAGATGCCTGTGTTCTGTCTTCTAGACTCTTTCAGACTCCAGAATCCAGTCTTGGGTCCAGAATCAGCTCCTAGATCCTCTCTATTTTGACTTTTGTTTTAGAAAATGTGGTCACTCACCTCTTTTTCAGTACTGCCTCCAGCTGCTCTGTATTTGTTTAAGGACCCACTTCAGACAGTTTTTAGAGGTTTTCAGTAGTGAGTTGGATTAGAGCAAATTTCCCTTTTGTATATGACATGGTGAGAATATTTGTGTATAAATGAAAACTTCTTTTGAAGGACTGTGCACTTTCTGCTTGTCCAGATGAAAGGAAGCCTGAAGAGCCTTGTTTCCTCCTCACGGTGCTGGCCCAGAGATGTGAATAATGCCACTTATACCTCCCTAGTGGCCTTTGTGAAGATGAGCTTCAGAGGTGGCATATGTCTATATGCAGACAGACCAGGGCCTCGGTGGTTTCTTTGTTGAATGTGCTTATGTCTGAGCCCAGGCGTTCCTTGGCAGGGTCCCCTCGGCCTGACCCCATGTCTGCTTGCGTGCCCTGGTTGATCATGTGTCGCACCCCTCAAGCCGAGGACACTAGGCATGCCATGAGCCCTGACTTGGGGTCCTCTTGTGGTTAGGACCCCTCTCCTGAGCCCTGATGCTTTCTCTCCAGGTGTCCTCCCTAGTCTGGACCGTCTGCTGCATTTTTGTCTGATCCCTGCTCGTGGTGCTTGGCAGCTTGAATTTCATGGTAAACTGGTTTTGGAGTGAATGATAAGTGCGTGCTTTCTCTCCAGTGATCATCATCCCTTGGTGCCTGAGTAATTTAGTGGGGTTGGCTTTTCAGACCCCATGCGTTTGAACTCGTCCCGTGGGCATAGAGTGGACCTGGGGCCTGAAGGCAGTGACTGGCTCCCCTCTCAGGCTGACACTCGCTTGTGAAGAGGTCACGAAGGTCATCCTAGTGCCAGAGATTTTGTTGGTAGGTTAGATTAGCAAAGCTACGTGATTTCTGGAGATAGTGTGTGTGCATGTTTATTTAGGAACTGGTGTTTGTGCTACACCAGATTAGGGGCCTTCCTGTGGCGCTGGGGGCAGCCGCTCCTCTGCCAGCGCCATTGCAGTGAGTGAGTGCTCCAGGTGGCAGCTCTGCCCTGTGCAGAGGAGGCAGCGGTGTCTGAAGGAAGTCGCACACTGTGTGAGGCAGGGTGTGCAGGGCTCCCTCATGGCCACGTCCCAGGGGAGACTGCAGTGGCTTGTCTGCACCCCTGAAGGCAGCCCAGGTGCCCTCCTTCCTCCCTAGCAGCTCTTACCGTGAATTTGCTGACGTGAGTGCAGGCAATGGGTTTTACTGTCTCATTTTGATAGTTGTCGTTGGTCTCTCTTACTTGATTTGTCTTGAGATGTGCACATACGCCAGGCCTTTTGGCCACACCCGGGTTTGCCCAGCTACACCCAGGATGTCGCTGGGCCTGGGATCCAGGCTCTGGTGTTCCGCTGAGTGGCTTAGCTGCAATCCAGTGGAACCTTCCTAACCCTGGATGTGAGCAGTGAGCTCCACTTTGAAAAGGCAGGTGAGGGTTAAACGGAACCAGAGCCAGGTTTAACATTTCTGTGAGGCATGTTCTCGGCAGGGGAGGGCGGGCGAGGAGGGAGACCCTCTTCTGGGCGAGTCGAACACATCTCTGCCTGTAGGCTGTGAGCTTTCTTGACTGTAGGTGGCCCTGGCGTGTGTGTGCTTAGGGAGTAGGTGTTCCTTGTGAGCCGATGGCCACCCTTCTGAATCGAGAGCCTACAGTGCTGTGGATAGCAGTGTGATGTTGTGAGATCTCAGTTGTCCTCAGTGCTCACATGGCTGAGGGTCTGATCAGAGAGGCCCTCTCCATGGGGGAAAGACCTTGATGGGGGCTGGGGAGTTGAGAACATGAGAAGCAGGACAGAAAAGGAGAGAGTCCCTCCTGACTGGAATCCCCTTCACGTCTTCCTGTTCCAGCCTCGGAGGGGAGCCCCGCCTCGGAATGGTATTGAGATGTGTAGATTTTACATGAAAACCAGTGGTGCCTTTTACTTTGGTGTAATGTTGGCCAGAATGTCTTTGATTTAGGGTCACAGATGATGTCAGCAGATTTTTTTCTCTGCAGCAGTCTGCTCTCCTCGCATTCACAGTCCAAGGGCCTGGGTGCTTCTGTACCTGCGGCTCCTGGTTGCGTGTCTGCGCACCTCAAGGGTCTCTGTTGGTACCAGGGCTGCCTCTGGTGGATGTTTGGAGAATGCCTGGTCGTCCTGGAGTGAACCTTCAGGCTGGTGGAGGAGCCTGGAGCTGTCCTGCTCTAGCCTTTTTTTTTTTTTTTAATTTTTATTGAGGTAATGATAGGTTACGGTCTTGTGAAATTTCAGTCGTACATTGTTTGTCAGTCATGTTGTAGGTGCATCCCTTCACCCTTTGTGCCCACCCCATACCCCACCTTTCCCCTGGTAGCCACTAATCTGTTCTCTTTGTCTGTGTTTTTAAATTCCTCATATGAGTGGAGTCATACAGAGATTGTCCCTCTCTATCTGGCTTATTTCACTTAATGTAATTCCCTTAAGGTCCATCCATGTTGTTGCAAATGGGACGATTTTCTTCTTTTTTATGGCTGAGTAGTATTCCATTGTATATATACCACATCTTTTTTATCCAATCATCAGTTGATGGGCACTTAGGTTGCTTCCATGTCTTGGCTATTGTAAATAATGCTACAGTGAACATTGGAATGCATGGGACTTTTGGAATTGCTGATTTCAAGCTCTTTAGATAGATACCCAGTTGTGGGATAGCTGGATCATATGGTAGTTCTATTTTTAATTTTTTGAGGAATCTCCATACTATTTTCCATAGTGGCTGCACCAGTTTGCATTCCCACCAGCAGTGGATGAGGGTTCCTTTTTCTCCACAACCTCTCCAACATTTGTTACTATTTGTTTTGGTTATTTTTGTCATTCTAATGGGTGTAAGATGATATGTTAGTGTAGTTTTGATTTGCATTTCCCTGATGATCACTGGTGATGAACATCTTTTCATGTGCCTATTGGCCATCCGTATATGTTCTTTGGAGAAATGTCTATTCATGTCTCCTGCCCATTTTTTGATCGGGTTGTTTGATTTTTTGTTGTTGAGTTGCGTGAGTTCTTTATATATTATGGCTATTAAGCCTTTGTCAGATGTATGATGCAAATATTTTTTCCCAGTTAGTGGGTTGTTTTTTTTGTTTCACTCCTGTCTTCCTTTGCCTTGAAGAAGCTCTTTAGTCTGATGAAGTCCCATTTGTTTATTCTTTCTGTTGTTTCCCTTGTCTGAGAAGACATGGTGTCCCGAAAAGATCCTTTTAATACTGATGTCAAAGAGTGTAGTGCCTACATTTTCTTCTAGAAGGCTTATGGTTTTCAGGTCTTACCTTTAGGTCTTTGATCCATTTTGAGTTTATTTTGGTGAACGGTGAAAAAGAATGGTCAATTTTCATTCTTTCACATGTGGCTTTCCAGTTTTCCCAGCACCATTTGTTGAAAAGACTTTCTTTTCTCCATTGTAGGCCCTCAGCTCCTTTGTCGAAGATAAGCTGTCCATAGATGTGTGGTTTCATTTCTGGGCTTTCAATTCTGTTCCATTGATCTATGCATCTGTTTTTGTACCAGTACCATGCTGTTTGGATTACTGTAGCTCTGTAGTATGTTTTGAAGTCAGGGATTGTGATGCCTCCCGTTTTGTTCTTTTTTCTCAGGATTGCTTTAACAATTCGGGGTCTTTTGTTGCCCCTTATGAATTTTAGGATTCTTTGTTCTATTTCTGTAAAGATATCATTGGGATTCTGATTGGGATGGCGTTGAATCTGTAGATTGCTTTAGGTAGAATGGACATTTTAACTATGTTTATTCTTCCAATCCAAGTACATGGAATGTTTTTCCATCTGTTTATGTCATCATCCATTTCTTTCAGAAAAGCCTTGTAGTTTTTGTCATATAGGTCTTTCACTTCCTCAGTTAAATTCACCCCAGGGTATTTTATTCTTTTTGTTGCAATTGTGAATGGTATTGTGTTCTTGAGTTCTTTTTCTGTTAGTTCGTTATTGGAGTATAGAAATGCTACTGATTTATGTAAATTGATCTTATACCTTGCAACTTTGCTGTAGTTGTTGATTATTTCTAAAAGTTTTCCAATGGATTCTTTGGGGTTTTCTATATATAGGATCATGTTGTCTGCAAACAGCAAGTTTCCCTTTTTCCCCCCATTTGGATTCCTTTTATTCCTTTTTCTTGCCTAATTGCTCTGTCCAAAACCTCCAGTACTATGTTAAATAAGAGTGGTGATAGAGGACATCCTTGTCTCGTTCCTGTTTTCAGGGGGATGGGGTTCAGTTTTTGCCCATCGAGTATGATGTTGGCTATGGGTTTGTCATATATGACCTTTATTATGTTGAGGTAGTTCCCTTCTATGCCCATTTTGTTCAGAGTTTTTATCATAAATGGCTGTTGGATCTTGTCAAATGCCTTCTCTGCATCTATTGAGATGATCATGTGGTTTTTGTTCCTCAGTTTGTTGATGTGGTGTATCACGTTGATTGATTTGCAGCTGTTGAACCATCCCTGTGTCCCTGGTATGAATCCCACTTGATCATGATGTATGATCCTTTTGATGAATTGCTGAATTCAGGTTACCAAAATTTTGTTGAGAATTTTTGCATCTATGTTCATCAGCGATATTGGCCTGTAGTTCTCCTTTTTTGTGCTGTCCTTGTCAGGTTTTGGTATCAGCGTGATGTTGGCCTCGTAGAATGTGTTAGGAAGTGTTCCATCCTCCCTAATTTTTTGGAATAGCTTGAAAAGGATAGGTATTAAATCCTCTCTGAAAGTTTGGTAGAATTCCCCAGGAAAGCCATCTGGTCCTGGGGTTTTATTCTTTGGGATGTTTTTGATTGCTGTTTCAATCTCTTTCCTTGTGATTGGTCTGTTCAAATTGTCTGCTTCATCTTGACTAAGCTTTGGGAGATTGTAGGAATCCAAGAATTTATCCATTTCCTCTAGGTTATCCATTTTGTTGGCATGTAGTTTTTCATAGTATTCTCTTATAATTTGTTGTATTTCTGCAGAGTCTGTTGTTATTTCTCCTCTTTCATTTTTGATTTTGTTTATTTGAGCTTTCTCTCTTTTTTTCTTTGTAAGTCTGGCTAAGGGTTTGTCAATTTTATTTATCTTCTCAAAGAACCAGCTCTTTGTTTCATTGATCCTTTCTACTGCCTTTTTTGTTTCAATAGCATTTATTTCTGCTCTGATTTTTATTATTTCTCTCCTTCTGCTGACTTTGGGCTTTGTTTGTTCTTCTTTCTTTAATTCAGTTAGATGTACTTTAAGGTTGCTGATTTGGGATTTTTCTTGTTTGTTAAGATGTGCCTGTATTGTGATAAATTTCCCTCTTAATACAGCTTTTGCTGTATCCCATATGAATTGGTATGGCATGCTATCATTTTCATTTGTCTCCAGGTATTTTTTTATTTCTTCTTTAATTTCTTCAATGATCCATTGCTTGTTCAGTAGTGTGTTGTTTAGTCTCCACATCTTTGTGCCTTTCTCAGCTTTTTTCTTGTAATTAATTTCTAGCTTTATAGCATTTTGAGCGGAGAAGATGCTTGTTATTATTTCAATTTTTTTAAATTTGTAGAGGCTTGCCTTGTTTCCCAACATATGGTCTATGCTTGAGAATGTCCCATGCCCGCTTGACAAGAGGAATGTGTATTCTGCAGTTTTTGGGTGAAGTGTTCTATATATGTCTATTAAGTCCAACTGTTTTAGCTTTTCATTTAGCTCCACTGTTTCCTTGTTGATTTTCTGTCTGGATGATCTGTCAATTGATGTGAGTGGGGTGTTGAGGTCCCCTACTATTATTGTGTTATTTTCGATATCTTCTTTTAGGTTTGTTAATAGTTGCTTTATGAACTTTGGTGCTCCTGTGTTGGGTGCACAGATGTTTATAAGCGTTATTTCTTCCTGATGAAGTGTCCCTTTGATCATTATGTATTGGCCTTCTATGTCTCTCTTTACCTGCCTTATCTTGAAGTCTGTTTTGTCTGATATAAGTCTTGTGACACCTGCTTTCTTTTGTTTGCTATTAGCTTGGAGTATTGTCTTCCACCCCTTCACTCTGAGCCTGTGTTTGTCCTTGGAGCTGAGGTGTGTTTCCTGGAGGCAACAAATTTTTGGATCTTGTTCTTTAATCCATCTTGCCATGCTGTGTCTTTTTATTGGAGAGTTCAGTACGTTTACATTGAGGGTGATTATTGATGTATGAGGGTTTAATGCTATCATTCTGTTGTTCATTTTCCAGTGTTTCCTTTGTTTCTCGTCCTGTGTGTTTTAGCCTACCCATTGACTTCTGCAATTTCTTATGCTGGGTTTTTTAGCTTTTTCCTTATTTATGTTTTCTGTCTCTGTTCTGTTTTTTTAGTTTAGTGGCTACCCTGCAGTTTGCATTCAGAACCTTGTGAATAACAGTCCATTTTCTGGTGGCCTCTTACTTCTTTAGCTTAAACTGATTCAATCCCTTTCCTCCTCCCCTCCTAAATTATTATTTTCATCTCTTATTCCAACTTGTGTTGTGAGTTTGTGGTTAGAGCCATAAGATTGTCTTTGCTTTGGTGATTTCCTTCCCTTTATCCTAATGCTATAGTTGAATATTTGCTGTCCTATTTGGTTCTATCTGTTAGTCTCCCTACTCTGTATTTTGTGACCCCTTTCTCCCTTTTTTTCTTTTTTCAGGTATGAGAGCCTTCTTGAGGATTTCTTGTAGTGGAGGTCTTGTGGCTACAAAATCCCTTAGCTTTTGTTTGTCTGGAAAGGGTTTAATTTCTCCCTCATATCTGAAGGATATTTTTGCTGGATAGAGTATTCCTGGCTGAAGATTTTTATCTTTTAAAGTTTTGAATATGTCATTCCAATCTCTCCTAGCTTGTAAGGTTTCTGCAGAGAAATCCGCTGAAAGTCTGATAGGGGTTCCTTTGTAGGTTATTTTCTTCTGCCTTGCTGCCCTGAGTATTCTTTCTTTGTCATTCATTTTTGCCATTTTTACTACTATATGCCTTGGAGTAGGTCTTTTTGTATTGACAAGTCTAGGAGATCTGAAAGCTTTCTCCACACACACTTCTTGCTCAATCCCTAGATTTGGGAAGTTCTCTGCTATTACGTCACTGAGCACACTTTCTCCTCCATTTTCCTTTTCCATGCCCTCAGGAATTCTGATGATTCTTGAGTTGCATTTTCTCATTGAGTCAGCTGTTTCTCTGAGATTTTCTTCAGTTTTTTAATTCTTAGTTCTCTTTCTTCCTCTGTCTGGAGCCGTTCAGCCTGTCTATCTTCGAGTATGCTACTTTGCTCCTCTGTGGTGTCTACACGGGCATTCAGGGAGTACGTATTCTGTTTTATCTGATCCATTGTATCTTTCATCTCTAGTATTTCTGATTGATTCTTCTTTATAGTTTCAGTCTCTTTTGTGAAATAACTCCAGAACTCGTTGACTTGTTTCTCTATATTTCCCTTTACCTCATTGAGTATTTTGATGATAGCTATTTTGAACTCATTTTCACTTAGTTTACCTATTTCCAAGTCCTCAGGACTTAATTCTGTGTTTTTATTGTTTTCCTTTTGGACTGGAGCTTTTATAAATTGCTGGATGGTAGAGGAGCGGTTTCTGCCCATGATGCTGTTACTTGGTTGCAGTTACCGCCTATCGCCACTAGATGGGGGTTGAGAGCCGTGTGTTCTGAGCCCTCCGCTTTCAGCTGCAATGGAGCAGGCAGTGTGGGTTGGGGGAGGAGGGGCACTTTCTCTCACCCCGACCTGGATTCCCATCAGCTCTTGCTCTCTGGTGTCCTGGGGCCTTGGCTTGATGGGGTCCCCCCACACTGAAGCTTTCCGCTGTTAGAGGGTTTCCATAGCACTGGCGGTGGGAGTCCTGGACGATCCCCGGAGCACGGCCCCTCCCCTGCTGCTTCCCTCACCTGCGGCAGCTATCCCAGTCTCTAGGGGAGGGAGCGAAGTTCTCTCTTACCCCGTTCCAGCTCCTCTGAGGGGGGCTCCAGCCTCTCCACCCTCCGTCGTTTGGCTGCTGTGGTCTCTGATGATCTCTGTGTTATTAGGATTCTTTTGGTTGGAATTGAGTTGCTCCTTTTGGTTGTAATTTGGAGGGGAGGGAGTCCCGGGCAAGCTCACTCTGCCATGTGGCTGACATCACTGTCTGCCTGCTCTAGCTTTTTTGCTGTTCTAATTCCTGCTGTTGTTGCTGTCAGACTGAAGAGGTGTAACTTGTGCAGACTGGGTGCCAGGCAGCCTCCCTGGGTGGGTCTCCCTGAGTCCTGAAAGGAGGAGGAGGTGGCGAAGAGGCAGTGAGTCCCAACAGGCTGCAGGGCAGAGCTGGCACGTGGGGTCTGGGGAGGGAGCAGGGCCTCCTGCTAGGTCCTCCCAACAGAACAGCCTTGCTTCTGTCTGTTGTAACTATTGGGGTGCATATTTGACTTAATTGGACAAAAGGGTTTTCCTACTTTAAAAAGCATTTGAGCTGTTATTGAGGAAGCAGTAGTAAAAATCTTGCATTAGGTGGCAGAGAGGAAACGTTCCCCATTCAGGCTGCAGAGGTGTCAGCAACAACAGATACCTTGCTTGCATAATTCACAGTGAGGCTCCAGAGCACCTGAGATCAGCTCCTAACCCTCCCCAAGTGGTTGAGTTCCTGATGACGCAGTGTTGCAAATGGTATTGTGAGTAGCTGTGTTCGCAGGAGCACCATCCTAGGGGCAGCAAGGGCCAGGAACCACCTTTAGATAATGTCATGTGATACTTCCTGACGTGGCAGAAATTTTCAATGTTCCTTCTCTTGACAGCTCTTCCGTGGCCCCCTCCGCTTTTCTGGGGCCTTCCCCATATGGAGGAGTCCAGCCTGTCCACTCTGCCTGGGAACCCCTTAACCCAGCCCGGCCCCACTGGCAGGTCTGTTTCTCTCCGCAGGGTTGGCCTCAGTGCGCTGCCTCCCCTGGAGCCCAGAGGAAGGAGGGCCACCGCGCAGAGCCAGCTTCTCAGCCTGCGCAGACCCACCCTCTTTGCACACATAGATTTTGTAATACCTCTTATCTCGAAATAGAATTCGTGCATACTGTCGCCAACGACATATGTGGTTGTTTAGAAATCCAGTGTAATGTAATGTAAAAGAAATAAGCAGTCATTTCTACTAACACGTTGTTCACATGTGAGTACTCAGCATGGCTGTGCTGCAAGGCAGGAGCAGTCAGGGCTGGTACCCAGGACAGGTGTGTTGCATGCTGGAGAAAGAAAGTACTTTGGCCTCCTTCAGCTCACAGGGTGGCTGCATTCCTGGACAGATGAGTGTGTATTAAAACCGAGGAAATACTGACTACAGTAATGTAAGAAGACATTAGGATGTAGCCTCAGATAATTGTGAACTGATTTTTACCTTTGTGCACGTCCAGTGGGACATGCAGATGAGTTCTCAAGGGAGAGCGAGCGGCTTACCTCCCGGGTCCCTGCCTACAGCACAGTCCTAGGGATCAGCTGAACCGCACATGCCTTGGCTTCACATGTGCAGCCCTTGTGGGGCCCGGCTGTGTGGAGCTCCCACGGTGGGTGGGGGACGACACAGGGGCTGTGCTGTTTGGTTTTGGGGAACAAGTGTGGGAGGAGCTCTGCTGTGTGGGTCTCACTGTGTGGGTTTGAGAGTGATTTCCGAGTGGCTCTGTTCTTTGTCTTGTGCCTAGGATCAGAAAGCTATTATTTTTTTTTAAAATGTCTGTTCTGTAGGCTCGTTATTTACTTTTTCTCCGTAACTCAATAAAACGTGACAATGGTTAAACTAAAAATGAACCGTAGTAAGTTACTTGCGTTTCATCTCTTCAAACTTACTCTCTTTTTGGATGGTTTTCAGCAAAGTTCATGGTGTCATGTCTTAAATCAGACCTTTCTATTTGATCTCTTTCTTTCATGGCAGAAGTTTCTATACTACTTTTTTTCACTCAAATAACATTCGTGAGAAAAGATTGACTATTTTTCCAGTCGTGTGAGATTGTGATAAACTTGCAAGTATGATGACCTTCAGACCTGACTCTGGGGAGCAGCTGCACATCAGAAGTGGTCATGCCCCTCACTCACCGGGCCCTTGCACAGTCCAGCGGCCTGGGACCTATGGGTCGTGGAGGAGGGCTTGTGCTTGCTTGGCGGCAGCATGCCTGGAAGGTTCTGCACTGACCCTCTCCTTCCCTGTTTTCCAGTCCACGCCTTCTCCTTCGGCAGACCTCCTGGGTCTGGGGGCCGCACCACCTGCCCCTGTGGGCCCCCCACCCTCCTCCGGCGGGCTGCTTGTGGACGTGTTCTCAGACTCACCCTCCGCAGTTGCGCCTCTTGCTCCCGGCTCCGAGGACAACTTTGCCAGGTAGTGGGTCTCCCTGTCCTGAAGACAGGGACTCCCTCCACCCCGACTTCCTACTCGGAACCCCCTCTGCTCCTCCCCCTTTGCCCAGGCCCTCCGCCGGCGGCCAGCTGCAGGAGTGGGCTGTGGTCCTTATTCCAGGTCGCTGGCCGGCAGAGGGGAGGGGCCTGCCATGCTCGTGTGGGTTTGCTCTGTGACTTCCCCCATGAGTCGTGGACTATCAGTTTCCACTAGATAAAGATAGCTAACCTTCTCAAAGAGAAGAAAATCAGGTAAAAAAGCCACCTGGGCTGGTTCTCAGTTGTGTCTCTTGTGCGTGCTGACATTTCGTTGTGTTGTTTCAGCTGTTTCTTCTTTTCAGGATGTTTAATTCTCTCTGCAGCCATGTTTCTTTTTTCTTTCTTCACCACTTTTCCTCTTAACCAAGCTGCTTTCAACTCTTACTTAAATCGCTCTCCTATCTGCCTTCCAGCTAATCAGCCTTTTTTTTAAAGAAACATTCTCCAGTTGCATAATCGCTGCTTTGTCCCATAAAATCTGTGTTCCCAGGTGTGCTTCTCCCTGCCCTGTGACCAGCTCCGAGCGCATGGCTTTGACTCCATCGAGATGCTTGCGCACGTGCTGGGTGCCAAGCCCGGCTTTCCGCGTGGTTGTTGTTGCCCCTCCTCCCCCATTTTCAAAATGTAACCGTCAAAATGCTCTTCCCAGCACGTTTTCTTTCCTGTTTTTTTGGTCTGCAGATTCTGTGCCTTTTTCCTTCCTGCTCTCTGTCCCTCATCTGTCTCTGCTGATGTTAAATCTGCCCAGGAGGTATGAGAGGGCTCCTCTTCTGAGTGGAGAGTCTTCGAGGAATGGCTCCTTGTCTTTGGTTGTTGTGACAGTAGCAGAATTCTTGTGGTTTTACAGTTTTTCCAATTTCTTTGTGTGCATAGTGCATGCTGATTCTTATTTCCTGTTACTTGCTGAAAATGACTGAGGAAAGGCAGGCTTAGGCTGGTGCGAATTGCCCATCTCTGGCTGAAAACAGACTTCTTGCTCCTTTTAGAAGTGCTCACTTTGAGGCTGAAAAGCACCACAGACTCCAGGTCGCAGGCACTTGCGCTGCGAAGCAGTACGTGTCCTGGGGAGAGTGCCGGGCTCCTAGCTGGATGTCTTGGTCTGGGTGGTGGTCTGGGGCAGCAGCTTCATTCAGCGTTCTTAGCCCTTGCTGTGTCTGCAGGCCCTGGGAGCTTTGGGAACATGCAGTGGCTGGGCCACAGGCCTCCTTGGTCGCTGGGCTCAGGCAGGGGCATTTCTGCAGCTCTCCAGGCAACCCTTGAGGGTCCTCTTGGGACGGTGGAAGGCACCAGTGAGTGGAAGGCACGAGTGGGCAGGCAGTTGGCTGTAACGCGAGGCCACGTCGCCATCTCATGGGCAACTCACCCTGTTCCAGGTGCTCCAGCAGGTGTGTGAGAGTTTGGCTGTCTGTGCCTTGACATGGCTGCAAAGGGTTATTAGGTATCTGATGTGGATTTGGTGAGGTGGAGGTGCAGAGCGCTCCTGGGCACGCACAGTTCATGCTGCCCACAGCTCAGGTATAGCAAGGTTTGCACTCTCCTAGGCTTTCCAAAGTGGTCTTTATTAGCCCATAAATTCCACAGGATCAAGTTTTGGTTGAGATGACGCTTTGAAAAAATGACCAGCTAACTGGACATTGACTGTTGTGTTATTTCTGTCACTTTGTAGGGGATGATTCAGTGCCTTTCCCATTTCCTTGACAAAGGTCAATTTAAAGTGGCTTAGTCCAAACCAACTGTGGTACGTAGGCTGTGTGGCCTTGTGTCCGGAAGGTGGGGCACAGCGGGCTGCTCCTTCTGCAGGTCTGAGTCGGATTGGGCGGGGCAGCGACTCTGTGGCTGTGTGGCTTCAGGCTCAGCCACCTTGGTCAAGTCTCCTCTCTGTTCCGTGAGAGTCCTGGGAGCACCTGGGTCCCTGTGATCGATTTTGGAAAACGTGGCTGGGCACGTTCTCAGGTTTTGGAAGAAGGTTGTGCACAGTGCCTGCACTGTGTGTTATTTTGTGAAACTTCAGGCATAGCTCAGGCTGGGTAGAGGGCCTCTTGTGTTGAGGCCTGGAGGACTGGACGAGGGGGAGGGGCAGCTGTGGGCCTTGGTGGTCTGTTGGGGCCGCGTGGGGAGCAGGGCTCTGTGCTGCAGTGAGTGGACACAGAGGGTGGAGCCTGGCTCAGCTCTCTCTCCGTGCTGACCACACCTCTTGCCATCTCTGCTGCTGCTTCCTCTCCTTCTGTGCTGCTTGAATTAGCCTGACCTGGCTTCAACTGAGGTAGTTTCTGAGAGACCAGCTGAGACTGTGCACGATGCTGATGATCTTATACGCAAGTAAGCAACACTTGAACCTCTGTGGGTGGGCACCAGCAGTAAAATTTGGACAAGATAGGATGAGTGCAGGAATCACTGGCTTTGAGCTTCTCCAGCCTACCATACAACTGGACTGGGAGATTTCGAGGTGGGGGCTGCTTCTGCGGAGTGTCTGTCTGTCAGGCCCTCCCTGCCCATGTGCCTGTGGGGGGCTCCACGTGGAGAGCCAGCCCACCCCCCACTCTGGACCGCGCCTTCTCCTTCACATGCTGGCGGAGGAGCTGCAGAGTGCGGCTGGCCCCTAGAGTGGCTAGCTCCTGCTGCATCCACGTGGTGTGGCACCCGCCCCACTCCCTCTTCCCTTTTTTGGTCCCAATTTGCTGTGTAATTGTGATTTATGTTAGAGGAGGCCCGACCACTTTCAGCTCCTCTGAGGTACATACAAGTAAAAACTAACACGTTATTTATTTTCCTCTAATTCTGTGTAGTGTAGAGACCATGTAGTGAGCAAAACCCTGGGCCCCTGTGCAGTACAGACACTGACCCTGCCCTGAGGAGAGGACGGCAGAGGAGGAGAGGAGACGGGAGGGAAGCAGAGTGCTGAGTTGCCGAGGGGTGGGCCGCCCGGGTGTGAGTACACGAGGCCTGCACATAGCCCGGGGTGGGATGCTGATCGCAGGATTGAGGCCATTGCCTGCTGTCCGATGGAAGAGCCTGTGGTCTGACCTGGAAGTGTGGGCAGGTGCCTTGGTTCCTGTGTCCTGCCATTCATTCTTGACCAGCACTCTGATGGAAAGCAGAGTTCCGACCCATCTCACGTGCTCACGCCTTGGTGTGCCCGTGTCACTGCTCCCTGCTCACCCTCCGTCTCCAGTGGGCGCTCTTCATGGTGTGCTTTGCAATATTTTACTATTTTTCCCTTCCCTCATCTCCAGTGGAGGTTTTTCGGGCCTTAGTGTTTGTTAATCTCTTTTTCAAAATCTTTATTTTCAGTAGGTGGCTTTGAGTGATTCACATGTCCCTTTTCCCCTAGGTTTGTCTGTAAAAATAACGGGGTGTTGTTTGAAAACCAGCTGCTTCAAATCGGACTTAAGTCTGAATTTCGGCAGAATTTAGGTATGTGTTTTAATTCCTCAATGAAAACTTCTTTTAGAAATTATGGGGAGAGAAGATGGTTCTTTTGGACATTTGTCAGCTATCTTCCCCGTTGCTAGTAAGCTGTAAAAAATAGTCCTTTCTCTCCTACCACTTTGCCTCTGGACTATTGGCGTGTCTTGCAGTGAGCAGAGGATCCCCCTCTTGGGCGGTAACAAATTGTGTTCATTTTATATAAGTATCTGTCTCCCAATATGAGCCACTTTGTGGTGATTCCATAGTTTCCATTCAATTTCAAAGAGAATGCTGATCACAGTACCACATGAATATCTTTTATAGGGAAAATACTTATTTTAATAAAGAATAATTTAAAAAAAATTATAGGGAGAAAATATTTGCAAAATCATATATCTGATAAGGGTCTAGTTTCCAGAATACATAGAGAACTCCAACTCAGCAACAGAAAAACAAACAGCCCAGTTAAAAAATGGGCAAAGGACTTCAATAGACATTTTTCTAAGGAAGACATACAGATGGCCAAAAGCACGTGAAAAGGTGCTCGACATCACTGATCATTAGGGAAATGCAAATCAGAACTGCAGTGAGACACCGCCTCATATCCATCAGGATGGCTACTCTCAAAAGGACGAAAATAAGTGATGGTGAGGATATGGAGAAATTGGACCTTGTGCACTTTTGGTGGGAATGCGAAATGGTGAAGCTGCTGTGGAAAACAGTATGGCGCTTCCTTAAAACATTAAAAATTGAGCTACTGTATAATCCAGCAATTCCATTTCTGGGTCTCTCCTCAAAAGAAGTGAAAGCAGAGTCTTGCAGAGATATTTGCACACCCGTGTTCACAGCAGAATTATTCACAACAGCAAAAAGGTGGGAACAAGTCAAGTGTCCATTGATGGATGAATAAATAAGAAAACTGTAGTCCGTCCACACAATGGTACATTATTCAGCCTTAAAAAGGAAGGAATCCTGACATGTGCTACCACATGGATGAATGTTGAAGGCATCATGCTGAATGAGATAAGTCGGTCACAAAAAGACAAATCCTGTGTGATTCTGCCTACCTGAGGTCCCCAGAGTCTTCAAGTCTGTAGAGACAGAAAAGTAGGGTGGTGGGTGCCAGGGGCTGGGGGATGGGGAGTGAGTGTTTAATGAGGACAGAGTTTCAGTTTAGAAAGGTGGAAAGTTCTGGAGATGGATGGTGGTGATGGTTGCACAACAATGTCACTGTGCTTAATGCCACTGAGCTGTACCCTTAAGAATGGTTAAGATGATAATTTATGTTACGTATATTTTACCACAGTTGAAAAAAAAGCTTTTGAGTCCCTTCCCAAAAAATTATGCTCACTGACCATGAGGACCGCTGCCAAGGGGAGGCACTTCTGCACTGATGATGGCCCCACTTACTTCTTGGGTGCCATCATTGAGCCTGTGAGGACTCATTTTTCTCTTTTGTAAAAACAAGTGAAAGTTTGGGGAGAAAAAGAAAAATAATACAGCTGCCTTCCAGGGATCTTTTAGGGATGTTGTGAGGATTAACAGAATAATTCTCATGGGAAATTCTACATTGAAATGGATTGTGATATTTTATTTCTGATTTGATTCAGATGTTAAACTCTGGGCCGTGATCACTTCACCTTGGTTTTGGTTGTTTTTTAAATTGTGGGAGGAGTGATGCCAAACTGCTTGTCATTTTCAGGATATTTGAGGTTCACTTTCCATTCTGAATTCAAAGGGTGTAAAAATGTTCACAAAGGTTTGTGTAAAGATTTCTGTCGTGCTGTAAGTAACTGAAGATGGTAGAGTGTGCTTGGTGTCCGCCAGCGCCGGGTTCATGAGCTGCTGCAGTGGAGGGCTCAGGGGGCATCGTTCTGGAGGGGGCACTGACACCCTGCCCCGTGGTGGAGGCAGGTCCAGCCAGGCCTCCCTCGGGGGGTCCTGGGCCGGGAAGGGCTGACAATGACTGTGGTGGCCTAGAGGCACAGGACCCGGAGCAGGGGTGCTCCTGTGTGCTTCCTGTTCACCTGTGGGTGCACAGGTTCCCCGTCCATCGTGGAAAGGTGGGTGGGTGGAGGCCACGCACACAGGCTGTTGGCGAGCAGGAGGCCCTCAGCGGTGGGAGAGGTGGTCTTTGTGTCCTTGTGGCGAGAGTCAGGGGTCACAATGCTTCACTTAAATTTACCTAGGGGTGGGGCCTTTTTGGTTTTTCACTGCTAATATTCAGGATATGTGTGAAATGATGTGCGTGAAACAAATTGTTTTTGTGTCCTTCTAGGTCGGATGTTTATATTTTATGGTAATAAGACCTCCACGCAGTTCTTAAGTTTCACTCCAACACTAATCTGTTCAGATGACCTTCGGGCTAATATCCTTGGTTCCATTTCCCCATGCCTCTGACAGACAGTAATTGGGGATTTAGAGGAGGGTTTTGAGGAAGTTGTTTTTGTTTTTTTATTTTGATCGGAATAGTCAGATGTTTCCAGGTGCTGTAGTAATATCCAGTGATCTTCCCACGTCTGAGTTCTGTGTGGACAATGCGTGCAGAAATGACCTGTGGGCGTCTGCTCGCACTTCATTTGGCTTGTTGGAGTCACGTCTCTTTCACTTGTCTTGTTTTGGGACATTATTGTTAAGTCTCTCTGAGCTCTGGTCTCCTTCTCTGGGAGTTTCCTGGAGAGAGCTGCTGCCGCTCACAGCAGAGCGAGCGGTGGGTGCGCTCCCCGGGACTGAGCCCATGTGCTTGGGACGAGCTTGTGTTTGCTTCCAGAGGCTCTGTGTTCAGACTGGAGACTTGCCCCTAATAAACACCAGAAATATAATTAGAACTTTCCCAGCTCATGTCAGCTGTAGTATCAAATATCTCTTCCTCCAAGGATGGGCCAACCAGGTAAGCTAAGGGTGCAGAAGGCCCCAGCTTGACTAGAGAAGGTTGCCACCTTTCCTGAAGAAGACCCATGTGAAGCAGTAGCCTCCTTAGCACAGGCCAGATCCATTTTTATTTTAAGATAAATGTGTTTTAAATGTAGGCTATTAAAGCCAAGTGTTTCAAAATAGTCATTAAAGATACATGTATGTAGGATCAGCTGTCTTAAAGGTTTCATCCAAGATCAGGAGACTTACAGAGCCCCTCACTCCTGGGCTTACTGGGCGCCCTAGGACCAAACGGCTTGCTTGGCTCGGGCGCACTTTCTCATTGTTGAAATGGCCTCCTTGACATGTACACATCTGAGCCTGCAGACCAAGCCTGTGGACCCAACTGTGGACGGGGGCGCGCAGGTGCAGCAGGTTGTCAACATAGAGTGCGTGTCTGACTTCACAGAGGCGCCGGTCCTCAATATCCAGTTCAGGTAGGAGCCCCAGGTCGTGGAGTTTGCTGGCTGGGGGATCGTATTACTGGCCCCCTCTTGCCTGGAGCTGGGGTGGTGTGAGGGCTGGGCCTGCACGCAGCTGTGTCCCTGGGAACAGTTTGTCTTCACTAAGCCTCAGCATCCTTCAGAGGGTGTTGTGAGGACCGAGGGAGTAACCCAGGTAACTGCTGGTACCCATTGTGCACACTGCAGTATTAGCTGTGGAGAGTATGGGAGATGTGGGGAGAGAAGGTTTGCCCAGGACTCTGTGAGACCAGGACGAGCCAGCCTCTGAGATTCCTGATAAGTGGTGCCATCTTTCTGAGGTCAGTCCTTTCAAGCTGAGAAACAGAGGGATCTATCCCATGGGGCTGGGGAACAGCCAGGTCCCGTATGCCACTGCTGGGCTCGCTGCTCTGGAAGTCAGCTGCAGGGTGATGGGTCTCTCTGGATCCTCGTCTGGGTGTGTGAATTTTTGCATAGTTGTACTCAGCATGCACACCATCTTGATTATTTTTTTAAAAAATGTGTTTTGTGTTGCTGCTCGATTCATTACTATTATTTTTCAGTGATTACAATGGGGTATACATGATCAATCAGTTCCCTGTTGGGTGTTTTGTAAGGTTTAATTTTTTTTTTTTTTTTTTTTTAGATTTTATTTTTTCCTTTTTCTCCCCAAAGCCCCCCAGTACATAGTTGTATATTCTTCGTTGTGGGTCCTTCTAGCTGTAGCATGTGGGACGCTGCCTCAGCGTGGCCCGATGAGCAGTGCCATGTCCGCGCCCAGGATTCGAACCAACGAAACACTGGGCCGCCTGCAGCGGAGTGCACAGACTTAACCACTCGGCCACGGGGCCAGCCCCGTAAGGTTAAATTTTTTAAAAGCTCATTTCAAATTAAAAACAGAGAAGTAAAGATTGTATGCTTTGTAGAATTTAGGGAAATAGACCTGCAAATTCTTGTTTCATTCTGTAGGCAAACTCTTTTCTTTAATCTTTTCATGGAAAAAAGAAAAAAAAAACCTACACAATTTACGCCAACTTGGAGTTGTAGGAAATGGACTGGTGGGGACAAGTGAAGAGGTGATAGAAGACCCGAGGTTGGACATCCTGCCCGAGGCTTGTCCTGGGGTTGATGGGCCCATCTGCCAACACGTGCACAGGAGCAGTTCGTGTCACGTGTCTGGTTTGTTGGTCTTTATCTGTGAATGACATTTCACACTGAGATAGAGCCTCTCTGTGACTCAGTGCTGCTCTTCCAGAACACTCCATCCTGCCCTTGTGGACAGGACAGTCCCCTCTGACAGACAGTGGAGTCCCGCCCGACCCTGGAGGTTTGCAAACTAGGAATTATTTGGCTCTCCAGTTGAGTTTCAGCTTTCCTGGATGTCCCTGTGCTCTTCTCAACATGTCTCTGTGTTCTCATAGGTATGGGGGAACCTTTCAGAATGTGTCCGTTAAGCTGCCTATCACACTCAACAAATTTTTCCAGCCCACAGAAATGGCTTCTCAGGATTTCTTTCAGCGTTGGAAGCAACTGAGCAAGTAAGTGGGGAGGGGCGAGGGGTGGGGCTCCTAGCTTCGGACTCGGCTGAGAGTCCCTACACTCTTCTTGGTTTCTCACAGTCCTCAGCAGGAAGTGCAGAACATTTTCAAAGCAAAGCATCCAATGGACACGGAGATCACCAAAGCCAAGGTAGATTCCTGTTTGTGGACGTTCCCAGAGTTAGGACACCCCACCGGGCTCCGAGGAGGCCGGTTGTGTTCCCGTCCTTTGAATAGTCCTTGGATCTCGCTGCCAGCGTCCCAACTCTCCTGTGTCTTTTGCACAGATTATTGGGTTTGGTTCTGCACTCCTTGAAGAAGTCGATCCTAACCCTGCAAATTTTGTGGGAGCCGGTATCATACATACCAAAACCACCCAGATTGGATGCTTACTGCGCTTGGAGCCGAATCTGCAAGCCCAGGTCAGGCCTCTTGAGGAAATGGCTAAATACACTTAAACTGATTTTTTATAGTGGTGTAATTTATACACAGTGAGACACATAGATTCTAAGTGCAGTAGTTTGATGAGTTTCAACAGATGTGTATTCCCATGTAACCCCCACCACCCTATTGATACATACAACATTTCCTTTGCCCTAGAAAATTCCCTGGTGCCTCCTCTCCATCTGCCCTGGCCTTCCCTAGAGGCAGCCTCCATGGGGCCCGCCATCAGGCTGCGATGACCCTGAGTTCCATGACTCAGCCAGGTTGCTGCATGTGTCCCCAGTGGGCCCTCGTGCTGGCCATGCGGCACTCTTTCACAGGGATGCGCCCCAGTTGGTTTACCCAGTCCTCCTGTTGATGGACATCTGGGCTGTCCCAGTTTGGGGCTGTTTTGAATAGAGCTGCTACAGATATTCTTGGATGTGCCTTTGTACAGACATGTGTTTACATTTCACTTGGTAATACGCAGGGTGGAATTGCTGGCTCGTAGGGTATGTGCGCAGTTAACTTTGCAAGAAACTGCCGCATTGTTTTCCAGACCGGCTGCACAATTTTATACCAATAGCGTATGAAAGTTCCAGTTGCTCTACATGTGCACAGGCCCTCGTTATCATCAAACTTTTTTACTTTAGTTGCTGAAAGCCTGTTTGATGCTTGAGTCTTTGTAAAACAGTGGGCGCCTCCAGAGAGAGGCTGAACAGAGGGAGGTTGAGGGGCTGCTGGGCGGGGCCTGGCCCCAAGGCCGTCTGCTGCCCAGGCTCTCTGCCCAGGCTCTCTGCCCAGGGCCGCATAAGCCCCGGTGTGGCCACTGACCTGCTGTGTTCTCCATTTCAGATGTACCGACTCACACTGCGGACAAGCAAGGAAACCGTCTCTCAGAGACTGTGTGAATTGCTGTCAGAACAGTTTTAATCCACAAGGGTGGAGTATCAGGCTCGTGTGTCTGTGCATTTTTCTTCATCTCTACCATTTGTCTTCATTACCATGCTGCAAATAAATACCCCCGTCTGCTGTCGCAGCACAGCACCTCCCAGCCCTGCTTCTCCAGCCCTTGGCCCTCCTGGGGATGGACGGGAACACAGGCGCGCAGTTTCAGAAGAAGAGCCGGAGCCTGGACTGCAGCCGGCCTGCCAAGTCAGAAGGAGGGAGCCTGGATCCTGGGATCAGTTTTTATAGAAATCAAGACAGTTCTGTGGTTAAATCTACAAATTAAAGGGAAATTAGAAGTTTGAATGAAAATGGAAATTTTTTTGAAATTTTGTTGAAACACCACTGCTTTATTGCTGATAGTTCATCTCTGATTTTCTGAGAGAAGCAGCAGCATTTTCCTGTAGTAGAGCTAGATTTTAACTAGGGCGTTTGGCTGTTTTGGTGGGTGAGGCTAGGTGCAGGAGGCGTGTGATGTAGCTCGTGGGCTGGTGAGGTGCGTCCACATGTAGCCTGGGTGCCATCCCCAGCCCTGGGAGCATGAGCATGGCGCCTGTGGGCTTGCTGCAGCATTGGCCGGCAGTGTTCCTAATGCGGAAGTTAGGAACATTTGTGTTTTTAATGACTCTCAGCACCACCATGTGTCCTGGCGAGATGTGTCCTGTTCTCCTTCTCCTTGCACCATATTCTTAAAGGAACATTTGTAATGCTCTCTGACAGTCTGAGACCTGTTTGCAGTGTGGTGGGAGCAGGGTTACTGGAAGCTCCAGAGGTTATGCATCTCACCTCACTGTCCTTGGGGCTCAAGTGAGCACACTGTTATCGTAGTAGCCAGGGGCTGGTTCCTGTTTGTGACTGGAGGGCTAAATGTGGGCCGGAACGTGAGCTGGTCTCTTCCCTGTTTGGTGGCCTTAACCTGTCAGTGTGGTTTGCCCTGGGTCGTGACTGCAGGCTCGGGTGCTGTGGACCTTGGCCTGTGTGGTAGGGGAGGGAGGCCTGGATGTGGTGAGGAAGCAGGGGGCCATGCTGGGGATGAGCTGTAGCCCGTCCGCTGCAGCTGCTCTGGTCTCTCGGCTCTCGTGGTGTCACCCTGTGCTGGCTGCCAGGCTGCTGGTCTGCACCCTGAGGTGGCTGTGACAGGAGCAGAGCTGAGCCAGGGCCTCTGTTCTGTTAGTGGCTGATGTGCCAGGTGGGTGACTGGCACAGGCTGGCAGGTTTGTCCTAAGTAAACATGTCTGTGTTGTCAGTAGTTGAGGGACCTAGGAAGACCCAGGGCCCTCCGTCGGTTCTCCTGGTTTAGCAGTAGGGACTGGGCTCCTCAGACGTACCTGGGGGAGCCACATGGGGCACTGAAGAGCACGGGCCACCCTTTGCTGCGGTATGGGTCCTGGGGAAGCAGCTTCAGGGAATCGCTGTCTGGGTGCTGGTGCCACTGCAGGATGGTGTGGCTGGGGTCCTTGCCATGCTACAGACACTCCCACTCAAGTTTCCCACACCCACCATTCTGTGTAGCCCCTGGGGTGCATGGTCTGCCATCCATGTTGATTTGAGTCACCGGCATCTCTGTGTCCTGTGGAGTCTGCAGCTGGTGCCAGCGTGTGGTGACATAGCAGTTGACAGTACCAGGGTGGCATTGCAGATTGATGTCGTGGCTGTGCCACCAAGGTGATGTTCGTCATGCTTTTGTTCAACCTGCTAGACAGTGCGTGGTGCTTGGGTGCTGCCATGTGGACCACCAGCTCAGTGGTGGTTTCCTGTGTCAGTCGATGTCCTCCCTAGAGAGTCAAGGCGGTTCTGCTGGGCTTTCACTGGGGGCCATTCTAGGTGAGGATCCATCAGTAAAGCATGTTCCTTTCCAAAGAAAAATAAATGCTAGAACAGTGACCAGAGTGTGTGCTGTCTTTGGAGGGAAAAGCATCTCAAGTACAACTCAAGGCCCTGCCTTGTGGGCTGTGTGGGCTATTGAACACTGATGACATGGGCACGGTGCCTGCCCTGGGTGGGACTGTTCTTCCAGGTCACAGGGCTGGAAACTTAGGTGCATCTGAAATGACGTGCTTTTGCCCTGCACTTTGGTTCGGGCTGTGTGGTTGACCTGTGGAACTCATCCTGGTGGGGCCTTCAACATGGCCTCAGTGCTCCCCATGTCTCAGTGTCTGTTGGGGTCCTGTCTTCTGGAGGCCTAGAGGCTGAGGGACAGGTGGACCCAGGGGGTTCCTTCCTGATCTGAGGGATGAGAGCTCACATGGGGGTGACCCCCACCACAGACGGGGTGCAGAGACCCACAGGATGGAGGGTGTCGTGGGAGAGTCCTGATGAGGGAGGGACCCTGGAGGTGGGCCTAGAAAGAGCAAGAGGGTCTCTAGGGGGAGGGGAAGGGAGGGTCTGGGGCCTGCGGCATCCCTTCCTGGTCTGGCCTGACGCCCGGTCCAGCCCCGTGGAGCAAGTATGGGTCCAGGGCTTGTGAATGCCTGAGAGGCGCAGGAGACGGCGCCGGCAGAGCTCACAGGCCAGCCTCTGTGCTTGACCAGTGCTAGTTTATTTGTCATCTGTTCACGTTGAGCTTATTGTGCACACAGGTGTGACACCCCCTTCCCAGGCTGAGCTCGGCTGGCGAGTGGGTGTTTCTGCTGGCCGGCACCTGCGTCTGCCCTCTGGCCCTGCGTCACTCTCCCTTCCCTGACTGTGTGGTTCCTCTGCTCGCTGCCGTCTTTGCTGCTGACCTATGCCTCTTCCCCGCCCATTCCTGCCTGGTGCTGCCAGCCTCATGACCCGTCCGCACCTCCCCAAGGTGCTCCCTGTGGAGTGACCTTCCTGGCCACCCTCACCCTGGCATCTGCTCCTTGGGCCATCTCCAGGGTTCGGTTCGGGCAGCTGCCCTCAAAGCCTGGAGGCTGTGCAGACAATCGATGGGCGTGGCCGGAAGTGCCCCTGTGTAACCCACTGGGCCTGGTCAGGGGCTGCGGGACTTCTGTCTGGCAGCCCCTCTCCTGGCAGGTGCCCCAGTGAGCTGTGTCTGAGGCTGGGCCTATGGCCAGGAAAGGGGCTGCCGGCCGGGGGAGGTGTCAGGAGCAGTGCTTCGTCCTCACACCCACTGGGGGCCGGGCCTCTAGTCTTCGCAGTGCTGGGGCTGGCACGCACAGCTGCTGAACACCTGTAGCGTGAAAACCAGCTGCTGTCCCTGCGCTCCAGGATCTGGGCAGGGCAGCACCACCTGCTTCTCATAGGAGCCAACGGGATGGCAGCAGCTACAGTGCGTGTCCACTTGCTTGGTGTCAGTGTTGAAGCTGCAAAGAAGCCATGACAGGGAGTATGGGTCAGGGCTGTCGCCTTCGGGAGTGTTCCCGCTCCTCCCTGGTCAGTCCAAAGAAAGGTGGACACTGAGATCTCAGGTGGGCCCCTCAGGGTGTGATCTCCTGCTGCTGGCCTCCCCGTAGTTGGGGGCGGGGCAAGGGGTGGGACTACTTCTCTGGTGGATCTGCTCCAGCTCCCACTTGGTGCTGCCTATGTTGGACAGGGCAGGTTCCAAGCTCAGGGCTCAGCCCCAGGCGGAGGCTACCTGGGGCTGACAGCTCACCTGGCCGAGGAGGCACAGAAGCCCTCGCAGCGGGTCACTGTCACGTTGGCTTTGCATCCCTGGTAAGTGACCTCCTCCTCGAGCTCCCTCACGCTGCAGACTCCTGGGAGCCAAGAGGTGGGTGGTTAGTGCCAGCCCCAGGGTATGGCTGGAGGGCAGGTGTGGCCTTTGGATGCTCTGCACTGGACCCTAGGAGGGTAGGACCTCAGACAGCTGGCACTGGGCCTGGGGTTTCTCAAACTTCTGTGTGAAATAGTGAGCAATGCCAGCTCAGTGAAACGAAGAAGGTGTAGCCGTCAGCTGAGTAACTGCTTAGATGAGCCTGGGGTCCCATGTGCGGTGCCTCCAGTGGCGTCTTCCCTGGGCCCCTGCCCCAGGCTGTCTTCCTGCCCCATCAGTCTCCCCATGTCCGAGCCCTTCTGAGCTTAGACCTCACAGCTTTGCATGGGAACAAAGCCTGATGAGCTCTCATTCTGTGTTTGCCTCCTGAAAGTTGGCTATACTGGGAGTCTCCAAGGTCAAGGGTTTTCTCGGAGGACAAGGCAGATTGCCAGCAATGGGCCCATGTGACCCACTCTTGGCCCCCAGCCTCCCCAGTCACCTCCCTTCTTGGCCTAACACCAACCTTTGGGTGTAGTTACCACTGGTCTGTTGGGCCGAGAACCTGCAGGAGGATGTCAGTGTCCCCAGGGGGGACAGATGGCATCACGGGAGCTCCCTGCAGGGGCTTGTGCTCACAGAGGGGGAGGAGTGCTGACCCAGCTGTGAGTTCTGGCCTGTGTCTATCCCAGTGGGCAATGTTCGCCAGATGCCTCGGGCACCTTGGCAGCTGGCAGAGCAGTGTTAACATAGAAACTGCCAGTGCGGAACTTGAGTGAAAAAGCTCGAAGAGGTTCCTGAGCGAAGACTGGACAGTCTACCCTGCTTTGCCCACCCTGCCCACGGTCAAGGCTTCCCCGTGGACTTGAGCACCCATCTGCCTTCTCTGCTGGACATGGGGATGAGAGGACTGGTGGGGATAGGGCTTTGGGTGCATCACCCTGGAACATTGCCCTCAGCTGTCCTCCCCTCCTGATCTTCTGCTCCTGCTCCCTCACCCTGCTTACTGGGGTCCCCTCCCCATGCACAGCCTGCACCAAGTCCTTGTCTCACAGGAGAAAACGTCATTGCAGACAGACCTGCCTAGGGGAAGACGAGGGATGTGTGAGGGGAGGACGGATGCCTTGGAGGGAATACCCAAAAGCAGGGGGAGGGGCGTCACTGGAGAACACGATGGGCTCCGGCAGGCCTGGGCACAGGAGGGCAGAACAGAGCTGGAGGAGGCTGTAGCACTGAGATCTGGGCCAGCACTGATGCTAGAAGGCTGGAGCCCTGGCCGCTAGTTGCCACTCGGCCCCCAGCAGTCACCCAAGGTGAGAGGCACATTCATGCCTTTGTTTTCATTTCTGCACCCTGGGGGATGGTTGGAGTAGTTGAACCCCAGGGTCCCTGATAGCTGTAAGCTCTCCTGAGTTCTGGAGATCGCAGCCATGGGAGACTGCTGACGGCACCTTGAAGGGAGGCCAGGACTGCAGTGGGGAACATGAAGGGGAGGAGATGAATCATGAGTGATCCCAGTGCAAGACAGACATAGAGGCGCAGAAATGGGAAAGGGGACCTCCTGGGGGAGGCCAGTCGCTTCCTTCGGCCAGACTGGGGATGGCTGGAGAGGTGCCCGGAGAGAAGGGGAGAAAGGCACCAGAGCTCAGTTGAGGAGGATTGGGAACAGGCCCCGAGGACGTGAGGCAACACACAGAACAGGATGAGCCAAAAGAGGGGAGGGAGCGAGGGGAGGAGGCAGGACTCAGACAGCAACTGCCTACTGGTGGGGCGATGTCCTTCCCAGATACCCCCAAGGCACAGCTGAGGACACCAAAGCTCTGAGACCTAGAGTGACACAGGGGATGGCTGGTAGAGGCAAAACTGGAGCTCCAGCCTGGGTGTGTGTAACTCCAATCTGTGTGCAGCACCCTGCCTTGCTCTGCTGTACCCAGGAGAAGGGAATGCAATAGGTAGAGGAAAGGAGACATTCCCACCATGATGACTGGGTGAGTCTCTGAGAGTGGGGAAGGGTGTGATTGGAACAGAAGCTGAGAGGTGGTGAAGGGCCCAGATATTCATCAGGAAACGTCCCTGAGTACTGCCAAAGGTGGAGAGGCAAGGAAAGGAGGAAGCTGTGCAGCAAGGATTACAATGATGAGATACAGTGATGTCACTTACCGGGAGAGATGGGTGGAGATGTGATGAGAGAAGAGACGGAAGGGGCCCTGGTGGAGAAGGACGCCTCAGTGGGAAAGGAAGAGCTTCCATGCACAGTGAAAGAGCTGGTCAGGAAGACAGTACTCAGCAGGCTACTGGTACTGGGCTGTCGAGTGGTGAGGCTGGTGGCTGGGGAACTCGGGATGGGTGTAACTCCCAGAGTGGATGACATGAGGGGAGCAGTGGGAGGTTGCGTGGTGAGAGAGGTAGACTGTGCAGTGGTAGAAAGAGAAGACAAGGTGGAGGGGAAGTGGGTACTAGGTGTGAACATGGGTGTCGGCAAAGGGGCTGTGGTAGTAGAAGTGGACACAACAGGGGGATGGGTAGAGACATGGAGAGTTGGTGTGGAGGACAGAGAAGACACATGAAAAGTAGGACTGAATGGAGGTGGAAGAGAACTAGAAAACTGGGTTTCTGGTTGGGTTGGGGTGATGACTCGGTGGGAAGTTGGAGTGACCGAGGAGGTGGCAGATGTTGGAACCTGAGTGGGCAGAGTGGTCTCGGGGCGTGATGGGGTCGGGGAGGTGCTGGTGGTCCGGAAGGATGTCCCCGTGGGCGGCCCTGTGGTGTGGGCGGTGGAGGAGAGGGAGACGGTCGGTGGGGAGGAGTGAATGGTGAAGGGAGTGTGGGGCCTGCTGGCGGTGGCGGTGGGGGTGGCCGTGGCGGTGTGTGTCGCGGGGGTGGCAGTGCCTGTGGTGGCGGGCTTGGGGGACAGGGTGGTGTGTGGGGCCGAGGTGGTCTCAGGGCGGGCAGTGGAGGAGGGGTGTGACCCGGGGGAAGGGGAGGTTTTGGCCGTGCTGAGCGAGGTGGGGGCTTGGGTGGTCCGCGTTGTGGTCAGTGTCACGCGGTGCGGATGTGGGTGTGGGTGTGGGCGCTGTGGCTGTCGGGGGGACGTGGGAAGACGGAGGAGGGGTGGCCGTGGGCGTTTGAGAGGCTGCAGAAGACTGGGTTTCTGGTTGGGTTGGGGTGATGACTCGGTGGGAAGTTGGCGTGACCGAGGAGGTGGCAGATGTTGGAACCTGAGTGGGCAGAGTGGTCTCGGGGCGTGATGGGGTCGGGGAGGTGCTGGTGGTCCGGAAGGATGTCCCCGTGGGCGGCCCTGTGGTGTGGGCGGTGGAGGAGAGGGAGACGGTCGGTGGGGAGGAGTGAGTGGTGAAGGGAGTGTGGGGCCTGCTGGCGGTGGCGGTGGGGGTGGCCGTGGCGGTGTGTGTCGCGGGGGTGGCAGTGCCTGTGGTGGCGGGCTTGGGGGACAGGGTGGTGTGTGGGGCCGAGGTGGTCTCAGGGCGGGCAGTGGAGGAGGGGTGTGACCCGGGGGAAGGGGAGGTTTTGGCCGTGCTGAGCGAGGTGGGGGCTTGGGTGGTCCGCGTTGTGGTCAGTGTCACGGGTGAGGATGTGGGTGTGGGTGTGGGCGCTGTGGCTGTCGGGGGGACGTGGGAAGACGGAGGAGGGGTGGCCGTGGGCGTTTGAGAGGCTGCAGAAGACTGGGTTTCTGGTTGGGTTGGGGTGATGACTCGGTGGGAAGTTGGCGTGACCGAGGAGGTGGCAGATGTTGGAACCTGAGTGGGCAGAGTGGTCTCGGGGCGTGATGGGGTCGGGGAGGTGCTGGTGGTCCGGAAGGATGTCCCCGTGGGCGGCCCTGTGGTGTGGGCGGTGGAGGAGAGGGAGACGGTCGGTGGGGAGGAGTGAGTGGTGAAGGGAGTGTGGGGCCTGCTGGCGGTGGCGGTGGGGGTGGCCGTGGCGGTGTGTGTCGCGGGGGTGGCAGTGCCTGTGGTGGCGGGCTTGGGGGACAGGGTGGTGTGTGGGGCCGAGGTGGTCTCAGGGCGGGCAGTGGAGGAGGGGTGTGACCCGGGGGAAGGGGAGGTTTTGGCCGTGCTGAGCGAGGTGGGGGCTTGGGTGGTCCGCGTTGTGGTCAGTGTCACGGGTGAGGATGTGGGTGTGGGTGTGGGCGCTGTGGCTGTCGGGGGGACGTGGGAAGACGGAGGAGGGGTGGCCGTGGGCGTTTGAGAGGCTGCAGAAGACTGGGTTTCTGGTTGGGTTGGGGTGATGACTCGGTGGGAAGTTGGCGTGACCGAGGAGGTGGCAGATGTTGGAACCTGAGTGGGCAGAGTGGTCTCGGGGCGTGATGGGGTCGGGGAGGTGCTGGTGGTCCGGAAGGATGTCCCCGTGGGCGGCCCTGTGGTGTGGGCGGTGGAGGAGAGGGAGACGGTCGGTGGGGAGGAGTGAGTGGTGAAGGGAGTGTGGGGCCTGCTGGCGGTGGCGGTGGGGGTGGCCGTGGCGGTGTGTGTCGCGGGGGTGGCAGTGCCTGTGGTGGCGGGCTTGGGGGACAGGGTGGTGTGTGGGGCCGAGGTGGTCTCAGGGCGGGCAGTGGAGGAGGGGTGTGACCCGGGGGAAGGGGAGGTTTTGGCCGTGCTGAGCGAGGTGGGGGCTTGGGTGGTCCGCGTTGTGGTCAGTGTCACGCGGGCGGCTGTGGGTGTGGGTGTGGGCGCTGTGGCTGTCGGGGGGACGTGGGAAGACGGAGGAGGGGTGGCCGTGGGCGTTTGAGAGGCTGCAGAAGACTGGGTTTCTGGTTGGGTTGGGGTGATGACTCGGTGGGAAGTTGGCGTGACCGAGGAGGTGGCAGATGTGGGAACCTGAGTGGGCAGAGTGGTCTCGGGGCGTGATGGGGTCGGGGAGGTGCTGGTGGTCCGGAAGGATGTCCCCGTGGGCGGCCCTGTGGTGTGGGCGGTGGAGGAGAGGGAGACGGTCGGTGGGGAGGAGTGAGTGGTGAAGGGAGTGTGGGGCCTGCTGGCGGTGGCGGTGGGGGTGGCCGTGGCGGTGTGTGTCGCGGGGGTGGCAGTGCCTGTGGTGGCGGGCTTGGGGGACAGGGTGGTGTGTGGGGCCGAGGTGGTCTCAGGGCGGGCAGTGGAGGAGGGGTGTGACCCGGGGGAAGGGGAGGTTTTGGCCGTGCTGAGCGAGGTGGGGGCTTGGGTGGTCCGCGTTGTGGTCAGTGTCACGGGTGAGGATGTGGGTGTGGGTGTGGGCGCTGTGGCTGTCGGGGGGACGTGGGAAGACGGAGGAGGGGTGGCCGTGGGCGTTTGAGAGGCTGCAGAAGACTGGGTTTCTGGTTGGGTTGGGGTGATGACTCGGTGGGAAGTTGGCGTGACCGAGGAGGTGGCAGATGTGGGAACCTGAGTGGGCAGAGTGGTCTCGGGGCGTGATGGGGTCGGGGAGGTGCTGGTGGTCCGGAAGGATGTCCCCGTGGGCGGCCCTGTGGTGTGGGCGGTGGAGGAGAGGGAGACGGTCGGTGGGGAGGAGTGAGTGGTGAAGGGAGTGTGGGGCCTGCTGGCGGTGGCGGTGGGGGTGGCCGTGGCGGTGTGTGTCGCGGGGGTGGCAGTGCCTGTGGTGGCGGGCTTGGGGGACAGGGTGGTGTGTGGGGCCGAGGTGGTCTCAGGGCGGGCAGTGGAGGAGGGGTGTGACCCGGGGGAAGGGGAGGTTTTGGCCGTGCTGAGCGAGGTGGGGGCTTGGGTGGTCCGCGTTGTGGTCAGTGTCACGCGGGCGGCTGTGGGTGTGGGTGTGGGCGCTGTGGCTGTCGGGGGGACGTGGGAAGACGGAGGAGGGGTGGCCGTGGGCGTTTGAGAGGCTGCAGAAGACTGGGTTTCTGGTTGGGTTGGGGTGATGACTCGGTGGGAAGTTGGCGTGACCGAGGAGGTGGCAGATGTGGGAACCTGAGTGGGCAGAGTGGTCTCGGGGCGTGATGGGGTCGGGGAGGTGCTGGTGGTCCGGAAGGATGTCCCCGTGGGCGGCCCTGTGGTGTGGGCGGTGGAGGAGAGGGAGACGGTCGGTGGGGAGGAGTGAGTGGTGAAGGGAGTGTGGGGCCTGCTGGCGGTGGCGGTGGGGGTGGCCGTGGCGGTGTGTGTCGCGGGGGTGGCAGTGCCTGTGGTGGCGGGCTTGGGGGACAGGGTGGTGTGTGGGGCCGAGGTGGTCTCAGGGCGGGCAGTGGAGGAGGGGTGTGACCCGGGGGAAGGGGAGGTTTTGGCCGTGCTGAGCGAGGTGGGGGCTTGGGTGGTCCGCGTTGTGGTCAGTGTCACGGGTGAGGATGTGGGTGTGGGTGTGGGCGCTGTGGCTGTCGGGGGGACGTGGGAAGACGGAGGAGGGGTGGCCGTGGGCGTTTGAGAGGCTGCAGAAGACTGGGTTTCTGGTTGGGTTGGGGTGATGACTCGGTGGGAAGTTGGCGTGACCGAGGAGGTGGCAGATGTTGGAACCTGAGTGGGCAGAGTGGTCTCGGGGCGTGATGGGGTCGGGGAGGTGCTGGTGGTCCGGAAGGATGTCCCCGTGGGCGGCCCTGTGGTGTGGGCGGTGGAGGAGAGGGAGACGGTCGGTGGGGAGGAGTGAGTGGTGAAGGGAGTGTGGGGCCTGCTGGCGGTGGCGGTGGGGGTGGCCGTGGCGGTGTGTGTCGCGGGGGTGGCAGTGCCTGTGGTGGCGGGCTTGGGGGACAGGGTGGTGTGTGGGGCCGAGGTGGTCTCAGGGCGGGCAGTGGAGGAGGGGTGTGACCCGGGGGAAGGGGAGGTTTTGGCCGTGCTGAGCGAGGTGGGGGCTTGGGTGGTCCGCGTTGTGGTCAGTGTCACGCGGGCGGCTGTGGGTGTGCGTGTGGGCGCTGTGGCTGTCGGGGGGACGTGGGAAGACGGAGGAGGGGTGGCCGTGGGCGTTTGAGAGGCTGCAGAAGACTGGGTTTCTGGTTGGGTTGGGGTGATGACTCGGTGGGAAGTTGGCGTGACCGAGGAGGTGGCAGATGTTGGAACCTGAGTGGGCAGAGTGGTCTCGGGGCGTGATGGGGTCGGGGAGGTGCTGGTGGTCCGGAAGGATGTCCCCGTGGGCGGCCCTGTGGTGTGGGCGGTGGAGGAGAGGGAGACGGTCGGTGGGGAGGAGTGAGTGGTGAAGGGAGTGTGGGGCCTGCTGGCGGTGGCGGTGGGGGTGGCCGTGGCGGTGTGTGTCGCGGGGGTGGCAGTGCCTGTGGTGGCGGGCTTGGGGGACAGGGTGGTGTGTGGGGCCGAGGTGGTCTCAGGGCGGGCAGTGGAGGAGGGGTGTGACCCGGGGGAAGGGGAGGTTTTGGCCGTGCTGAGCGAGGTGGGGGCTTGGGTGGTCCGCGTTGTGGTCAGTGTCACGGGTGAGGATGTGGGTGTGGGTGTGGGCGCTGTGGCTGTCGGGGGGACGTGGGAAGACGGAGGAGGGGTGGCCGTGGGCGTTTGAGAGGCTGCAGAAGACTGGGTTTCTGGTTGGGTTGGGGTGATGACTCGGTGGGAAGTTGGCGTGACCGAGGAGGTGGCAGATGTTGGAACCTGAGTGGGCAGAGTGGTCTCGGGGCGTGATGGGGTCGGGGAGGTGCTGGTGGTCCGGAAGGATGTCCCCGTGGGCGGCCCTGTGGTGTGGGCGGTGGAGGAGAGGGAGACGGTCGGTGGGGAGGAGTGAGTGGTGAAGGGAGTGTGGGGCCTGCTGGCGGTGGCGGTGGGGGTGGCCGTGGCGGTGTGTGTCGCGGGGGTGGCAGTGCCTGTGGTGGCGGGCTTGGGGGACAGGGTGGTGTGTGGGGCCGAGGTGGTCTCAGGGCGGGCAGTGGAGGAGGGGTGTGACCCGGGGGAAGGGGAGGTTTTGGCCGTGCTGAGCGAGGTGGGGGCTGGGGTGGTCCGCGTTGTGGTCAGTGTCACGGGTGAGGATGTGGGTGTGGGTGTGGGCGCTGTGGCTGTCGGGGGGACGTGGGAAGACGGAGGAGGGGTGGCCGTGGGCGTTTGAGAGGCTGCAGAAGACTGGGTTTCTGGTTGGGTTGGGGTGATGACTCGGTGGGAAGTTGGCGTGACCGAGGAGGTGGCAGATGTGGGAACCTGAGTGGGCAGAGTGGTCTCGGGGCGTGATGGGGTCGGGGAGGTGCTGGTGGTCCGGAAGGATGTCCCCGTGGGCGGCCCTGTGGTGTGGGCGGTGGAGGAGAGGGAGACGGTCGGTGGGGAGGAGTGAGTGGTGAAGGGAGTGTGGGGCCTGCTGGCGGTGGCGGTGGGGGTGGCCGTGGCGGTGTGTGTCGCGGGGGTGGCAGTGCCTGTGGTGGCGGGCTTGGGGGACAGGGTGGTGTGTGGGGCCGAGGTGGTCTCAGGGCGGGCAGTGGAGGAGGGGTGTGACCCGGGGGAAGGGGAGGTTTTGGCCGTGCTGAGCGAGGTGGGGGCTTGGGTGGTCCGCGTTGTGGTCAGTGTCACGCGGGCGGCTGTGGGTGTGCGTGTGGGCGCTGTGGCTGTCGGGGGGACGTGGGAAGACGGAGGAGGGGTGGCCGTGGGCGTTTGAGAGGCTGCAGAAGACTGGGTTTCTGGTTGGGTTGGGGTGATGACTCGGTGGGAAGTTGGCGTGACCGAGGAGGTGGCAGATGTGGGAACCTGAGTGGGCAGAGTGGTCTCGGGGCGTGATGGGGTCGGGGAGGTGCTGGTGGTCCGGAAGGATGTCCCCGTGGGCGGCCCTGTGGTGTGGGCGGTGGAGGAGAGGGAGACGGTCGGTGGGGAGGAGTGAGTGGTGAAGGGAGTGTGGGGCCTGCTGGCGGTGGCGGTGGGGGTGGCCGTGGCGGTGTGTGTCGCGGGGGTGGCAGTGCCTGTGGTGGCGGGCTTGGGGGACAGGGTGGTGTGTGGGGCCGAGGTGGTCTCAGGGCGGGCAGTGGAGGAGGGGTGTGACCCGGGGGAAGGGGAGGTTTTGGCCGTGCTGAGCGAGGTGGGGGCTTGGGTGGTCCGCGTTGTGGTCAGTGTCACGGGTGAGGATGTGGGTGTGGGTGTGGGCGCTGTGGCTGTCGGGGGGACGTGGGAAGACGGAGGAGGGGTGGCCGTGGGCGTTTGAGAGGCTGCAGAAGACTGGGTTTCTGGTTGGGTTGGGGTGATGACTCGGTGGGAAGTTGGCGTGACCGAGGAGGTGGCAGATGTGGGAACCTGAGTGGGCAGAGTGGTCTCGGGGCGTGATGGGGTCGGGGAGGTGCTGGTGGTCCGGAAGGATGTCCCCGTGGGCGGCCCTGTGGTGTGGGCGGTGGAGGAGAGGGAGACGGTCGGTGGGGAGGAGTGAGTGGTGAAGGGAGTGTGGGGCCTGCTGGCGGTGGCGGTGGGGGTGGCCGTGGCGGTGTGTGTCGCGGGGGTGGCAGTGCCTGTGGTGGCGGGCTTGGGGGACAGGGTGGTGTGTGGGGCCGAGGTGGTCTCAGGGCGGGCAGTGGAGGAGGGGTGTGACCCGGGGGAAGGGGAGGTTTTGGCCGTGCTGAGCGAGGTGGGGGCTTGGGTGGTCCGCGTTGTGGTCAGTGTCACGGGTGAGGATGTGGGTGTGGGTGTGGGCGCTGTGGCTGTCGGGGGGACGTGGGAAGACGGAGGAGGGGTGGCCGTGGGCGTTTGAGAGGCTGCAGAAGACTGGGTTTCTGGTTGGGTTGGGGTGATGACTCGGTGGGAAGTTGGCGTGACCGAGGAGGTGGCAGATGTTGGAACCTGAGTGGGCAGAGTGGTCTCGGGGCGTGATGGGGTCGGGGAGGTGCTGGTGGTCCGGAAGGATGTCCCCGTGGGCGGCCCTGTGGTGTGGGCGGTGGAGGAGAGGGAGACGGTCGGTGGGGAGGAGTGAGTGGTGAAGGGAGTGTGGGGCCTGCTGGCGGTGGCGGTGGGGGTGGCCGTGGCGGTGTGTGTCGCGGGGGTGGCAGTGCCTGTGGTGGCGGGCTTGGGGGACAGGGTGGTGTGTGGGGCCGAGGTGGTCTCAGGGCGGGCAGTGGAGGAGGGGTGTGACCCGGGGGAAGGGGAGGTTTTGGCCGTGCTGAGCGAGGTGGGGGCTTGGGTGGTCCGCGTTGTGGTCAGTGTCACGGGTGAGGATGTGGGTGTGGGTGTGGGCGCTGTGGCTGTCGGGGGGACGTGGGAAGACGGAGGAGGGGTGGCCGTGGGCGTTTGAGAGGCTGCAGAAGACTGGGTTTCTGGTTGGGTTGGGGTGATGACTCGGTGGGAAGTTGGCGTGACCGAGGAGGTGGCAGATGTTGGAACCTGAGTGGGCAGAGTGGTCTCGGGGCGTGATGGGGTCGGGGAGGTGCTGGTGGTCCGGAAGGATGTCCCCGTGGGCGGCCCTGTGGTGTGGGCGGTGGAGGAGAGGGAGACGGTCGGTGGGGAGGAGTGAGTGGTGAAGGGAGTGTGGGGCCTGCTGGCGGTGGCGGTGGGGGTGGCCGTGGCGGTGTGTGTCGCGGGGGTGGCAGTGCCTGTGGTGGCGGGCTTGGGGGACAGGGTGGTGTGTGGGGCCGAGGTGGTCTCAGGGCGGGCAGTGGAGGAGGGGTGTGACCCGGGGGAAGGGGAGGTTTTGGCCGTGCTGAGCGAGGTGGGGGCTGGGGTGGTCCGCGTTGTGGTCAGTGTCACGGGTGAGGATGTGGGTGTGGGTGTGGGCGCTGTGGCTGTCGGGGGGACGTGGGAAGACGGAGGAGGGGTGGCCGTGGGCGTTTGAGAGGCTGCAGAAGACTGGGTTTCTGGTTGGGTTGGGGTGATGACTCGGTGGGAAGTTGGCGTGACCGAGGAGGTGGCAGATGTGGGAACCTGAGTGGGCAGAGTGGTCTCGGGGCGTGATGGGGTCGGGGAGGTGCTGGTGGTCCGGAAGGATGTCCCCGTGGGCGGCCCTGTGGTGTGGGCGGTGGAGGAGAGGGAGACGGTCGGTGGGGAGGAGTGAGTGGTGAAGGGAGTGTGGGGCCTGCTGGCGGTGGCGGTGGGGGTGGCCGTGGCGGTGTGTGTCGCGGGGGTGGCAGTGCCTGTGGTGGCGGGCTTGGGGGACAGGGTGGTGTGTGGGGCCGAGGTGGTCTCAGGGCGGGCAGTGGAGGAGGGGTGTGACCCGGGGGAAGGGGAGGTTTTGGCCGTGCTGAGCGAGGTGGGGGCTTGGGTGGTCCGCGTTGTGGTCAGTGTCACGCGGGCGGCTGTGGGTGTGCGTGTGGGCGCTGTGGCTGTCGGGGGGACGTGGGAAGACGGAGGAGGGGTGGCCGTGGGCGTTTGAGAGGCTGCAGAAGACTGGGTTTCTGGTTGGGTTGGGGTGATGACTCGGTGGGAAGTTGGCGTGACCGAGGAGGTGGCAGATGTGGGAACCTGAGTGGGCAGAGTGGTCTCGGGGCGTGATGGGGTCGGGGAGGTGCTGGTGGTCCGGAAGGATGTCCCCGTGGGCGGCCCTGTGGTGTGGGCGGTGGAGGAGAGGGAGACGGTCGGTGGGGAGGAGTGAGTGGTGAAGGGAGTGTGGGGCCTGCTGGCGGTGGCGGTGGGGGTGGCCGTGGCGGTGTGTGTCGCGGGGGTGGCAGTGCCTGTGGTGGCGGGCTTGGGGGACAGGGTGGTGTGTGGGGCCGAGGTGGTCTCAGGGCGGGCAGTGGAGGAGGGGTGTGACCCGGGGGAAGGGGAGGTTTTGGCCGTGCTGAGCGAGGTGGGGGCTTGGGTGGTCCGCGTTGTGGTCAGTGTCACGGGTGAGGATGTGGGTGTGGGTGTGGGCGCTGTGGCTGTCGGGGGGACGTGGGAAGACGGAGGAGGGGTGGCCGTGGGCGTTTGAGAGGCTGCAGAAGACTGGGTTTCTGGTTGGGTTGGGGTGATGACTCGGTGGGAAGTTGGCGTGACCGAGGAGGTGGCAGATGTTGGAACCTGAGTGGGCAGAGTGGTCTCGGGGCGTGATGGGGTCGGGGAGGTGCTGGTGGTCCGGAAGGATGTCCCCGTGGGCGGCCCTGTGGTGTGGGCGGTGGAGGAGAGGGAGACGGTCGGTGGGGAGGAGTGAGTGGTGAAGGGAGTGTGGGGCCTGCTGGCGGTGGCGGTGGGGGTGGCCGTGGCGGTGTGTGTCACGGGGGTGGCAGTGCCTGTGGTGGCGGGCTTGGGGGACAGGGTGGTGTGTGGGGCCGAGGTGGTCTCAGGGCGGGCAGTGGAGGAGGGGTGTGACCCGGGGGAAGGGGAGGTTTTGGCCGTGCTGAGCGAGGTGGGGGCTGGGGTGGTCCGCGTTGTGGTCAGTGTCACGGGTGAGGATGTGGGTGTGGGTGTGGGCGCTGTGGCTGTCGGGGGGACGTGGGAAGACGGAGGAGGCTTGGCCGTGGGCGTTTGAGAGGCTGCAGAAGACTGGGTTTCTGGTTGGGTTGGGGTGATGACTCGGTGGGAAGTTGGCGTGACCGAGGAGGTGGCAGATGTTGGAACCTGAGTGGGCAGAGTGGTCTCGGGGCGTGATGGGGTCGGGGAGGTGCTGGTGGTCCGGAAGGATGTCCCCGTGGGCGGCCCTGTGGTGTGGGCGGTGGAGGAGAGGGAGACTGTCGGTGGGGAGAAGTGAGTGGTGAAGACAGTGTGGGGAGTGCTGAGGGTGTGTGCTGTTGGTGTGCTCTCTTCACTTGTGGTGTGTGCCCTCGTGCCTGGTGATGTTAGCGGGGTGGTGTGCTGGGTGCTTGAGCGTGTGCTGGGGCTTGTGCTGGTATGACCGTTTGGCGGCCTGTCAGTGTGCTCTGTGTTCTGGCTGACAGCTGTGCTCCGGGTCCATTCGGTTGTGGAGGATGCTGTGGGAGACAACGTCTGTCAAGTCCCTTTCTTTCTTACCTCCTCCTGTTGGTTCAGCTCCCACTTCTCACCCTCTTTTGCTGTGGTTTGAGTGCATCTTGGGAGGTTGTCCCAGGCATTCTTCCTGTGTCCCACCCTCTCCTCCTCGACCCCTGTCCTGTGTCTTCCCTGGCCCTCGTTGCAGGTCAGTTGCCTCTAGTCGTTTTGGGTTCCCTCCTCTCTAGCCCTCTGTCTCCTCCCTGTTTCCCCCACTTTCAGAGTGGCTTTTCTTGGGGCGGAGTGGACCATCCCTCCACGAGCATCTCTGCTGCTGGCCTTTGTAATGGGCTTCTCTTCTGATGCCAGTGTTGGAATACAGATGTTTCTGGCCCATCCTGCATAGTGGGAACTGTATTTTGTGTCAAGTGCTTTTGGCACCCATGAAGTCCCCTGTGTCTGTGGCTCACCTGGGGAGGAGGCAGCCGTGGTGGATCGGAGCTCCGAAGCTGTCGCTGCGGAGAAGTGCAGAGAGAAGCATGTTTAGGGAGGTAGGCTGAGGGCTGGGGGCTCGGCAGGCTGCCCCCACCCTCGGACCTCCCTGTTCCTGGGGGTGCTCTCAGGCTGCTCTCCTCCATGCAGCCCTGGACAGCTTGGGCTGGGCATCAGGGCATGTATGCTGTGGCCCTCTGCGGGGACACATGAGTGGGGGCTGGCTTACTTGTTGGGGGTCCCTTGGAGGTCCCTGGTGTTGCTGGGCTTGCTGGTGCTGCTGTGGTGCGCACTGTGTACTGAGCTGTGGATTGCGTGGTCGTGCTGAGTGGTGATGCTGTGTGCTGTGTTGTCGCATGGGTCACAGTGGGTCCTGTGGACGTTGACCTGGGAGTGGCTGTGGGTGCTGTCGCTGATGTGGCCCGCGTGGTGACAGCAGAGGTAGTTCGAGGTGACACTGCAGGGAACAGCCCCCAGAACATTCTGTCCATCCTCATCTGCACTTTCCCCTCTGGGTCCCCCCGTCTTCCTTACCCCAGGAGCCACACCAACAGGGTACTCTTAGCTCCTTTGTGAGAAATGTGTCTTCCCCTGGCTGACACTCATGTCTTCCTCTGGCCGGCCCTGGCTTGGGGTCCTTGGTAACCTTGTGTTCTTGTGGGCCACTGGCTGTCCCTCCACCTGCCTTTGCTAGTGGCACCCATATCGTGTCCCCTCGTGGTCCCGGGGCAGCCAGAAGGGGTTGCTGCTGGGTGGGGTGGGGTGGGTGTGGTGATGGGCTAGGGGGAAGGCTGCACAGAGGTCTGCCCTGTGCTCCTGGTGGCCTTCTGCCCAGCAGGTCCCTCATGCTTCCTAGCAACAGTATCAGCCAGGAACGGCCACGTCCTGTGGCCCACTTATTCTTTAAAAAAGCCTTTCAAAGAAACCCAGCTCCACTCCCAAGTGCAGGGAATTCTGTGCCTGAGAATCTGCTCAGTGGAAAGATTTCAGCGAAGTATGGGGATGGCCCTGCCCTCTGTCTCTACCAGAGCCCGTCTGTGACCCTGCACATGCCTCTGTCACCACAGTGGGGCCCTCGGGGCCCTTACCACCTGAGGAGACTGTTGGTTCTGTCTGGGTGGTTGGGGCTGTTGCTGCCTGTGTGGAGGTGGGGGCTGTGGCTGTGGCCGGAAGGCGAGAGGTCTGGGTGGGGGCCACAGGTGTGGCTGGGGAGCTTGGTGAGGGTCCGGTGGAGCTGAGGAGCCCAGTGATCCTGGGGGTCTCCGTGGTGCTGGGGGTGGCCGTGGTGGTCCTGGTTCCTGTGGAGGGTGAACCTGAGGGGCAGATGTGCTCTTATTGTGGGGGTACACCCTTTAGGAGGAACCCCTGTCTATTGCTTGCTGGGCCTCCAAGCCATGTAGCTCTAGGCAGGCTGGGTGGGAGGCACAGGGGCCAGCCTGTGGCCCTCCGAGGGCAGGGTGGGAGTTTCCTGTTGGGGAACTTGCTTGTTGGCCCTGCTGTGCTCAGTGGCCATCCAGTGGGGGCTGTGGAGGGGCCGGCTGTTTGTCGGCCGGGAGCTAAGCTTTACCCATCCCTCGCCTCTGACTTGCTGCTCAGCACCTGCTGCTCCCACTGTCACAGCAGCCCAGGGATGCCGCCCCACACAAACTGGCCGGGGCTGCAGGGACAGCAGCAGCTGCTGCTGCCTGGCGCTGGACAGGCACAGGCTAGCTGGCCAGGGGCTGACTTGCAGAGCCAGGGAAGAGCCCTGGGGAGAAAGCCTTCTTCACCTCAGCACCTAGTGTGTGTGCAATCACCTGTAGTGGGCGGTGGAGACGTCGTGGTCGGCGGCACTGCAAGAGGAGGAGTGGTCAGGAGCACTGCCCTGCTACGGCCCTTCGGAAGCCTTCAGGTGTGTCCCCAGGGTCTGAGTCGGAGTTGCTCCAGAGGCAGAGGACCAAGTGGGAGGGAGCCACCGCAGAGGTGCCTGGGCGCTGGCTCTCCGTCCTCCTCCCCTCCCAGTACCACCCCCTCCCCTGGTCAGTGGGCCTGGCAGGGAGTGGAGGGGCCAGTCAGGGCGCTGCACCCCCAGGGTAGCTGCAGACATGTCCAGTGCCCACTTAGGGAAGCTCTCCAGGCCACCTGTGCTGAATTCCCAGGAGATTTCTGCTCTGCACTCACACACCGGGCAGGCTGGCGGGGCCTGGGCCTGTCCTGGGACTGGGGGCTGGGGAGTTGCTGTCTGGAGAGGGGAGGTGAGGCGGAGAGAGGCCCTGTCATTTCTCTCTCTGTGCCGTCTATATGAGCTTGGGGCTGCCTGGGTCTCTGGGAGTCTCAGCACCCCAGGGCACAGCTCTGGGGATGGGGGTGCTGGGGACCCGGCCAGAGGTGTGTGCAGGGAGCTCTGCACCAGGGCTGGGCAGACATGGGAGGCCCTTGGGCAGTGCCCGAGCTTACTGCATGGCAGGCACGTCCCCTCGTCGTGGTCGAAGTACTCGTCCTGGGAGCAGTTGTAGCAGCCTGGGGGTGTGGAGACAGGCCAAGCTCAGTGCCCGCCTCTGGAGGCCCCCCTTCCCCAGGCCTTTGTCCCTCCCTCTGTCCATGCCCAGTCCCGGCCTCTTGCCTGAACCCCAGACGCAGGTGCCCTGTCTTACTCCCCACCGCCAGACACCCTGTGCTGTGCACCTGGTGCCTCTCCCACATGCCTCCTGTCGGCGGTCCTATGGCTCCAGGCCTGGCCCTCCTCCACCTCCCTGTCCTTGCTCCCCAGGCTCCTGTCCTCCTGGCCTGGGGAGCCCCATCAGTCCTCTGCTCAGATCCCTCCCTCTGCGCTGGTACCTTCAATGTTGTCTGGGATGCTCTGTGGCCACCCTGGGCAGAGGCACGGCTGGTAGTGCCACGTGCAGTTGGCCTCCTGGGTGTACTGGTACTCGCCGCTGCCCACCTGCGTGTGGGTATTGTAGAAGTCGCAGTAGACGGCTGGAAGGAAGAGTGCCTGTCAGGTGGCAGCCCTGGCCCTGAGCCAGGCCCCAGCAAAGCCCTCAGTGTGTGCCGGCCAGGGAGCCTGGATGCGGGCCTCAAAGGCTCAGGGTCCCTCTGTGGTGTCTCCCTGTAGGGGCGCAACCTGCCGCATGCCGAGGAGAAGCGCTGCAGCCCGTGGGAACAGGACACTCACGGCAAAAGTCGGGGGCTCTCCAGTCCACACACACGCCCTTGTCCAGGCAGGCCTTGGCGTAGGCGGCCACAGCATCGCACAGGCACTCGCAGTCCCCTCCGGTGTCACACGCGCATGTGTCACTTACGCAGGCCTCATAGTAAGGCAGGTGGTACACCTGCAGGGCCCAGGCTTCAGTGTTGGCTGCCCGCCCTGCGCGGTCTGACCCGCAGGCAGGGGCTGCTCCGGGAGCTGGAGACCCAGACCCCACCCGCTTAACCCCAGGGCAGCTGCTGGGTCTCGGTCCTTGAGTGCCCCTCTCCTGACTGCTTGGTCAAGAGCAGGGGTTCCACGTGGGCCCCCCAGTGTGGATTGTGGCCTTCCCCCCACACTGTACCCCTGGGGCATCCCCGCTGGACATTCAGGAGGGCGTGCATTGTGGGGCCGGCTCACCTGGTTGTGGCAGGCTGCGAAGGTCTGGCTGTTGATGATGCTGCACTTGCGCTCAGCCCAGGAGCGGCGGAAGGTGTTGAGACTGCAGGGGTCCACCACGAAGGTGGCGTCCCCACACAGCGGGTTCTCCTTCCACGAGTTCACAAACTCCAGCTCACTGGATGCCACGTACTTACTGCGTGTCTCAAAGTCGTCCTTCATGTTCCCGTTGTAGTTGCCACACAAGCCGCAGAGAGCGTCCTGTGGGGGCTGGTGTCAGGCGGGGTGGACAGGCGCTGCCCCTGCTCCCTGGACTCCTGTGGGGCAGGGGTGGTGCAGGTACCTGGGAGGAGCGTGCGATCTTGATGAAGACAGTCATGTGCTTGTTCCAGATGAGGGTCAGATTATACTTGCTGCTGATGGTGACGTCCAGCATCAGGTTCAGGGAGCTGGCCTTCACCCGGAAGTGCACATGGGGGTCCTCCTCCCCACTGACCGTGTAGTTCTTGTCCTCCAGTACAATGGACAGGCCCTGTGGGGTGGGGCCATGATGGGGCTGCCTGCCACTGGGTTCTGCCTCCCCTGCCGAACTCTCTGAGGCAGGGTGGACCACATCTGTTAAGGACACATACAGGCCAATGCCTGCCGAGGGCCAGCTCTGGGCTACGGCCTGCCCTCTAGAGCCTGTCATTGGTGGAAGGTTCCAGAACATCATGGAAACTGTGCTGAGGGCTGTGGCTCAGGCTTCATGGAGAACCCCTACCCTCTGCATGGCTGTCCAGCTCTGGGAGACACTGCAGCCCGTCATGCAGACGAAGAGGCTGAGGGCAGAGGGGCAGCAAGTGCCTGGTAGTACCGAGAGACTAGGACCTGGGGCTCCAGTGGCTGAGGTGTGGGGAGGCCCTGCCCGGCCTACTCACCCCCAGGAAGATCTTGATGGCCCGGGAGCAGGTGACGCCCAACTTCCCACACACCACATTCTCCGTCAGGATCTTGAAGGTGGGCTGCGAGTCATTGGCGCCACAGCCATCCTGTGGGGAGGGGGGCGCTGAGGAGGAGCCCACCAGGCAAACTCCCGCAGCCCTGCTCCCTGCAGCCCGGGGCCCAGCCTCACCGTGGCCAGGATGTACTCGCAGTCGCCGTCGAACACGAAGCGCTGCCCGTCAAAGGTGACCATGTGGCCCTCCCCGTAGAGGGTGCAGGTGGACGAACACTGGGCACTCTGCTGGCATGTCCACTTCCCCCTCGAGCAGGTACTGGGGGAGGAGCAGGGGTGTCAGGGAGACCCAGGCTAAACACACACCCTGCAGCACCCTGGCCTTGGTGGGGTTGTTGGGGGACCCCCAGCCCACCTCAAAGGACCCCAAGGACAGCCAGGTCCCTGGGGTGAGGCCGAGCTTACCAGGTCTTACAGTCCGTGTTGAGCTCGGCACCCAGGGGGTAGGAGACCCCCGCAAACTCACACGGGCACTCCTCTGGGGGCACACACTGCCCATTGGCGTCCTCATAGAGGCCCTCGGCACAGACACAGCCGGGTTCGCACTTGGTGGGCACCTGCGGGGGAGGGTCAGTGGGCCCTGGGAGGGTGGCCCTGCCTGCTGCTGCCTCAGCCCTGGGCCCTCTTGGCAGCCCCAGCTTTCCTCCCAGAACTGCCCCCCACTCTGGGCCTTCCTTTTAGCAAAGCTGCCTTTCCCTCAGGGAAGGTTCTAGCGCCTGTGTGTGTCACGGCAGGGCTGTTGTACCCTCCCCATCCCCAAGCTGAGGGGCTGCTGCCACAGTCCTCAGGGAACCCCACAGACAAGCACACCCGGCCTCCCATGGCATGCATCGCAGGATGATGGGCACAGCACAGGGCGTGGCCCCGTCCTCCTTGGGGATTTGTGGACATCCTCTCCTGGCCCTATGAGAGGCTCTGGGGGGCGTCCACTCTGGCTCCTTGCTCCGCCCCAGTCTTACGCAGGGGATGCCAGTGGCCAGCATCTGACACGTGGGGGCACAGGCTGCCCCAAACTTGTTCTCCGAGGACTGGCTGCAGGCCTGGAATGTCTTGGGGGCCGAGCAGGATTCTGTGGAGAAAGGGGGGCCCGGGGTGAGGCCAGGTCAGAGGAGGCCACGGCCCCTCACAGTCCAGGTCCCCAGGCCTGGGCCGTGGCTACATACCCAAAAGCGTCAGCGAACGCCCTGGGCACTTCAGCCGTCCGTTGATGCAGTAGCTGCAAGAGAGAGGCTGCATGAGTGCACCAGCCCTGGGCCAGGGTCTGCAAGCCAGGGCAGGACTGGCCCACCTGGGAGCCCCTCGCTTACCAGATGATGCCGTTGACCATGGTAGACTGGTCGGCCAGGACGAACTTGTAGTTGTCCAGGAGGCAGGGGCACTGGGCCTTGCGCACACACTCGGCCTTGTGGTTCAGGTAGGTGCCCTCGGGGCAGTTGCAGCCGTCCACGGGCATGGCGCTGGGGTGACACTCGGCCGTGTGATCGGATAATGACAGGCACGTGCGGTTGCAGGCCCGGCTGTCGTAGCTGAACGTCTGGTTGCCCGTGCAGGGAATGGCTGCGAGGGACCCCAGAGTCAGGCCCTTGGGGGATGGCCGGGCAGAGCTCTGGGCCCTGGGCCCCGGGCCCCGATTGTGACCCCTGCCCCCCACCCCCCCGCCCATGCCCACTGGCACGCACTGCAGTTGTCCACGCTGCTTCTCCAGCCCCAGAGCAAGACGCCCCGCGAGGCGCACGTGTGGGCGTAGTCACCCAGGGCGGCACAGATGTGCGGGAAGGTCTCCTCGTAGTTGCAGGCCTCGTACACGCACCTCTGCAGGCAAACAGCGGCCGTGGGCACCCGCCCTCCCGTGGCCCCCACAGCCTCTCGCCACCCCCACAGCAGCCTGCCCCACCCTGCCCCCCCACCCCTGCTACCCCAACAGCCTCCTGCCACCCCTGCAGCCTCCCACTCCTCCCCAGCCTCCTGCAACCCCTGTGGCCTTCTGCAGCCTCCCTGTGAGCCTGCAGGTCCCGCCCACCTTGTAGAAGGGCTTGGGGTCCACCGTGGTGTGGCACTTCTCGAACACTGTGTCCGTCTTCACCAGCACCGAGCAGTGGGTCTCCGCACACACCTCTGGGGGGACAGCTCTGGTGTGGGTCTCCCGCTCGCCTGGCATGGGTCTCCTGCCCACCCCCACAGCCCTCCACCAGGCCAAGCACTTACTGTTGAGCTGGCTCATGGAGCAGGGGTCGGTCTCGCGCTCCAGCGCGGCCGGGCAGTTCCCAGCCCGCCAGGAGTCCACAAAGAGTGAGGCGGTGCCCTCGGCGATGCCCATGCTGGTTGTGAAGTCGTCTGTCGTGTCCCCGTTGAAGTTGCCACAGAGCCCTGAGCCGGCCAGGCCATGAGTGTGAGCTGGCCCTCGTCCCCATCCTGCCCCGCTCTCCCCAAACTCCTCTCCTCCCCTGCGCATGCCCAGGCAAGAGGCCATCGCTGGCTACACCCCTGGGAGGGCTGGCCTGGGGCAGGGAGTGCTGGATGTGCCGGATCAGTGCCAGGCTCTGTTGGGCCCCTTCTTCTCTGGCGTGGCCAAGCCGGGTGGGGACGCGCAGCGGGCCGACCCTGGGCAGGTCGGGGCAGGGCTCACCTCGGGTCTGGCCTCTGAATTGGGGCCCGACAGTGATGTACACCTGGAACACAGGCTGTAGCTGAATCAGCAGCTCCAGCCCGAAGGTGGTGGCCATCTGCAGGTGGGTGGACGTCTGCCTGAAGACTGTGATATTGCCTAGGGGGACAGGGGGCTCAGTGCAGCCTGCCTTGGGACCCTAGCCCAGCGAGGCCCCGGGTGTCGGGCAGGGGCTGAGGACATACGAGTCTTGTACGGCAGCCACTTGGTGTCTCCATTGTTGGTGATCACCTCGTCCTGAGAAATCACGATTTTGTCCTAGAGGGAGAGTGGCCTGAGTGACAGGGGGCTGGAGTTGGGGAGGCCTCCCCTCCTGCGGGCCAGGGGGGGGTGAAGCAGGAGCTGAGACATGGCGGGGATGCATCTGCTCAGGGACCCGGGGTGGGCACGATGGCTGAAGGCAGGCGGCCTACCTGGCTGGACATGTAGATGACAGCGACCAGGGAGGTCTCAGAGTGTGAGTACCCAGACTTGTCATATGTGGCCATGAGGGAGCCTCCATCAGGGAGCTCAGGGCTCTGGGGGAAAGGACAGCTCAGCAAAGAGGTCCTGGGGGGTCTCATGGTGACCCCTCATGGTGGCCCCCCCGTGGTGGGCGTGTCCCACCTGCACGAGGATGTAGGTGCAGGTGCCGTGGAAGCGGTAGTGCCTGGCGTCGAATGTGGTGACGAAGGAGCCACCTTCCAGGGAGCAGCTTCGCGGGCAGGACCGCTCTGAGCACTCCCAGTGGCCCATGGTGCACTGACTGCGGGTGGGGAGGGCATGACCCAGAGTGGCAGGCGGGGCTGCAGGAGCCAGACGGCTCCCCCAGGTACTCCAGGCTGGCAGAGCTGCCTCCAGGGCTGGGGCTGCCCCGTGACCCCCATGTTCCCTCACGCCCCCATCCTGCCCACATGTCCTCGCAAGCTGCCCGACACTCACCAAGTCTGGCAGGCGGCTATGGTGACCTCCCCGGGGGCGTAGGCCACCCCACTGAGCTTGCAGGGGCACTGGGTGACCGGCACACAGGTGTAGTTTTTGGAGGTGTCATCAAGAACCATACCTACAGGAGAGGGGCTTCCTGGGGCTGTGGTAGGAGACATCTCCCACCCTCCTGCTGTTCAGCCCCTCCCTGGCCCAGCCTGCGAGGGCCCCTGGGGCAGGCCAGGCCCTGTCCTCCTCCCCACCGCTCCCTGGCTCCAGGCTGTGACCCACACCTCCAGCCCTACCTGCCTCCTGTCCCCTCCTGTCAATGCGCCCAGACCAGGGAGTGATGCTGCTCCGGGTGAGTGGAAGGCCGTGTCCCTGGTCCAGCTCAAATCTCACCTCTTCCCAGCAGCCTCTTGGACCCTCCAGCGGACACTACCTCACTCCCCCGTGGATTTGCACACGCGGCCGAGGGGCTCGGGGCCAATTTGAGGCCGTGAGCATTTGTGTGTGCTTTGCAGGGCAGAGCTCTTCCTGGGGCAAGTCCCCAGGAGAGCATCCTAGGCGAGCTGGGTCCCGGCTCCAATGTGTTGGAGAGTGGGGCGGGGGCTGATGCCCTGTCTCTGGGCTCATCTTGAGGGGTCCCGGGGAAAGTGGGTGCCCTCACCTTCTGGGCAGAAGCAGCCAAAGGTGCAGAAGCTGGAGCAGCTGTGCTGCGGGTTGGAGCAGGTCTTGACACAGGCCTCGCCGCACTCCTGGTACACCTGGTTGGCTGGGCACTGGCCCACAGCTGCAGGCCACAGCAGCCCAGGTGAGAGAGGCAGGGGTGCCCGAAGACCCCTGCCACCCGCCCCTCCCCCGCCCATGTCTCCTTCCCTCTTGTGGACAAGAGGGGATTCGAGGCGTCGGTATCTGGGGCCCTGTCCCTCCCTGCCACCCTCCCTGGGACTCACAGCAGAGGCCAGGCCCCCGCCAGCTGTTGACAGGCTGGCCAGCCATGCTGCACTGGCGTGAGTACTCAGACAGTGTGGCACAGCTGCAGTTCTGCTGGCCTGGCTGGGCGCATGTGGCCATGTCCGCCTGGCAGCTCAACACGAATGGCTCCTTGGGCACGTTGCACTCGGAGGACACCAGGGTCAGCAACTGGCTGCAAGTCTGGGCCTGGGCAGAGGGCCACTCAGGGTCATGGGGGTCAAGGCCACATCCCACACCACGCACGTGTCTTGGAAGGTAGGGCGTTGATGGCCTTGGATACCCTGTCAGACCTTGTGGCCTGGCCCCACCATGGCTGAAGGGCTCCCATGGCCCCCGAGTGGCCCCCGAGTGCCCTGACCACCTCACGTACATGCTTTGCCTGCAGGACCTGGGGATGGGGGATGGCCTCGTAGGCACAGATCTCGTTGGGGTCATCCAGCTTCTGGAGGGCGGCGTACTTGTGGGGTTCCAGGAGTTTGCCTGGGAGTGTGGGAAGGGACAGGATCAGCACCAGGGGCCTGGCCCACAGAGGGTCTGGGCCCCGCCTCCCCACCTACCGTTCTCGCTCACAAACTCGTTGGTCTTCTCGCCGTCGAAGTTGCCACACAGCCCGCACATCCTGCCCATGTACTTCTTCTCCACCAGGACCTGCAGGCGGGTGGGCACTGTGGTGAGGCAGGCCGGGAGGGGTGCAGGGCTCCCAGGTCCCAGGACCCTCGGCCAGCTGTGGAGGCCACGTGCACCTGCTCGGGGAGCCCAGGGCGCCCCTCACGGTGCCGGCCATGAGGACATCCTGCCCCAGCAACAGCCCACTCTGCTCCTCCTGGGGGGCCTCCTTTTCTCGCTGGATCGTCCTCAATTTCAAGTGGGGAAATTGAGCCACTAACTGATCCCAGGCTGCCCAGTCTCTGACTGGGGGTCAGCACGGTGTTGCAGGAGCTTAAGGGCTGGTGGGGAACCACACCGCAAAGAGGGCAGCCCCTCTAGCCCTGCCTGCCGCCCCTCATATGTCTCCAAGCTCAGCCCCCGGCGTCCTCACCATGAGGTAGGCGCCTGGGCCCCACATGACCACCAGTTCCAGCTCCAGCTGCTTGGCTACCAGCCGCACGCTCTGGCCGAAGGGTGTGATCTGGAGCCCGTTGCTGGTGTAGGGCAGGCTGACAACCCTGTGGGGTGAGAGTGGTCAGTAGCCGACCCCTTGACCCCCCCAGCCGCCCGGCCCAGTCACACGGCCTACCCTACGTCCTTGATGGAGATGACCGCCTTCTGCACAGTGACCACAGAGGCCCCCATCTCCACAATGATCCGGGAAATGTTCCCACTGGGTCCTCGCCGTAGCTGGATGCTGAAGGTGGCCGAGGCATCCTTGCAGATGGCCGCGAAGATGTAGTTGCAGGTTCCCGCAAAGTCATACATGTGTCCATCAAAGGTGGAGAAGTGGCCGGCCCCCCATGTAGAGCACCAGCCCCTGTCTGGAGCTGTGGAGAGAACGGGCAGGGTCTCGGAGCCCTGTGTCCCCTCGGCCAGTGAGGCGGCTTTGGGTAGCCTCACCCCATGAGCTGGGCCCCTGGGGAATCCATGCTGGGAGACAAGTGTCCCCCCAAGTTCCAGGCCCTACTAGGGTGAGTGGGAAAGACTCCCCCCCCAACCATGCCCACCCAGCTCTGGGCTGGGGTCTGTGTCCCGCCCCGAGTCTTACAGGAGTGCAGGCTGCTGTCGAGGTTGGGATCCGTGGTGTTTTCAGCCCCGGGGTCTGTAGGACGTGAAGCCATAGCTCAGCCCTCACCCAGTAGGGCTCCCACTCCTCTTGGCATCATGGACTTGTCTCCCCCAGGTGAGGGCCTGGCTGAGCCTCCTCTGTAGCTGGATCCCCGCACATGGAAACCCCAGATCACAGCCACTTTGTGACCTGGCTGCTCTGGGTAGCTCCACAGGGTGAGAGGCTGCCATGGCCCTCACCTGTCTGTGGGGAGTCCTTCAGCCTCTGGAGGCCTGGGTGCTCAAAGGAGGTGGTGTTCAGACCTATGTGGACAGAGCCCTGCTCGGTGCTGGGACGACCCACCTCTGCTTAAGGGCCATCCAGGGCCTGGCCCACCCTCACAGGCCCCATTCAGGAAGGCAAAGTGCATGCATGCACACCCACTCGTGTGCACACTTGCACACACACATGCACATGCAGAAGTGTAGTGAGCAAGGCCTGATGGTGAGGCAGCGCCAGCCATGGGGTGCCAGGAGGACAAGGAGGTCCCCTAGGAGACTAGAGGCACAGGAGCCTGTGGCCACGTGCTGGGCCTTGGGGGGATGGTGGGGCAAGGAGAGTCCCTGTCACCAGCTCTCTCCTTGTCCTCTGGCCCCGTGGCACCTGCTAGTCTGTCCACCAGGCTCCCATCACTCCCTCGCTCGCTCACTCCCCAGATGCACCAGGGCCCCTGGGTCTCACAAACGGGCAGCTGTGCGATAAACTGGGTGCAGGGTCTGGGCTCATGTGGGCCTGGGGTGGCCAGGCAGCCGGGCTCCGCGTGGACCTTGTGGAGTGGTTGTTGTGGGCGAGAGAGGAAAGCCTGAGCCCAGAGGGGCTTGTTGGTCTCGCCAGCAGGAGGTGGGGGCAGAGCTGAGGAGTGGGGCATGAGGCACTCTGCAGACAGTGCAGGGCCCGGACCGGGGCATCTGTGGGTGGGGTGGCTTGAGGGTGTGTAGCTGTCCCGGCTGTCCCTTCTGTCTGGCTTGACCCCCGTGTTCCCCACTCAGCCCGCCCGGGCTCCCTCTGGGGTTCACTCCCTCTCGGGTCCGTGCCCAGTTCTGCAGATGGCTCAGAGAGGGTTCTCCCTCTACTGGGGTCCTTCAGGTGGCCGTCTCCCTGCTTTCTTCTCCCTGTCAGCCTCCCAGAGAGTCCCTGGGCTGTGGTGACCTTGGTCACAGTGACTGCAGGGGCAGGCAGCACCGACTGAGGGCAGGCCTCAGCTGTGGGCCCGCCTCCTTCTTACCCCCAAGCTCTCGCCTCCCTGCAGCCCTCCATCACCTGCCCCCTGCCCCTGTCCCTGCTCCAGTCCTTCCTGAGGCTCCTGTGTGCCCGAGATGAGGTCCCAGTGCTGGCGGACAGATGATGGCCTCTCAGCCCCCCAGGCTCCCACCCTCCAGACCCTCCAGGAGCCTCGATTCTGCCTTGGTTCCCGGGCCCGTTCATCAGCCGGATGCCGCTCATGGTCCCATTCCTGCACACTCCCTGGGCCCTCTTCACATCAGGCTCTGTGGCATTCCTGGGGTTGACTCTGTTCTCCCCATTGTGGCACTGGTCGCCATCAGCCTTGTGTCTCTGGGCTACACCAGGGAGCAGGGACACCTGCCCAACAGCTGCTGGGTCCCCAGGCAGGGAGGGCCTCACAAGAGGCCATGTGGCTTCACGTTTCTGATGGAGCTGTGACACTGGCCTTCCTCCCACCATGGTCATGGTGACGATCCTGCATGTTCACATCTTGGCCCCCTCTTGGCTCATGACCATCTCCCTCGAGTCCTGTCCACTACGCTCCCAGCGGGTCACGTCCTAGTCTACTCCCCACTGGCAGTTGCCCCTCCACCAGCTCCTCCTCATCATGTGCATGACACCAGCCTCCCTGAGCCCTGTCACATCTCCTGTTCTCTGCTCGGTCCCCACCCAGGTCCGCAGCCTTCATCGCTGAACAATGACCCTCCTGGCAGTGGGGGCTCCTCTGAAGATGCTCAGGAAGCCGGCCACGTCACTGCCGCCTCCCCAGGGCCATCTGTGCTTCCCACTGCTCTCCGAGCAGGCTCTGACCCCTGGCTGGGACCCATGGGGCCTGCAGGGTGGGCTGGTCCACCATGCACAGCCTTTCTCAGCCCCAGATGGTCACACGGGGCCAGAGTGCACGCTGTTCCCTCTGCACGCTTGGTGGCCCCACCCACCCCTGCCCCTTCTAGCTCAACACTGGCCCGGTCAGGGGTCTCCTTCCTGAACCTCCACAGCCCCAGACCCCTGAGACCCTGGTGTCTGACCTCGTGCTTTGTGGGCCTCTGGTCCAGGAGGGCAGGGCCGCCACCCCACACCAGCATACCAGACCACCCACACCAGCAGGGTTGGTGCTCAAAGAGCAGTTGCTGAGATGCGGACAGATGCCGTCCCTCCACCCTCTGCAGCGTTCACAGCCTGGAACCGCTGGGCTCCTCAAAGCTGCAGCCCCTCGCCACCCCTGCAGGCCAGCACCCATGCCCGCCAGCTCCCAGGCGCCTCCCTCGCCCTGGCTCTGGGTCCAGGTCTGGGAGTCCCCAGGGCCTGGGACCCACCCAGGAAGGTGACCTCAGCTGGGCAGGGGTCCTGGGTACTCAGAGCCACCCCTGGGGGCAAAGGCAGTATTTTGCGGGTGGGGGAGGGGCTTCATGGGAGGAACGGGGCAGGTTCAGGGGGCACCCACTGGGCTCAGAGTCTCTAGCCCATCTCCCATCCCCAGCCGGGGGGCCACAGCTGGGCACCGGGCTTGTCACCACACCTGGGCTCCCTGGCCGAGGCTGGGGATGCTCCCGGGGTGCCGAGGAGTGGGCAGTGGGCCAAGGACTAAGGAAGAAAGATGGAGCAAGTCCCGCCAGCTCAGAGACCTGGGCTCTCAGGCAGGCAGAGAAGATGCAGAAGGCCTGGGGCCTGTGGTCAGCAAGACGGGCTTCCCCTGTCTGTCTCAGGACCCTCCGGGCTGGCCCCTCCCGAGGGCTGGGGGCAGGAGAGAAAGCCACCCTCAGCCTGTGGCAATGGCAGTGCCCGGGGGTGGGTGGCAGAAGGGACCTGGGTGGTGGGGGAGGAGAAGGGACCCCTGCCCTGTGGGCCTGATGGGCGAGACTAGGGGGCTCTGGGGTGGGGTGGCCCCTTCTGTCCTCCCACTTCTTTAATCCTCATGGCACCTACATGAGGGGGAGATATTGTCCCCCACTTTTATAGACGGGAAAACTGAGGCCCAGAACCCACTTTGTTCTCAGTCAGGACCCAGTGGAGCACGAGTCTCCACCTGAGTCTTTTGGCTCCAATGCCCACGAGGCCCCCTGTGCACCTCTGGCTGCTCCTGAGGACCCCCGGAGACTTCTCAGGACCCTGAGCCCAGTGAGTGAGAGCACCCAGCTCTGACACCGAGCCCCCAGTGCTGTCCTACCCAGCACGCTCACGTTCCACCGCACCCACAGTCGTTGAAGAGACTGCGTGTCCCCAAGGGACCCCCGTCCCACTGCAGCCAGCATCCCTCCTCCCTGGCCTCTGTGCCCAGTGTGGGTGAGGGGCAGCCTGCACTTGGCCCCTGCTCCCTCTGACCTTCACTGGCTGGGCCAGGCTCTGAGACCACTGATGGAGATCCGGGCTTTGGCAGGTGTGGGACAGCCACAGAGCGAGCAGGGCCCTCCCAGGATTTGCTCCCTGCCTCCCATCCATCAACGTCCATGTGGCCAGCCCACCTCCGGCCGAGTCAGTGAGGTGAGGAGACCTGGGAGACTTTCTCACATGCACGGGCCCTCTGGGGGCATCTGACTGCCCCACACGCATGGCCCACAGGCCCCCACTCACCAGCGCTGAGCAGTGGTGCCCCAAAGGACAGCAGCAGCAGCAGCCGAGGCACGAGCATGGCGCGTGGAAGAGGGAGGTCGCCGCTGGACCCCGCCCTTCCCACCGCTGGACCCTTGGCAGGTTTGGTGCACCTGTGCAACCCGAGTGGCCAGCCCTGGACGCCTTATATAGGCGCTGCAGCCCTGCCCCTGCCACGCCTGCCTGCGCCCCGCGCTTCAGCTCCGTAATCACCACCATTGGCCGGGAGCAGCCGTGGCCAAACAGGATCTCAGGCGCTGCTTTATCAGGACTTGGATTTATTTGGAAAATTTTTCAGCAGGCAGTGGCCTCATTATCACTCGCCGCCAAGCAGGGGGCTGGCACATGCCCTCCAGGGTCCTGCAAACACCTGCTGTGTTTGTTCCAGGCTGAGATTGCCAGGGGCCAGCCTGGGGGACACTTCCGGGGGCACAGTTCCAGGCGGTCAGCATGAGCACTGTCAGCCACACCCCAGGGACCAAGAGGGGGCTTGTCCAGGGCATGTCGGGGACATGCCTGGGTACCTCTCTGCCCATGCAGGGGAGCCGAAAGTGCCAGGATAGCTCCTGGGGTGAGCTCCACCCTCAACTGGACCCCAGGACCCCCCAAAGGTGCCAGCATGCTGGTCCCCCATCCTGGGAGGGAAGACCACCCCATGGAAGGACCCTTCCAGAGGTGAAGCCAGTCCAGACCAACCTTCGGTGTGGGGTCCCAAGTGTGAGGCCGTCGCCGATGGGCAGCTGGCCTTAGGGCTCAGACAGGACACCTTCCTGGAACCCTGAGGAGCTCTTGGGGCTGACATCATCTCTGGGGGCGCAGGGGCCCTGGATGGCCAGCTCATTCCTGGAGACCCCTCCTCAGTGGTTCTCCTGGGACTTCGGGTCCTGGGACGGGGAAGGGGGCAGAGTGCTCATGCTGCCCCTAGGGACCCCAGTTACTGTTTTCTGATCCTCCACGGCTCTGAGCTGCTCATCTCAGGCACAGGAGCAGGGGTGGGGCCGCCTTGGGGGCTGCCCATCTTAGGAGGCAGTCAGGGTGAGGGTCATGATCAGGGTCAGGGTGAGGTGAGGGTCGGGGAGCGTGGGTATTTTGGATTCTCTGTGGGACCTTCTGGCAGTTGAGGAGCATGCGTGGATCTGACAGCTCTCCAGGGCAGCCCAGTCCCAAGTGGGAGCCCGTGTGGGAGCCCGTCTGGCATCCTGAGGCCCTGGCATGGGGGCTTCCCCTTTCCTGAGGGCAGTTCTGGCCCCATGGAGACTTGGGGTGCAGGAGGACCTGTGGCTGTGCCCTGAGGGCTGTCCCCCGCCGCTGCCCTGGAGACCCAGCCACACAAATACAGTAGATGCTGTGCATTTACGTTAAGTAAACTTTAGTTTTAATAGAAAATTGTTTTAACAGAAAACCTGCTCTCAGTAGGCTGCTGGCCTCTGGGTGTCCGAGCCCAGGCTGGGTGGGTGGAAGGGTCCCCATGTGCTCTGGGCACCTCTGGGCACTCCTGTCCTGGGTCATTTGTCTTTAATGCTCTCAGTGGCCCCCTTTGGAGGAGGACCCGAGGCCCAGGAGTGGCCCCGGCCCAGGTGGGCCGAGAGGCTGGAGCACACGTAAAGCTGGGTAAGGGGCTGGGTAAGATACCCTCCTGGGTGCCCCGTCACTGGAACCCCACCCCCAGGCTGGGCACACAGGCAGTGGGGTCTGTCTATCTGTCCAGGTTTCCCAGTGGGGCTGCCGTGGGGGGTCTCCCTGTGCTCTGTGAGCTCACACTCTCACGGGGGTCTCGTGAAGCTCCAAATATGGGGACAGGGCCCAGGGTCCCACAGGGTCAAGAGGGTGGGCCTTCCCTCGAGACTCAGTCCCGGCCTGGGGGCAGAGGGATGATGTGCCTGACGAGGCTGTGGGGGTGACATGTCAGCCTTGGGAAAAGCAGGGTAAGGAGAGGGGCCTGGAACCCTGATGGGAAACATACTCGTGCTGCCTGCCCTGCTCTGAGGGCCCCTGGGTTACCTCCCACCAGAGAAAGCTGTCCCAGGGCCTGGGCACAGCTCAAGGTGGGCGTGGCGGGCGGCTGGCAGTGGAACTGAGCCCCAGGCCTTGTTCTCTGACGGCCCCTCCATCCCCTTCTGCACTCACTGCCCCACATGTGGGGAGCTGTTGTGTCTCCCAGCAGTGCCTCCCCCGACGGGGGCCCATCCACCATGTGTCCCATGTGTTCCCCGTGTGTCCCAGCACCTGGAGGATGTGGCCCCCATGCCTCAGACACATCAGAGGATGGGTGAAGGATGGAGCCAGAGGGAGTGAACTGTGGTCATGGGGACACTCCTTGGTCATGGATTTGCAGGGCCCCAAGAGGGGTCCAGGACTTGTGGTAGGTAGGGGTCCCCAGTGTCACTTCCCAGTGGCTTGAAGGACTCAGGTGTGGCTGGCCAGGGGTTGGGTGTCACTTGTAGTACAGTGGGGGGGCCTGGATGGAAGAAGCCCATGTGTGTATGTGTGTGTCTGAGTGTGTGTGTATGTGTGTGGGGGTGAATGTACATGCCTGTGTGTGTGCGTGTGTGTGTGTGTGCATGTGGCACTTGGTTTGGGTTTCCTGGAAAAATTGTGCTGTGCATTCCCGGATCCGTCACCAGGGGCTGTGCCCACCGCATGTGCGCACTTAGCGGGCGGTTCTGGCCTGCATCGTTGTGGCGCCCAGGTCTGGCTCCAGCCCAGCAAGGTGGGGCTGCAGGCCCCATTTCCCTTTCTACAGAGTGGTTTGGAGGGAAATCTCTGAGAATCGTGCTTTTGTGGCTGACCTGGGAGTGCTCTAATGCGCTGAGCAAACAGCTGGAGATAAGAGTGTGTGCTGCCATTGTTCCCAGCGGTCATGGCGATAAGAGCATGTCCCCACTGGCCAGCCTTGGGAAGCGGAACTATAGGCCCGGACAAGTGGGCAATTGTCTGCCCTTATACCGCAGCTCAGACCCCAGCCCTCAGCCCCATCTGCGTCGCAAGCCCTGAGCAGCACCGGCCACCCCGGGGCCCAGGCTGGCTGTGAGGCAGGGAGCCCGAGGGGGCCCCAAGGCCTAATCATGATCTGCCCTGAGCAGGCCCCCAGCCCCGGATCCCAGGGTCCAGGCAAAGGGGCCCTGCACACCGTTTCCAGCTTCCTGGCTCAGTTAGGAGGGCGGGCCCTGTCCCTTAGGCTGTGGCTCCTTGGGCAGCCCTGACCTGACCTTCTCTTAGGGCCGAGGGCCTGGATGATGACACTGGCATTCACCAATGGCAGGCGCTTCCAGAAGGCTCCAGGATGGGCTCAGGGCCTGGCTCCCTTCACAGGCAGGAAGCCCCCAAGACCTGGGTTTGCGGGACTCTGGTTTATGGAGGCACCAGAGTCCATGCTGGTCGGCCCACCCCTCTGGGCCCCACCTGTCAGGTGTGACGTTCCTGGGGGAGGGCAGGTGGGGCTTCACCCCCAGAGGCTTGGCTCCACTAATCACGTCAGATCAAAGGACTGAGAACCGTGCATTCAGGGCACGTTGGGGAGAGATTTCGACATGGGAGCAGGAATTCGCCTTTGTGGCAGTGGTGCCCTGGCCTGGCCAGCTGCCATTGCCTGTCCCACGAGTGGTCAGGGAGGCTGTAATGACCGGCCAGCACTGGGGCGTTTCACTGCAGAGCCAGCAATGACTTCCTGGACCCTGGGCATCAAGGGTGGGGCGGAGGGGTCGGCCCAGGCTGACCCTTTGCCAGATCGGGAGCTGTGGGGCCGACAGGAGACTCTAAGCCTGGAGCGGCTGGAGCAAAGATGACTGAGGGGTGAGAAGGGGACCCAGAAGGGAAGGGGCCTCAGGCCTGGGGATGAGAGTCACCTTCCCACCTAGCCCACCCTCAGCCCAAGATCCTGTGTGTGGCTAGGTGACCAGGCCCTGGGCTGTCCTAGCAGGAGCCCCTCCTCACTCTTCTCACTCTCTTCTCCCCCCAGTGTTGTCCTTGACCACCCGGTGACCTGCAGCCTCTTCTCCCTTGAGTCACACCTCACTCAAGACCCCTACCCTGGAGCCACAGGTGAGGGGCCCCGGGGCAGGTTGGAGAGCCCTTTGTCGGGGAAGCTGCTGCCTAAGCGTACAGCTGCCACAGGCTTGGTGGAACTGTGTTCTGGAACAGGCCAGAGTGCTCACTCCCTGCTTTCTCCCGGGTCAGGGCCCACGGTCATTTTGTCCATTTTAGGTGCCTGGTCTTGTGCTGGGGCCTGATGGGAGGACCACAGGCAGCTAAGGGGCAGCCTGAGCCAATGTGGGCTGGGAAAGCAGGCCTGGGGCTGGATGCCCACCTGCCACCCAGGCAGACCCCGCAGGGGTGGGGCCGGGCCAACTTGTCCCCCTAGTCTGGAGAAGCTCGGCTGGGTGGGGGAACTGCTCCCAGGAGGGAATGCTCGGTCTGTAGCTCTGGGAAGTGCCCAGGGGTGCTCCCACCTGGCCCGTGCTCAGCACAGCCCACCCAGTGTGGCTACCCACACCTGACCCCTTGATCCCCTCGCCTCACCTCTGAGCCCCACTGTGAGTGGAGTCAGCACCTCCAGACCAGCAACCCCAAATGCTGCCTCCTCCTCATACCCCTGTCAGGGGGGACCCCGGGCTGCCCCCCATGATGTTCACTGACTCTCTGTCCACATTTCTCACAAGCCTGGCTCAATCCCCCTCAGCATCGAGTCAAGGGTCCTGAAGGCTCCATCTCCAAGATCCTGGGGGAAAGGTATCACATTTTCAGCGTCTGGGCCTGAATCCACTGTCCCGTCAGCGGAGGGCCAGCTGGGAGAGGCTGCAGTGACCACCGAGAGCGTGTCCCCAGCCCCTGATGAGACCCTCTGCCAGCCCCCTGCCTGGTGCTGATGCCAAGCTGATTGCTAGTGGACGTTGAGTGAAAAGCAAACAGATAAGGCTGGTCTGGCAGGATGCGGGGTTTGGGCCCCGGGTGGCAGCATGGGGAACACCACACGCCCGGGCCAGGGGGTTATCTGGGCTGCCTTTGCCTTTCAAGCTTGTAGGTGGCGGGTTAGGGTGCATTTGCTCTCTGCTGGTGGCTGGTGAGGGGGGCTTTGGGGAGTGTCAGGGACACAGGCCGCCCTCTATGTGACCCTGGGAGCTGGTGGCCCAGTGGTGGTGGCCACTGGGGTATGGCTGGGCCATGCACATGACTCCTCCCCCTGGAGTCTGCCAGTGGTGATGGAGCATGTCAGCTTTCAAATAAAATGGCCAGTTATTTTACCAGCAAAATGAATTTATTCAGGAATAGCAAAAGAATTGCGATTTGGGACATGCAAACTACTTGGAACCACAGGCAAGTCCGGAGAACAAAGGAGAGGAGCTGCTTTTATAGAGAAAAAGGGGAAGTAGGGAGGGGGCTGTTCTAAAGGAAAGCCACTGGGGGAGAGTAAGCGTTCAGGTGGTGACAGCTCCTCATTGGCTGAGCTGCAGCCCTTTCCCATTGGCTGGGCTTGTTACTGGGCAAGAAAAAACCTTCCTCCTGCTGGGGCAGCAAAGTAGTAGCCAACTTCCTGTCTGAGATGCTGGGTCCCTCTCTTCCTGTTGGGGTAACTGAGGACACGTGGTGGGGCGGAGAGCTCCCCCTGCAGGCCTTCCTGATCCCATGTAGTCCAGTTTCCACTGTGAATCTTCACAAGCTCCCGGGAGGGGACCATGTTGGGGACATTCTCACTGCGAGGTGTCTAGTTCAGGCTGCTGCACCAAAGCACTCAGATGCGAGAGCTTATCAACAACATGCGTGTACTTCTCACACCCTGGAGGCTGGGGTCTGAGATCAGGCTGCTGGCAGGTCTTCTCTCTGTGTCCTCCTATGGGGAGAGAGGGGCAGGAAGGGAGCTCTGGGGTCTCTCCTTATAGGGGCACTAATCCTATCATTGGGGCCCTACCCTCATGACCTTATCACCTCCCCAAAGCCTCACCTCCTAATTCCATCATCCTGGGGCGAGGGCTTCAACATATGAATTTTGGGGAGACTCAAGCATGCAGTCTATAACAGGGGGTTCCTCACTGTGGAAGAAAATCAGGTTGGGGGGCCCAGCAGGAAGCACAAGTCAAGTGAGCTCTGAGAGCAGATGCAGCTCAGAGCTTGGAGGGCCCTGAGCAGCCGTGAAGGCTTCGTGGAGGAGGTGGGCCAGAAGAAAAGCAGCCAGACCCTCAAGGCTAGGAGCCAGGCCGGGGTGAGGAGAGGCCCCATCAAGCCTGAAGTACCCACATGGCTGTGGAGACACCGGTGAGAGGGTAGGAGCCAGACCAGAGGATGTCCTAGGCCTAGAGTGAGCTGGGACGAATGGGTGAACTGAGGACCAAGAGTCGGGTTGGGGTCAGGGTCCTGCACAAAGAGGCAGGGGCAGCGACTCAGGCACTGGCTAGCAGCAGGTGAGGGTGGGCAGGGCCGGGTCTGAAGAGTTCCAGGGGACGCTGGCACGGACCGGGTGTGGCTGGAGCAGGGCCAGGCTCCCCAGACTCACAATGGCCAGTTCTGCGTGGCTGGTCAAGGAGAATGCAGAGCACGCTGTATGGGATCAGGAGGACTTCCAGGGCCACTGACGCCAGGTGCTGGCCCAGGGGAGCCTCGGGCCCCAACCTGCTGTCCAGCGGACAAGAGCGTCATGCTGGCCGCCTGTGGGAGGTGCTGTTCAGTTACCGGCAGCACCTGGGTCAGCTAGTGCCACCACGCACAGAGGCAGCTGCCAGGGGCCCCAGGACACGTGGACTGGAAAGCCAAGGCCCTACAGAAGTCCGGGTGGCAGGGCAGGTGGCCCCACAGCCTGACCCTGGTGACTCTGGGGGTCAGAGGCCCCGGCCCCACCCAGTATCAGACATTGAGGTCCCTCTGACCCCAATCTTCCCCCTAACTGGAGCACAAGCAGAGGTGACAGAGGACGGCACTGCCCATTCACCCTCGGAACCTGGCGGTGGCCTCTGCGGACCTGCTCCTGGTCACAGTAGATTCGTTTGCATTTTCTGGAATTTTATATAAATAGAAACAGTATCTGCTGCTTTTCTGTCTGGCTTCTTTCACTCAACTTTTGAATGAAAGAAATTATTTTGAGTTTCATCCATGCTGTGGTTGGAGTCAATGGTTCGTTCCCATTTTATCGCTGAGCAGTACGCCCTGGTGTGGGTGTGCCACAGTCTCTTCACCCCTTCGCCTCCTGGTGGCCACTGGGATGTTTCCAGTTTGGGGCTAAATTAAGCTGGGACATGTGCGCACCCGTCTCCAGTGAGTGCATGCTTTCGTTTATGCTGGGTAAATACTCGGGAGACGCCCGGCTGGATCATATGGTTGGTGTCTGTCTGACTTTATTTTTAAAGATTGGCCCTGAGCTAACATCTGTTGCCAATCTTCTTCTTTTTTTTTCTTCTTCTTCTCCCCAAATATACATAGTTGTATATTCTAGTTTTATACCGTTCTGGTTGTGCTGTATGGGACGCCACCTCAGCACGGCCTGATGAGCGGTGCCATGTCCGCGCCCAGGATCGGAACTGGTGAAACCCCGGGCCGCTGAAGCGGAGCGGGTGAACTTAATCACTCGGCCACGGGGCCGGCCGCTTTCTGACTTTTTAAAAACCCACCAAACCGTTCCCCAGAGTGGCTGTGCCCTTTTGCCTTCCCACCAGCCGAGGATGAGCGTTCTGGTTCCTCCTCGCCCTACTCAGCACTTGGCATGGTCGGTTTTTAAACGTTTAGGGCACTGTGCAGGTGTGTAGTTATGTCTTACACACAGGTGCTTATTTGCCGTCCATATACCTTCTTTGGTCAAGTGTCTGCTCAAGTCTTTTGCACATTTATTTGCTTACTTATTATTCAGTTTCGAGAGTTCTTTATTCTAGGTGCAAATACTTTACCAGACACAGGCTTTGCTAAGATTTTTCTCCCCGTCTGTGGCTTGCCTTTTCATTCTCTTAATAGTATCTTTCAAAGAGCAGATGTTCTTAATCTTGACAAAGTCCAATTTACCAATTTTCCTTTTATGGATTGTGCTTTCTCAGTGTTGTACCTAAGAAATCAGATTTTGTCATTATGAAATGATCTTCTTTTTTTTTTCATTGAGGTCATAATAGTTTATAACATTGTGAAATTTTAGTTGTACATTTTTATTTGTCAGTCACCATACACATACGCCCCTTCACCCCTGTGCCCACCCCCAGACCCCTTCCCCTCTGGTAACCACTACACTGTTCTCTTTGTCCATGTGTTTGTTAATCTTCCACATATGGGAGAAATCATGTGGTGTTAGTCTTTGTCTGTCTGGCTTATTTCACTTAACATAATAACCTCAAGGTCCATCCATGTGGTTGTGAATGGGACAATTTTGTGTTTTTTATGGCGGAGCAGTATTCCATTATGTATATATACCACATCTTCTTTATCCGATCAGCAGTCGATGGGCACTTGAATAGTTTCCATGTCTTGGCTATTGTGAATAGTGCTGCAATGAACATAGGGGTGCAAATGTTACTTTGGATTGTTGATTTCAAGTTGTTTGGGTAGATACCCAATAGTGGGATGGCTGGGTCATATGGTAGTTCTATTTTTAGTTTTTTTTTTTTTTAAAGATTGGCACCTGAGCTAACAACTGTTGCCAATCTTCTTTTTTTTTTTTTCTTTTCTGCTTTTTCCTCCCCAAATCGCCCCAGCACATAGTTGTGTATTTTTTTAGTTGTGGGTCCTCCTAGTTGTGGTATGTGGGATGCCACCTCAACATGGCTTGATGAGTGGTGCCATGTCTGCACCCAGGATCCAAATCGGTGAAACCCTGGGCTGTCAAAGCGGAGTGTGCTAACTTAACCACTTGGCCACGGGGCGGCCCCTATTTTTTTTTTGAGGAAGTTTAGCCTGAGCTAACAACTGCCAATCCTCCTCTTTTTGCTGAGGAAGACTGGCCCTGAGCTAACATCCGTGCCCATCTTCCTCTACTTTATATGTGGGACGCTTACCACAGCATGGCTTTTGCCAATCGGTGCCATGTTCACACGCGGGATCTGAACTGGCTAACTCTGGGATGCTGAGAAGCAGAACGTGCGAACTTAAGCGCTGCACCACCCGGCTGGCCTCGCAGCCCCTATTTTTAGTTTTTTGAGGAATCTCTATACTGTTTTCCACAGTGGCTGCACCAGTTTGCATTCCCACCAGCAGTGGATGAGGGTTCCCTTCTCTCCACACCGTCTCCAACATTTGTTAATTTTAGTCTTAGTGATTATAGCCATTTTAACACGCATAACGTGGCATCTTAGAGTAGTTTTGATTTGCATTTCCCTGATGATTAGTGATGTTGAACATTTTTTCATGTGTATATTGGCCATCTGTATATCTTCTTTGGAAAAATGTCTGTTCACATCCTCTGCCTATCTTTTGATCAGGCTGTGTGTTTTTTTGTTGTTCAGTTGTGTGAGTTCGTTATATATTATGGAGATTAACCCCTTGTCGGATATATGATTTGCAAAAGTTTTCTCACAATTGGTGGGTTGTCCTTTGGTTTTGATCCTAGTTTCTTCTGCCTTCCAGAAGCTCTTTAGTCTGATGAAGTCCCACTTGTTTATTTTTTCTTTTGCTTCTCTTGTCTGAGAAGACATGGTATTCAAAAAGAACCTTTTAAGTTCGACGTCAAAGAGTGTTTTACCTATATTATCTTCCAGAAGTTTTATGATTTCAGGACTTATCTTCAAGTCTTTGATGCATTTTGAGTTTATTTTTGTGTATGGCATGAGATAATGGTCTACTTTCATTCTTTTGCATGTGGCTGTCCAATTTTCCCAACACCATTTGATGAAGTGACTGCCTTTTCTCCATTGTATGTTCTTGGAACCTTTGTCGAAGATTAGCTGTCCATAGATGTGCGGTTTTATTTCTGGGCTTTCAGTTCTCTTCCATTGATCTGTGTGTCTGTTTTTGTACCAGTACCATGCTGTTTTGATCACTATGGGTTTGTAGTACATTTTGAAGTCAGGGATTGTGATGCTTCCAGCTTTGTTCTTTTTTCTCAGTATGGCTTTAGCAATTCAGGGTCTTTGGTTGCCGCATACGAATTTTAGGATTCTTTGCTCTATTTCCTTGAAGAAGTCATTGGGATTCTGATTGGGATTGCATTGAATCTGTATGTCTTTGGGTAGTAGGGACTTTTTAACTATGTTTATTCTTCCAATCCATGTGCATGGAACCTCTTTCCATCTCTTTATGTCATTATCTATTTCTTTCAATAATGTCTTATAGTTTTCATTGTATAAGTCCTTTGCCTCCTTAGTTAAATTTATTCCTAGGTACTTTATTCTGTTTTTTGAAATTGTAAATGAAATTCTATTCTTGAGTTCTCTTTCTCTTAGTTCGTTATTAGAGTACAGAAATGCACCTGATTTTTGTAAGTTGATTTTGTACCCTGCAACTTTACAGTAGTTGTTAATTATTTCTAATAGTTTTCCAATAGATTTTTTAGAGTTTTCTATATATAAGATCATGTCGTCTGCAAACAGTGAGAGTTTCACTTCTTCACTCCTTATTTGGATTCCTTTTATTCCTTTCTCTTGCCTAATTGCTCTGGCCAAAACCTCCAGTACTATGTTGAATAAGAGTGATGATAGTGGGCACCCTTGTCTTGTTCCTGTTCTCAGAGGGATGGCATTCAGTTTTTCCCCATTGAGTATGATGTTGGCTGTGGGTTTGTTATATATGGCCTTTATGATGTTGAGGTAGTTCCTGTCTATCCCCATTTTGTTCAGAGTTTTTATCATGAATGGCTGTTGGATCTTGTCAAATGCTTTCTCTGCATCTACTGAGATGATCATGTGGTTTTCCTCCTCATTTTGTGAATGCGGTGTATCACATTGATTGATTTGTGGATGTTCAACCATCCCTGTATCCCTGAAATAATTCCCACTTGATCATGATGTATGATCTTTTTGATGTATTGCTGAATTCGGGATGCCAATATTTTGTTGAGGATTTTTGCATCTGTGTTCATCAGCAATACTGGCCTGTAGTTTTCCTTTTTTGTGTTGTCCTTGCCAGGTTTTGGTATCAGAGTGAGGTTGGCCTCGTAGAATGTGTTAGGAAGTGTTGCATCTTCCCTAGTGTTTTGGAATAGCTTGAGAACGATAGGTATTGAATCTTCTCTGAACGTTTGGTAGAATTCCCCAGGGAAGCTGTCTGGTCCTGGGCTTTTCTTCTTTGGGAGGCTCTTCATTACTGTTTCAATCTCTTTACTTGTGATTGGTGTATTCAGATTCTCTATTTCTTCTTGATTCAGCTTTCGGAGCTTGTAGGAATCTAAGAATTTATCCATTTCCTCTAGATTGTACATTTTGTTGGCATATAGTTTTTTATAGTATTCTCTTATAATCCGTTGTATTTCTGTGGTATGCACTGTAATTTCTCCTCTTTCCTTTCTAATTTTATTTATCTGAGCTTTCTCTCTTTTTTCTTTGTAAGTCTGGCTAGAGGTTTGTCAATTTTATTTATCTTCTCAAAGAACCAGCTCTTTGTCTCATTGATCCTTTCTACTTCCTTTTTTGTTTCAATAGCATTAATTTCTGCTCTGATTTCATTATTTATCTCCTTCTGCTGACTTTGGGCTTTGTTTGTTCCTCTTTTTCTAATTCTACTAGGTGTATTTTGACACTGCTTATTTCGGTTTTATCTTGTTTGTTAAGGTGAGCCTGCATTGCGATGAATTTCCTTCTTAATTTGCTGCATCCCATATGAGTTGGCATGGTGTTAATTTCTTCAATGATCCATTGCTTGTTCAATAGCATGTTGTTTAGTCTCCACATCTTTGTCCTTTTCTCAGCTTTTTTCTTGTAATTAATTTCTAACTTTATAGCATTGTGATCAGAAAAGATGCTTGTTATTATTTCAATTTTCTTAAATTTATTGAGGATTGTCTTGTTTCCCGACATATGGTCTATCCTTGAGACGGTTCAGTGCACACTTGAGAAGGATGTCTATGCTGCTGATTTTGGATGGAGTGTTGTATATATGTCTAGTAAGTCCATCTGGTCTAGCTTTTCATTTAATTCCACTGTTTCCTTGGTGATTTTCTGTCTGGATGATGTATCCATTGATGTGAGTGGAATGTTGAGGTCCCCTACTATTATTGTGTTATTATGAATGTCTTCTTTTAGGTTTGTTAATAGTTGCTTTATGTGCTTTGGTGCTCCTGTGTTGGTTGCATAGGTATTTATAAGTGTTATTTCTTCTTGACGGAGTGTCCCTTTGATCATTATATACGGCCCCTCTTTGTCTTTCTTCACCTGTCTTGTCTTGAAGTCTTCTTTGTCTGATAAGTATTGTAACACCTTCTTTCTTATGTTTGCCATTAGCTTGGAGTATCCTCTTCCATTCTTCCCTCTGAGCCTGTGTTTGTCATTGGAGCTGCAATGCGTTTCCTGGAGGCAGAATATTGTTGGGTCTTGTCCTTCAATCCATCTCGCCACTCTGTCTTTTTGTTGGAGAATTCAATCCATTTACGTTTAGAGTGATTATCAATATATGAGGGCTTAATGTTGCCATTTTATCACTCGTTTTCCAGTTCCCCTGCATTTCCTTTGTTTCTCGTCCTGTGTATTTTGGTCTACCAATTGAGTTTTGCAGTTTCTTATGTTGTGTTTCTTTGTTTTCTCCTTATTTATTATTTGTGTCTCTGTTCTGATTTTTTGTTTAGCGGTTACCCTGAGGTTTGTATTCAAGATCTTGTGGATAAGATAGGCCCTTTTCCAATAGCGTCTAATTTCCTTAGACTAAACCGATTCAGTCCCTTTCCTCTTCTCCTCTTAAGTTTTTCTCACACTTTATTCCATCTTGTGTTATGCGTTTGTGGTTAAAATGACAAGATTATTTTTGGTGTTTCCCTTCCCTTTATCTTTAATGCTATACTTGAGTATTTGCTATCCTGCTCTGGTTCTGTCAACCTATTTAACTCCTTACTCTGTGCTTTGTAACCCCTTTCTCCCCCCTTTTTTCCCCAAGTATGAGGGCCTTCTTGAGGATTTCTTGTGAGGGGGTGTCTCATGGCTATGAACTCCCTTATGTTTGTCTGGGAAAGTTTTTATTTCTCCATCATATCTGAAGGATATTTTCACTGGATAGAGTATTCTTGGCTGAAAGTTTTGTCCTTCAATGATTTGAATCTGTTATTCCAGTCTCTCCTGGCCTGTAAGGTTTCTGCAGAGAAATCTGCCGAAAGCCCAATGGCGGTGCCTTTGCAGGTTATTTTCTTCTGCCTTGCTGCCCTGAGTATTCTTTCTTTGTCATTCAGTTTTTCCAGTTTCACTCTATATGCCTTGCAGTAGGTCTTTTTACATTGACATATTTAGGAGCTCTGGCAGCCTCTTCCACATGGATTTCCTTCCCCAGCTTTGAGAATTTCTCTGCTATTATTTCTTTGAACAAGCTTTCTGCTCCTTTCTCCTTCTCTTTTCTTCTGGAATACCTATAATTCTTATGTTGCATTTCCTAATTGAGTCGGGTATTTCTTGGAGACTTTCTTCATTTCTTTTTAGTCTTAGTTCTCTCTCCTCCTCTATCTGGAGCATTTCAACATGTCTATCTTTGGTTATGCTGATATGCTCCTCTATGGTGTCTGCTCGAGTGTTCAGGAAATCCATATTTTGTTTTATTTCTTCCATTGTATCTTTCATCTCTAATATTTCTGATTGATTCTTCTTTATAGTTTCAATCTCTTTTGTGAAGTAGCTCCTGAACTCATTGAATTGTTTCTCTACATTCTCTTTTACCTCATTGAGTTTTTTGATGATAGCTGTTTTGAATTCCTTGTCATTTAGATTACATATTTCTGAGTCCTCAGGACTGATTTCTGGGTGGTTGACATTTTCTCTCTGGTCTGGAGCTCTAATATAATGTTTTATATTGCTTGAGGGCGTGGCTCTGTTCTTTCACATCCTGGCATTATTTTGTTGCAGTTACAATCTATCGCCACTGGGTGGGGTCAAGAACCTTGTATTCTGAGCCCTCCACTTTCAGCTGAGATCCCAGGGGCTGGAGCTGGCATTGGTGGTGGTGGTGGGGTGGGGGGGTAACACGGGTGCTTTCTCCTGCGTGCTCTCAGAGTTTTCTTGCTCTTGCTATCTGCTCTCCTGGGGTGTTGACAAGGGAGCCAAGAACATTACAACGGAGAAAGGACAATCTCTTCAATAAATGGTGTTGGGAAGACTGGACAGCCACATGCAAAAGAATAAAAGTAGACCACTACCTTACATCATACACAAAAATTAACTCAAAATGGATTAAACACTTAAATGTGTGACCTGAAACCATGAAACTTCTAGAAGAAAACATAGGCAGTACACTCTTCGACATCACTCTCAGCAGCATATTTTCAAGGACTCTGTCTGACTGGGCAAGGGAAACAATAGGAAAAATAAACAAATGGGACTACATCTAACTAAAAAGCTTCTGCAGAGCAAAGGAAACCATCAACAAAACAAAATGACAACCTCACAACTGGGAGAAGATATTTTCAAACCATATATCTGATAAGGGGTTAATATCCAAAATAGATAAAGAACTCATACATCTCAACAACAAAAAAACTAAGAACCCAATTAAAAAATGGGCAAAAGATCTCAACAGATATTTCTCCAAAGAAGATACACAGATGGCCAACAGGCACATGAAAAGATGTTCAACATCATTAACTGCCAGGGAAATGCAAATCAAAACTACAATGAGATATCACCTCACTCCCATCAGAATGGCTATAATTAACAGGACAGGAAACAACAAGTGTTGGAGAGGATGTGGAGAGAAGGGAACCCTCATACACTGCTGGTGGGAGCGCAAACTGGTGCAGCCACTGTGGAAAACAGTATGGAGACTCCTCAAAAAATTAAGAATAGAACTAGCATATGATCCAGCTATTCCACTGCTGGGTATCTATCCAAAGAACTTGAAAACACAAATGCATAAAGATACATGCACCCTTTTGTTCACTGCAGCATTATTCACAATAGCCAAGACTTGGAAGCAACCTAGGTGCCCATCAAGGGACGAATGGATAAAGAAGATGTGGTCTATACACAATGGAATACTACTCGGCCATAAGAAAGGATGAAATCCAGCCATTTGTGACAACATGGATGGACCTTGAGGGTATTATGTTAAGTGAGATAAGTGAGAGAGAGAAACTCAAATACCACATGACTTCACTCATAAGTAGAAGATAAAAACAACGACAAACAGATGGAAACAGAGATTAGATTGGTGGCTACCAGAGGGGAAGTGGGGAGGGAGCAGGGTGACAGAGGTGATTAGGCGCATGTGTGTGGCAATGGATTGTAATTAGACTTTGGCTGGTGAACATGATGTAATCTACACAGAAATCGAATATAATGATGTACACCTAAAATTTATATAATGTTATAAACCAGTATTACGGCAAAAAAAAAAAAAAAAGAGATGGAACCTAAGTTTTAAAAAATTATAATGTGGTACATAGTCACTAAGTAAAATGTGGAAAAATGCAGAAAAGTAACAAGAAGATAAACACTCCCCCCCAGAGTCCCTTTGTCCACCCCACGCCCTGTTGGCTGCTGCCCTTCAGTGTGTCTCCTCCTGTGAAGTGTTGGGCAGCCCTGTCAGGACACCGGTGTTGCTGTCCTAGGGCGGCTTCAATAACACATGTCCTCGTCTCTGGGTCTAGAGGCTGGAAGTCCAAGATGAAGCTGTCAGCAGGGGCAGTCCATCTGAGGCTGTGAGGGAACATCTTGTCTGCGACCCGCCCCTCGCTGCTGGTGGTTTCTGGCCATCTTTGGGGTTCCTTGGCTTGTAGACGCGTCACCTGGATCTCGGTCTCCCTCTCCACACGACGTTCTCCCTGCGTGCAAGTCTGACTCAAATCTTCCCTCTTTCTATCAGGACACCAGTCATGTTGGATCAGGTGCCCCCAATCACCTCATCTTAACGAATCTTATCAGCAATGACCCTGTAAGGTCGCATTCCCAGGGGCCGGGAGTTAGGACTTTGGGGGGCACGATTCAACAACACCACACACACGCTTTTGTGTTCAGCATTTTCACACGAGGCTGCAGTGCAGGAATTCCTCCGCTCTTTCGAAACCCCATTTTGGGGGCTGCGTTGTGCATCTTTTTCATCCCTACAGGGAGTGGGATGGGGCAACCCATTCTTCCGAAGGCCTCTGCCAGCGTCCTCCATCGTGGCAAAGATCCTGGGCTGTGTTGTCACCAAAGGACAAGCCCATCTCAGGAGGTCCTGTTGGGATATTGCTGGGGGGGCCTCCAGGGCCCTGCCTTTCCAAAGAGGGGTCCTGGCCGTGCATACATCCTCTGAGTCAGACCTCTCCCTTAGGCCTCCTGACTCTGCTGCCCACATGCACCCTCCTGTGGGCCCACCCCCCGGTTTACAGTCCTCCCGTCCCTTCTCCTCTGCCTCCTCCTGCGCATCTCTGAGATGGATGTGGTGCCCCCCAGGCCTGGGCCCTGCCGGCCTGAGTCAGCCCCAGCCCTCCGGCCCACAGCCCCACGGGGGCCCTCGCAGCCTGCAGGACATGGGCAGGCTTCCCAGCGATAACAAGAGGAAGAAAAATTGCAAGACCACATTGGCAGTCCCCGCTCACTGCCCGGCACTGGGCTCTGCCCTTCACATATCTGCGGCTTGGCCGTGCCTGGAGTCCTACACCTGCCCTGCCCTCATGCCACTGACGCGGGGCAGAGTTGATGGGCAGGGCAGGTCCCCACCAGCTGCTCCTTGGGAGCTTTTTGTTGACTCTTCCACTGGGTCAGCTCTGTAATCTGCTGGTGCAAAGGCCACATCCGCTTCCTCGAGACCTGCGCATGTGGCCACCCGTCCCTGCTCCAGCCGAGCTGCGTCATAACCCTGTCCCGGGTCCGGCTCTGGGATTCTGGCTTTGTGGGGCCCTTGCACCTGCTGGGGTGTCACCAGTGACGGGCTGCACTCCCCAGCCAGGGCTGCTTCTTTTGCAGGAAAACGGGGCATTGGAGGCTCTCCCCATACGGTTGGAGGGGCACCTCCCGCAGCCTGTGGACCCTGTGCCAGGCCAGACATGGACAAGCATGGCGAGGACAGGCCCCCTTTGTGGGGGAAGGAGGTGCAGACTCCAGTTGTCCAGCCTTGCCACCTGGGGGCCTGTATGACTGACTCCAGGCAGGGTCCCATCTCTTTCCATCTCAGAGCTGGGGTGGTGACTCTGGGTACTTCCCACCCTTCACCGGCCTTGCATCTTAGTGCTCATCCATCTCCCTCCCCATGGACTGGCTGCCAGTGTGGACCCTTCTGCCTTCATCCCGGACATTGGCTTCCCTGGGATGTCGTATGGTCATGAAGGGCCTTCTAGGGGTGGGTGCCAAGGCCTCAGAGGCCTGATTGTCCCCAGGGGGCTGCGGGCTGTGCCCCCAGTGCCTCCAGGTAGGGCCAGGGTCCCTCTCTGGAGGAAGGAGCCTGTCAGGACAGAGACTGGCCTTCGATGCTGCATATCAGGCCCAGTCTCAGGAGTTTCCTGCAACTGCCCCATGGCGGGCACAGGGTAAGAGGTGGGCGGCCACTCTGTGGGGAAGGGCCAGGCAGGGAGGGTCCAGGGCCATGACCCAGCAGGGGTGGGCTGACCAGCTGGGGACAAAGTCCCCTCCGAGTGTGATCCCTAAAGAGACAGGTTTCCTGTGTGTGCGAGCGACTGGACACCTCCCGGCCATGGCTGTGTCAAGGGCCCTGCGTGCACCTACCTCAGGCAGAGATGGCTACTGTCCCCACAGACAGACAGGGAAACCAAGGCGCAGAGAGGACAGCCACCTGCCCAAGGCCACGCGGGGAGGGGCCAACTTCCTCCGGCCCAGCCCGAGCGTCTGCCCCGCATGCGAGACACAGACCAGAGTGTCCCTGTGGGCGTGCCGGCCCCACTGGCCCCTGGGCCTGCAGGCGACCGGAGCCGCCCCGCGGACTCAGACGGGACCCTCACCACGGCCCGCGGTGTGGACAAAGGCAGGGTCAGGTAACCGCGGGGACATGCACTTGCACACACCTTGCACACACACACGCCCCAGTGCACACACGCTCGGCGCCCGCACCCTGGTGGGGCCCACGCGCGCGCACATACGCACGGGCTCAAATGCACGCACACGGGCGCGCCCCGCCCCACCCCCAAGACGGAGGCCGGGCTCCGGGCGCCACCTGCTGGTGGGCGTTGGCATCCCGGGTGCTGCCGCCTTTGGAACCTGGGGTCTGGCTGGGGCGCGCTCTGCTGCGCAGGGAAGCACAGCCTGTGGACCTGCCCCGGGCTGAGACCCTCCCCTCCCCCCGGGGCGGGCTGGGGGGCGAGGCCCTGCACATCCTGCTGCTGGAGCCCCCAGCGCCCGGAGGAAAACCCGACGCGGGCAGCCAGCGAGGCGGCACAGGGGGCCCAGGGGACGCCCGGATCTTGGGACCTCCAGACTTGGCAGGGCCTGCGTGAGGCTCCAGGGGGGAGGTGGCGCTTGGCCGGACCTGACGCGGGGTACCCGGCGATCCCCGAGTTCTCCATGGCTGTACCAGGCCCTCCTTTCCTGTGAACGTTCAGAAGGGGCAGCTCCGGCCAGAGACCCCAGACGCAGGAGACCAGTGCCCCCTCCGTTGCTCACCAGAACCTCAGTGACCCCAGTGCTGCGTGGCCCCGCCAGGACGGTTGGAGCAGCGGCAAGAAGGTCAGGGGCAGGGTCCCCGCTTCTCCAGTCCCTTGGAACCCCGCTCACCAAGGACTCAGGCGTCGGGGCTTCCCCAGCATCTGTCTGGGACGTGGGAGGCATCCTGCCCCCTGGCAGCCCCTTCCCGGTCACCATCTCAACCCAAATCTGCTTCTTTTCACCTCCTATGACCTGCTCCCACCCCCCGCTCCCTTGGGGCCTTGTCCCGCACACTCAGACCTGATCACGACTCTTGGGGGATGTCCACAAACATTGGCTGTCCCCCAACCCACCGTCCTGTGCCCCCATGGGAGAGGGCATGAGGGGGGTGCCGTGTCCCTGCTGGGCCCCCAGGCCTGCCCCTTGGGGATCAGGACTTCTGCAGTGGGAGGCGGGGTCTTTGTGCCTACAGCGGGTTCCAGGGGCCCCTTCAGGGACCTGGTCCTGGCTCTGTGTGTTCCCGGGCACCCAAGTGAGTCTGGGGGCATCCGAGGGGTGGGTTCAGTGAGTCAGGGGGCGGCACTGGGCGTGGAGGCTCCTCCCCCCCGGCTCCCCAACCCAGCCCTGATCACCCACAGCACAGGCCCCAAAGTCTGGGTACCGCCCACCGCCCCCAAACATGCCCCTGTGCACAGTCCTTGTGCTGGCAGAGCGGAAGGCAAGGTCAGTGGTCTCAGTGGGGGCAGCAGACTGGCCTCACCCAAGAGCCTGCTCTTGCCTCCCCACCTCCCAAGGCTCCCCTTTTCCCATCCTGGGTCCCTGACAGCTCCTGTGACCTCAGAGACCACCCCCAGCCCCTCTCCCCAACCCCAGGGAGAGGACCCTCCCCACAAGGCCCCTCAGGCCGGGACCAGACTCTCGTCCTGCAAGCTCCAGGCCGAAGCCCCCTGTGCCCCACTCCTTGGGACACTGGCACAGACCCTGCCCTGTCTGGGAGGTGTCCTGGTGGCGGGAGACCCACCTGGCCCATCCGGTTCTCTCCCTGGAGGGGTGACAGTGTGCTTCCTCTCTCACCTGCAGATGGGGACGAGCCACACTCGGGAAGGGGTGACGTGGAGCCACGCTCACGGAGTGCCTGGCCCATGCTGGCCTCCTCATGCCCAGGGTCATCTTGGTGGTCACCATAGTTGGGCTGCTGTTGGGGCAACTGAGGGACAGTGCCTCACCTGAGGCTCCCAAACGCCCTGTGAGCCATGCATCTACCTCCCAGGTGGCCCCTCCAGGGCTGGGGTGGGTACCCAAGGTCATTGCCTGTTTCCTCCTGGGCAGACCCCTCCATGGCACCCCTGCAGGCTGATGTGCAGGTATGGACTGACCCCCACCCACAGCCAAGGATTCGGCCGGCCTGCTCCCCTGTCCCAGCAGTCCCCTAGGCTGACAGCAGCTCCAGGCCCCTGTACCCCAGCCTAAGGCCCTGCCCGTGTCCGTGGGGACCCCGCCCCCAGGACCCTCCTCCCTCTCTGGCAGCTTGGCCCCCACCCAAGACCCCTGGGGCCTGCTCTGGCCAGAGGGCATAGGTGGAGGGCAGGAGGTGGCAACCCACACAGGGGCACGGAAATGCCAGAGTGCAGAGGAACCTCCTCCACAGTCAACAACTGCAAGCTTTACAGCAGAGCCTGCTGAGGGCAGGAGGCCCCGAGTGGGTGGTTCTGAAGAGCCAGCGAGGACCTGTAGTTTTGGACCCCCAGAAACGTCCACCCTCAACACGGTGACGTCTGGGCGAGCTCCTCCCTCTCTTCTTCCCACCCCTACTTCCCTTCCTCTCCTTCCTTGCCCCCTCGTCTCTTCCTGCCCCATCCCCCTCCCTCCAGTTACTTCCTTCCCTCCAGGGTGCCTGGTTGAGCTGCTGCAGGGGCTTGGGGGCAGTGAGTGAGCGTGGACACTGCACCCCCACCCCCCCAGCCCGTGGCTGGGCCTGGAGGAAATGACTTCCCAGGTGACCTTCCTGTGGCTGGAGAGGTGGACTCCAGCTGAGGGCAGCCGGCTGGGTGTGGGGAAGATGCAGGGGCCAGAAGGACCTCCCAGCTGACCAGGGGAGGCCCTGCTGCGGGCTGCCTCCCAGGCAGGCGTCCTGTCCTGTTTCGAGGCTGACATGGTGCTCTTGAGCGTGGTCCCGGGCTCCTGGCCCTAACACCCCACGCGCCTGTCTCACCTGACCTGTCCTGCCCTGAATCCCACCTGAGCCCCCGCTTGAACCCCTTGGCCCTACTTCTAGCCCTCTGACCTAGCCCTGTCCCCTGAACCCTAACCCCTAATCCCAACCTAATGTCCCTGCCTGAAGCCCCCGGCCCGACACCTTGAGGTCAGACCCCTCTGGGCTGACCCCCAAGTTCTCCTGACCTGTCCCATCTAACTCCCCCCGACCCCAGCTGACTTAACACCCAGGAGTCAGGGGAGGCGGGTGGATCCCTGCTGAGGCTGCACCCTGAGTGTGCGACCATCGGACACACAGGCACTGGGCCCCAGCCCTCTCTGGCCACATCTAGGATGTCCACTCGGCATGTCTACCTTGGGCCAGAGGGCTGCCTGGATTCTAGGAGTGCCATGCCAGGGAAGCTGGGGGACCTTTTTCTCCCTCTACTGCTTGTGACACTGCCCCCAGTTCTGTGACCCGGACAAGGGGACGGTGACCTGTTTCCTCCATTTCTGGGAAACAAGAAACAAATGCTGCTTCTGGCTGGGTTCCCAGAAGACGCTGGGAGGAGGAAGGGTGGAGGCGCTGGCCCTGTGCCCACAACAGGACCTGGCCATAAAACGGGGCTGGGGCAGGGGCCGTGGTGTGGACAGCTGACCCTCCCTGGCTGTTCTCCTCCCAGCCTGGCCCCCAGCTGTCAGCCCTTCCCAGGAAACGGCACCTTTGTTTGTTCCTTGAAGGAGCTGTGGCATCGCCCGCCCGAGGCCCAGCATGCTCCTCTGAGGACGGGGGGGAGGTGGGTGAGTGGGAGGCTGGGCACTCCTGGGGGCCATCTTGAGCCTGGGCCCTGGGGGCTGCAGGCATAGTGCCCACCCCAACAGTGGGGCACAGACCTGGAGAGGTCACCAGTGAGCAGGCAGGGAAACTGAGATCCAGAAAAGGCAGGGCATCTGTGAAGGCTGCTCGGCCATTAGCTACCCCTGAGCTGGGACCAGGGACCTGGTGGTCCATCTTTTCCATGGCTCAGTATTTTGTGCCAGTCAGTCTATCGATAACCAATGTGTGGTTGGACTGGCCCTTGTGGTTCTTATTATGATTGCAAGACACCCTTCAACAATAGCCACCAGGAAACTTTGAAAAAAAAAATAAAAGTTTATTACTTACACGACCTGGAAATTACACGGCACATCTGGGGCCACACAGCGCAGTCACAGGAAGAGAGAGAGAATGCAGGCCTGGGGTTCTGCTTTTATTGGGATCTAGGGTGGAGGCCTACCATCTTGCAGGCTCACTCTTTATGGGTGAATTTAAAACATAGGAGTGGGAATTTAAAGTGTGAAGTGTGAGGGTGGGGGAAGAAAAAAGAAGGGGCCCAAATGGTCAGTTATTGAAACCGACCTCTGAAACAAAGGCGCCTCAGAGGGGGAGGCAGCTGCTCTTTATCTGGTCCTGTGGCTGGCAGTGTGTTTATTCGAGATAGCCCTCTTTGAAGCGGATGGCTTGGCAATCAAAGCTTAAGCCAGGCACTTGCATTAAAAAAAGAAATAAAGAAACCAACTGTCAGGGCTAACTTCACTCCACTCTCTGATGGCCGAGGCATCAGAGTCAACATTGGGGACGCCAACTGCCTGGGTAGCTGCTGGGCTAAGAGTCAGGGGTACAGCATGTTGTAACCCAGAAAGCACACTTCAAAATAGGACTGCAGTAGCAAATCCCACAATGAAACTAAGTCAGTGACCTTGGGGGCCCTAGGGAATCCCGGCCATCTGGTGTAAGTAGATTTGAACCTGTCCTGACATGGCAGATTGCTCCATACCTCCTCCAACCAGGCTGTTAGTCCTGAGAATAGGTCAGTTCAGTTAAAGTGTTGTATATTATTTCAGGAGGCGGTGATGCAGGTGGATTCTCCAAGTTAGGCCTGTATGGTGCAAGTGATTGCATCAGGTTATTTAGTAGGAGGCATTTCTGTGGAAACAAAGAAAGAACAAAGGTCAATGATTGGAGCAGATTATAAACTCAGTTTTTGAGTTCTGAAGACAGCCAGTCGAGAAGATTTCTAGATGTTGGACTCAAAGCATCTTCTGATGGAGTGAGAGCAGACAGTGGCAATCTAATAGATTTTCCTGGTTTTGTCTCTGGTGGTCTTTCTGAATGACCCACACAGCAACAGGCACGAAGATTATTCATACATGAGCTGTGGTGGTGATTTCCCTGAAGTTTATGTAACATTGTCCCACTTTAGTTTGCATGACTTTGGGAAAAGGGCAGTTTTGGTTCTCAATGATTCCAAGTCAGAAAGGTGGGAGAAAAATTGGAAATGTCTGGTTTACAGGTAGAAAACAAAACCTCCAAGATAATTAACAGTGTTAGAATCTGATATTTGCGAAGGTGTATTACTGAAAAATAATTTTTTCTCTACACTCACCACCATTTCTATCAGAGATAACCAAAATAAGTCTAATTTGTTTGTAAAATAAGTCTAGTTTCATTAAGCTCGGCCTGGTTATTCACATAAGTGCAGCAAGAATAGTTGTTGACCGTATAGACACTTGTAAGTCTGCTTTGCTGAAACTTTCATAAAGAATCTCAGATTGAACTTTTAAAAGCCTTTCAGTCTAAGAAGCCAAGCCAAGGACTTTCCATCAGACTTTGCCTGCAATGCCTATAGGTTTTGGTGAATTCCTCTCTTCCCAAGGTCCCCAAAATATCTTTAAGTTTCTGCACCTGCCAAGAAATGACCTTCATTACTCACCTAGTAAGGCTAATGGGAACCTTGTAGGCAAGGTACCAGGCCAATTTTTCAGAGGGGCTTTACTGGCTCCATAAAGTCAACTTTAGTTCCTTTAAGCGGTCTGGTCATATCTGAGTCTATGCATGTCTCTCTCAAATATGACATTCCAGTCAAAGTCTTGGTAATAGAACCAATGTTTCCAATTGTGTCCTGTTATAAAGAGAACAGATTCTTATGGAACTTATGCAAATAACTATATTGCCATGAGAATAAGAATATTCACTGAGAGTTTCCAAATTCTGGAGGGATCAGGTAGGGAGAAAAAGCAATTGTTTCATCTTTGTTCACAAGGATATACTTTACTGAATTCCTGTGAGTCATAGATAGCTTGAGAGAAAAAGTTTCCTTAAATCTGGAAAACAAAATATTAAAGAACCAGCAATGTTTCAAGCAAAAGTCATAAAAATTAATATCATCCTTATCATTCATTCGGTCCTATGTAATTAATTCTTGATCTTGATCTTTTGTTAGCAGTTTTATGAAGCCATCAGTTTCTCCATTACAGTTTTGCAAATTCTTACCCAGTTCAGTGGTTCAAAGTTCTAGAGTACTTGTTAGAGTCCTGTCCATGAGTTTCTCTGAAAGTGAAACACTTTTTGAGGAAAGCTTTTGCAAAAGCATCAGAGTAAAACATGACTGTCTGCAAATGACCAAGACATAAAAATGGCTGTGATTAAACATCTGATGAGAGTTTGTTATGATGCAATTGGCAAGGAAATTTGGTTATTTCTGTGGCACACAACATTTTAACATAATAGCTAGAATTATAAGTGATAACATTATACCAGGACGTATTGCATTTTTAGGAATTTCATGCAGTTTCTAGAACACTTATATTAATAACTGTCACCCATACACTATAACCTAAGAAGGTTTATCAACACTTATTTGACAATGCTTCCCATGTAATTTAACATAACAAATAAGCCTAATTAGTATAACATCTCCCTTTTTTATAAGGAGAGAGACAAATCTTTTGAGATGTTCCAGGGGCCCTCTGGAAAATCCCAAAGTTAGTTTGAGGTCAAAAAGACTTCATTTAGAATTTGATTTTGGGAAGTTTGTCAAAAAAATGAAAAGTTTTGGACACTTGACTAAAAAGGATCACAGATCATTATGAAACAATATTTAATTATCCACTTAGCCAAAGTAACAGTAAGAGTTCAAAGGCAAATACGGAAGGTTACATAATTCTGAGCAAAACTTAGCTCTTTTAGTAGAGAAGATTTGGCTTTAAGTAGTCAAAGATTTGATGGCGACGGCGTGAAGCACTGCCGGGGTCCCGCCCCGGCGGAGTCCAGGTTCCTGAGGGATGGACGGTGTCGGCGCAATGAGGGGAAAATAAGGGGCACGTGAGACTTGGGTTGGTGTTAGCAAGTCCGACTTTACTGTGCACAAGTGTCGTTTATATATTTTTCAGGATTAGTACAGAAATAGTTCTACAAATATTCTCAGAGAGATAAGGAAGTAAAAAATGAGCACAAGAATACTTATTAGCATTCTATTCTATAAGAGATAAGGAAGTAAAAAATGAGCACAAGAATACTTATTAGCATTCTATTCTATAGAGCATAAGGTTAATGGTAGTCTTCTCCGCAATTAACTAGTGTTTGTTGTCTCTAAGCTAAAGGAGATAGGTACCTAGGTGTCTGTTGTGATTCATGGTAAAGTTAAATCAAAGAGAGAAGGTCCAGGCCTCTGGACAGGACAGCAGTCCGTCTGGTTGCATCCTGGTGGAGCCACCCCTGCCTCCCTCAATCATTTACGCCATTGGTGTAGATGGTTAATGGGAACAAAAGGCGACTCCAGGGTGTCTTATCCCCAGGGCTATCTGCATTCTCAGCCGGCAGTTAAACATCTTTACATTTTTGCACCCTTTAGGGGGTGAAAGCATTCCTTTGTCTTTTAGATTGTGGAGCTAACAGTCCCTTAAGCACACTGCCGGATAAAGTATCATTTTGTTAGTAAAGTAAAGGGCTGAAAAGCTAAGCTAAACTGTATATCTTCAAGAATGAAAAACAGAAATAAGTATAGACATAACCTTGCTAGAAAGCATGCATATAATTCAGAAAATATCAGGGGTGTCGGCTGGCCATTCTTCACCGAGGGGCATCCTTGCACCCCTCGGCCCTTCTACTCATCAATTATTTATTATTTATTGCTTTTAGGAGAAAACTTCTATAACATTTTAACAGAAAGCAGAAGGTCAAGAATAATATATAGATACTTCTCGATCATCCAATTAACCAGCAACCTTAGAAGGACGATGCATATATATTTAGACAAAGAACTGGAGGGAGAAGGAAGCATTAACCAGACGGAGGCCATAAACCTAATTCGACATCTTATCTGGGCAGGATTCCTTTCTGATTGTCTCAAATGGGACTGTGTGCTCCTCCATTAATTAACTGAAAAATATCTTGAAAGTTACCTGCAGGTGGTCACATTCTCTTAGTATATTTAATTTTCCCAGGAGGTAGTGCCTCCCAAGCAGCCACCCAAAGGAGTGAAAACTGGAGGTTAAGAAAGGAAAAGGAATGAAGGGCAATTAGAAGCAGCACAGGTTTCAGAACTATGTGAGGGGCTGGCCGGTTATTATTCACCAAGGGGCGACCCTGCACCCCTCGGCGTTAATCGGCTGGACCCTGTCAAACAGCCGATCAAATGATGTAGCCACGGCTCCCAGCAAGCACAGTTGGTAAGACACGAAATCTTTGCTTTCCAAGCAAATTACTTAACAGAACAGTCTTTGCTTAAATTTTTTTTTATTAAGAGCAGACCAACTTTGTCCTTTTATCAGATGAAAGAAAATTAAGTTTTAGTTTTACATAAGTACATTACTGGTATTAAAGCTGAATTTTAAAACCCTTATAGTAACAATTCAACTTTTCAGCCAACTTGACTACACGATTCCCTCTCCCCTCTGCCTTTATGTCCGTACTTTCTCCTTCACTTTCTTTTTTCCTATTAATGAAGTAACCAGCTTTTTTTTTTTTTTAGGATAAAAATTGCTTTCATTTCCCTCAACAAAAATGCAGCTACATACCTCCTACCTTTTCTAAAAAGAAAAAAACCCCACATCCTACTTTCCTTGCATACAGAGTGATTTCCTGTGTTGTTTTTATAGCTTTACTCACATATACTAATTAGAGTTCTTAACCCTTGGAAACTTTAATTTCTAGTGAAAACTAAGAAGTAAACAATTGTGAACTGTTGCACCAACATTCTTTAAATGGGTAAATTTATAAATATATTTCCTGATTGCTAGAAACATACTTTGCCTCATGGCACAGTTTTTTAATGTGGCACAAGATGTGTTTACCAACAGACCAAATATCTTTAGTTCCTCTGTAATGTGGTCAAAGGAAGGTAAACTTAAGAGTTGGTTAGCATTTAATGCTTCGGTATTTTATTTTATTTGGAAATGATCTAGACAGTCAGTGAATTTTACCATTAAACTTAACTTAGCAAAACTTTAAGGTTTCAAAGTACCAAAAATATTTGGAAAACTATTTTTAAGCAGACCTACCATAACACGTATTATTGCTGGAAAGTTCGCTTATGTCGTATTCCACTTACATTTATCTAAATTGTTTGCTCCCAACAGTTATGTTTAGATTTCCCATGAAAACTTCATTAGGACAGCAGACAAAATCACCCATCATCCCAAGCTACTTTTCTTGCTGTCAAATTTTGTAGCAGGAATAACATGAATTTATTTGACTAGTGAACCCAGTAGAATGAAAGTTGTTTACCTGCATTACCTTTAACACTGATAACTCTGAAGACATAACTATTTAAATTAAACTAAACTTTAACTAACTTTTATTTACCAAAGACTATCCCAGATCACATGAACTTGAAAACTTTTTGAGTTAGTTTCTCTTTTTATTTCTATATCTGAGTTTCAGGAATACTTAATTCAAAAGCACTTATTTTTAAGCCAACTAAACAGAATTCTTGTAGAAACTAATTTAGTAATACCATCCAGAGGTAGTAAAAAATATTATACGTCTACAACTTAAGTATGTAGATACATATAAACATACAGAAGAATGCAAGCATTCTTAGACCTTAGAGCCTTCATTTTAAAACTGTAGCCATGAGTCACGTACAGTAATATAAAACTCCCTAGTTTATAGAGAACAGTTAGATGCAAATGCTTTTTTTTCCCCCTTCAACCTTAGCCTGAATCTAGGCATTGTTTTCATTACCTCCTGAGGTGTTTCTGTTTCAAAGATGTGGTAAGATTTATGTCTTTGAGAGACGGAGAAAGAGCGTACGTTCTCTCCTAGCAGTTTTAGTGTCTTCTGCTCAGCTTTGACAGTGCCAATAAAACGCAGCAGCACTGTCCTGTAGGCAGGGGGAGCGCCCAGTAAAGATAACTCTCTGGACTTACGGTCAAACGGGGCCATTTCAGGGTGGGAAGTGAAGAGGAGGTCACCTGGGTCGCTGCGGTCGTGGAAATGATACACCCACTGGATCACGCCAACTTTGGCCAGCAGGAGACGAGCTTCATCTTAATGTTTTCCCTTCACTGTGAGCCTTGGCAGTGGTTGCGGTGGCGGGAGGATGGGCATGGCCCCGGGCAACAGATATGTGAGGAGAGGGAGGGCCCTGGTACGAAAGGCAGGGGCTCCAGGGGCCTGTGACTTCCCTTCACACTGGGGGCCTCCAGAACCCTGTCAGCTCTTCCCTTGGAGGCAATGACGGCTTGTGAGGCGTGCTTCTAGTTCTGCCTCATTCAGGGGAGAGCCTCGGGGCTCGTGATCTGCGGTGTCTCAGAGGCCACGAGCCTATAGCTCAGACGGATCTTTAAGAAAATTGTGGATTTTAGGGTCTTTAGAGTTACGGGCCAGTTGATGCACTTTGGTAGCTGTGGGTAACAATTCAGAGCCCGTTCCAAACAAGCAGACACAGGCCTGCGATAGCGGTTAGTTTCCCTCTGTCCTTCCCGCTGCATAAAATCTGTGAAGAAGCTTTCAATTTCAATTAGGGTGTAGTTTTTGATCTCTGTTTTCACTTCTTGATCTTCTCCTGTTCCCTTAATCTTATGTGTTGTTATCAGAAAATTCCGGATGACGTCACTATGTGCTCTCTTTGTGGGTGCTTGTTGCCTTTCTGGGGTGTACCCGAGAGATCCCTTGGGGATTGGGGTCTGCCTCCACTAGCGTGGTACGCACTGGGTCTCTGGGAAAAGCCCTTAGGTCTCTGGAGTGTGACACCAGGGTCTTGGCACGTCGGTGCGCGTGGCACTGAGCGACGCCCGGGAAGCTTCCGTGGGTTTTGCTTTTGTCAAGGAGCTGGAGCACCTCCCGAGGGTTCTTAGGGGCCCTGGCAGCAGATGTTCAGGACATTCATATCTGTCCACTAATGCTTTAGCAACATCACACCAGGGATTGGACCTAAACTAGCCCACGGGGTCAGGGGACAAAGAGTGACAGTAGCGACTGAAGTGGTGACATGGAGACAGTAGGCTTCTGTTGTATTTTCCCTCTGGTGGTGCCCTGGTTTCTGGTTGCAAGGCCATTTCACTCTTCTGGGTCAGGAGACGTCGCTGGGCACGACACACCGACTCAGTGGCTGCAGGCGGAGGTCTCCGTCCTCCTCACCTAAGGGAGCCTTTTCCTCCTGCCTTCAACCCAGAGCCTCTTCTTGCGATCCAGTCGCCCTTCCTGAGCTCTCCTTGGCCTTGAAGTGTGGAGGACCCTCATGTGCATTAATAGTCAATGGAAGCCTTGATAATTAGTGGTCTGATCGTCTCATTAGACTGTATGACCTTGATCATGCTACTCTGGGAATCATTGGATTATTATGGCAGCTGTGACTTTTTGGGTTGGATCCTGCAGGCAACACACAACAGAGGCAACATGGAAATCACATAGCAGCGTGGGAGACTGCCAGCAAGCGGTGCGCCCTTCCCAGATGGTGTCATGGCCTGAGTGAGGCGGTTAGTAAGCAGATTCAGGTAAAGGGCACTCCCCTCGGTTAATTGCAAGGGGAATGTGCAATCCTGCCCATGACACCAATAATTTCGTGCTGGTCTCAGCCAAGCAATAACGAATTCACGATTGGACCGGACCTTGTGGTTCTTATTACAATTGCAAGATGCCCTTCAGGAGTAACTGTCAGGAAACTTTGAAAAGATAAAGGTTTATTATTTACAAGGCTGGAAATGACACAGCACACCTGGTGCCACACAGCGAGGTCTCGGGGAGAGACAGCGTGCGGCCCTGGGGCTCTGCTTTTATTGGGGTTGAGGGTGAGGGCCTAGGGTTTCGAGGGCTCACTCTTTATTGATGAATTTAAAACATAAGAGTGGAAATTTAAAGTGTGCTAAGAGAAAAACCAAGTGGCCTAATGGCCAGTTATCAAAATCAACCGAGATCTCAGAAACAAAGGAACCTTGGGAGGGGGCGGCCCGGCTCTCCATCTAGTCGTGTGGCTGGCAGTGTGTTTATTTGTGCTAGCCAAAGCTTAAGTCGGGCACTTGTATTACAAAAAGAAAAGCCAACTGTTAGCGCTATGCTACACACAGCCTCATCTAGGATGAGGAAGATGATGGCCCACTGAGGATGAAGAGGCCACTTTCACTTATTTTAATTTCGAAAGGGGATGTGGGTGGAGGTGGGGCGTTTACAGCATTTCTTTCCCCGCTGGCTGTCCTTGGACTGAGTCCCCACGCAGGCATCGATGTTTACCTGGGTGCTTCTAGTATTATTCCCGGGTGATAAATTGCTCAGCAGTTCCCTGGCATGGTCCACGATTCCCCTGGGGTCATGAGACCCTTTTGTGGGGCCTGTGAGCTCTAAGCTATCTTCATAGCAAGACTGAAAAGTGATTTGCCTTTTTCACTGGGCTCAAGTTTGCACAGATGGTGCAAAAACCACAGTTGGCGAAGCTGTTGGCTCCTTAACAAGGATCCTGGGGGGCCCCACTGGGCCGGGCTCCCTCCTCCCCTCACTCCCCATGGAAAGAAGCACAGAGTCAATTAGGGACGTCCAGGGTGAATCAGCAAACATTCCTAATTTAACTGAATTTAGTCTCAGCCCCAGAGGGTGAGGAATGGGATGTCACACGAGCGTCCTGCTCACTCTGAGGGGCGATGCCACCCAGAAAGTGCTCTCCCGTGATGTCCAGGTGTGAGCTGAACTGGCGGCTTGAAACAACCACTGACGGATGGATGGGCTGTGGTTGTTCAGACCTGGGATCTGGGCAGACATTTTCTCCAAAGTGAACAAGGGACCCTGTCACTTCAAGGAAAACAAGGGACAGTCTTCGTTGCCGTGGTAAATTCCAGCTTTCAAGTGGAGATGAGAATTCTGGATGCTGTCGCTGTAAGTGAGAACAGCTTCCCGCCCTGAAGGCCTGTCTGAGGAGTGCGTGGTGAGGGTGCTGTGTTGGATGTGGGACGAGTCGGCCTGTGGGAGATCTGTGAAACTCTGTGAACCTTGCTTTCCACGCGACCAAGGCAGGCTGTCCCGGAATCAGGACAGAGCAAGATGGACCGAAGGTGGAGAGGGCACTGGTTGGGCTCACGTTCCAGATCGCAGCGCACCTTAAGAAACTGCCTCTTGTTGGGGTTCACTGTCATATCAAAGGAGACAGCCCACAATTATCCAAAAAGGCTCTTTACGTGCCCCTGCCTTTTCCAACTCCCGTAAAATCCGTGTGAAGCTGGATTTTCTCCATACACCTCAACCAAGATGACGTACGTAGTCTCCCCAGAGACTGAAGGCAGCCCAGCAATGAGATCCAGCTGCCCGCTGGGAAGGCTGACAGCAAGGAGATTGGCAAAAACGCGTATTAATGCCACTCTTCTCACTGATCTTTTTTGTTTTGGAAAATACAGTTATTTTTCACAAAAATGTTACTTACATTAACGTGTAATGTGGTTATTGTTATTTTTAACTGAAATACACATTTAAAAAATTTCTCAGTTTTAATGCCTAACATGGTAAACACGGGTAGATATCGCCACATAAACCAAAGCTCTTTGGGGCCCTCGGCACTTTTTAAGGTGTAAAGCGGTCCTGGGATGGAGGAGTTTGGCCCTGTCATCCGGGAGAGCAGAGGCTTAATCTTCCTGTCCCACTGGGGTGCCCCTTCTTGCCAACTGGAAAGCGTGCTCCTGGGCTCCCTAATACCTTCTTGGGGGGCTCTGATCTTGGGGCGTGTCGAGGCTGACCCACCCAGTACCCCCACTTGACAGAGCTGCCTCTGCTCTGGGCCCCTCCCCGAGGGGTCACAGCTCGGGGCTGGCTGCCCTGACCTACATTTGTTTATTTATTACCTAAAATAATTTTTCTCTCTCTTTTTAAAATTTTTATTTTTCTTTATTGTGGTAAAATACGCCTAAGATAAAATTTACCATCTTAACCACGTTTAAGTGCACAGTTCAGGGGCGTTAAGTATATTGACATTGTTGTGCAGCATCACACCATCCTTCTCCAGAACTTTCCATCTTCCCAAACTGAAACTCCGTCCCCATTAAACACTCACTGCCCATCCCCTCCCTCAGCCCCTGGCGCCCGCCACCCTACCTTCTGTCTCTATGAATTTGATGACTCCAGGGACCTCATATGAGTGGAATCAGACAGGATTTGTCCTTTTGTGGCTGGCTTGTTTCAGTCAGCGTGTCCTCAAGCTTTGTTCATGTTGTAGCACATGTCAGAGTTTCTTTCCTTTTTGAGGCTAACATCCCATGGATAGACCACATTTTGTGTATCCATTCTTCCATCGATGGACACTTGGGTTGCTTCCACGTCTTGGCCGTTGTGAATAATGCTGCTGTGAACTTGGGCGTCGAAAGACCTGGTTCAAGTCCCTGCTTTCACTTCTTTTGAGCGTGTTCCCAGTCGTGGGATACCCGGATCATATGGCAGTTCTATGTTTAATTTCTGGAGGAACCTCCATACTGTCTTGCACATCAGCTGCACCATTTTGCATTCCCACTAACAGCGCACAGGGTTCCAGTTTCTCCACGTCCTTGCCAACACTTGTTATTACCTGTTTTTTTTGTAACAGTTGGCCTGGTAGCTGTGATGCCCTGGCTTGAGGTCTCTTCTTGGAGGCCCCAGGGGCTTGGCCTTGATGCTGCAGGACCTGAGGCGGGTTTTCAGGTTAGGCCCCTTTGCCTCCCGATCAGACCCTCCCCCAGGCTCCTGCACCCCTCACTCGGGGCCCTCACCTTCCCTGGGGAGCCCCGTCCCTGGTGCCTGTCTGGTCAGTCGCTGAGGGGGCTGAGCTGCACTTGCCCTGGGGAGACCTCCCCAGGGATCGAGGTGTCGCACGGCCTCCTGTCCTTAGAAGGGTCTGCTAAGAGCTCCCCCACTGGGGCCCAGGGTGTCCACGTGTCTCAAGTCTCTGAACCGAGGCTTAGAGATTGGCTGGGATTCAGGCACAGGTCTCCCCTTCGAGCCGGAATCTGAGGGAATCTGGATCTCAACCCAGCGGGGCTGGGCACTGGACGCACTTTCTAGGGCTGACATTTGCCATCTTTATCATCTTCTTGCTTTATTGTGCTATTAAATTGTGTTAAGATGGCGTCAGACGTGCAGGCAGCAGGACTTTATGACCTTGGGGTGAGCCCGGAGCAGGCCAGGCCCTTTCCCTCTTTGCTCTGTGAGTGATGCTGAGGTCAACAGTGACGCTGAGGGAGCCCCTGACTCATGTGGCAGGAATTTGGAGAGGTGCCAAACGCTGTATTATTCCTTCTGTTCAGGCCCTGGAGAGTCATCACAGAAACTGGAAAATGCAGATGGAAGTGCCTTAGGCCTCTGACAGCTTCTGTGCCTCTCTGCGCTGTGTTTCCACCGTGGCACATGCTTAAGGACAATTTGTACCTGATTCTCTTTATTAAGTAATATCAACTTCTCTGGATATAAAGCGATCCATGTGCGCCAGAGGAACGTGGGAATTGCAGAAATGTGCAGAAAAGGCAGCTAGAACCCCCTCCTCAGCTTAGGCCCCACCCTCAGCAGCCTGGTGTCCCCGGTCCCAGCCCTACACGGGGGACCACCCACAGGCACTCCCACCGGCCACAGTCTCTTTGCTGAGGACCCTCGGGGCTCTCAGAAATGAGGGTGCACACCTTCGGCTATGAGTGACAGAGGCCTGCCTGGGAGGTGGAGCCTGGCCTGCACTGGCTGGGAGTCCTGCCTTGGGCCTCAGTCTCCCTCCCTGGCCTGGGCCAGCGGGCCGGTGGATGACGTGGACCTGTCCTCCTGGAGGCACAGTTGCTGGTCCCTATGGGCTGGCGAGGGTATTGCCCTCGCTGGGTTGCGCTGAGGTTTAAGTGGTGGCTGTGGGTCTCCCGGGCTGGCAGTGGGCACGTGGTCACTCCTGGGTTGTCCCAGGTCTCACCTCGAGTTGCTTTATGGCCTCTTTTCCAACAGTGTATCAGAGAAATTACATTAATCATTAAATATTCTCTGAGAACATGATTTTCAATGGCTGCAGAATATTCCGCGACACAGCCTCACCCCGCTTCTCTTGGCCACAGCCCGTTGGCAGGACAGTGGGGCTGCGGGCAGCCTGGTGTCTGGGAAATCCATGGGCTTCCTGCCTGTGCATGCTTCTGGAAGGGGCACCAGCTGGGCTCCCTCTGACCAGAGAGGCCCCCGTGGAGCTCAACCTTCTCCCGCCCCAGCCCCAGCCTCTGTCCGCACTCTTGACAGAAGGCTCTGGAAACGCCCTCCTTTAAAGCAACCGCGGAGTTGATGGCAAACACCGGGCTTGTTTTCTCTGCGTTTCCTGGAGACGGCTCTCTGGCGTATGTGGTCATGGACCCTTGCCATCTGCGACAGGTGAGGCTCAGGGAGGCGCAGGATGTGGGGCTCTGCCAGTGGCTCGGCCCTTCCTGTTGCGTTAGGAGCTGGAGGAACAACCACAGGGCTGGGGTGGCGATGCACGCGGCCCAGATGGACCTGAGCTGGAGCTTCATCCGTCACCTGCCCCCCATGAGCCCTGCCTGACCTGCGGGCCACGGTGACCTTTGGGGTCTCCTGGAATTGGAGTCAGTTCAGGACGGTGCCTGGTAGTCCCCGAAAGGTCTGAGGATGTCTCCGGCCCCTGTGCACAGTCGCCCTGGGTCCTCTGGGGACGGAGAGGAGCAAGAGTCACAGCGGCCATTTTCGGTAGTGTCCCGGGGTCCTCTGGAGGGGACCAGCCTCCCCTCCTTTTGAGGGCTCCGGTGTGTGAACAGGCTGCCATCTGGGATGGCAGAGGGGCCCCGACTCTGTTCTTATGGTTCAGGGTAGATGGTCGTTCACCTGACCTAGAACTTTTCTGCTTCTGACTCTGCTGCCCCTCATGTGCCCACCTGATCCTTGGGGGCTGTGGGCTCCACTTGCCCTGGCACCCGGGAGCCATCTCTCTCGCTGTTCTCAGGTCCCCCCACTTGGTGGCTGCAGTTTCTCACCTCGCATGGGGAAGAGCGGCCCCGAGCTCCTCAGGAGGCCCTGGCTCCCCTCACATGTCCAATCCTCACAGTCGCGGTGAAAGGAGCATCTTCTGGGTCCTCACAGGGGCGAGCAGGTCTTGCCTGGTAAATCTGTACTGACACCCACTCTCCCCAAGCCTGGGATCCTTCCTCTGCAGAAACCAAGGCCATTCCAGCCCTTCAGCCTCATTCAGAGCTGCCACCTCTGGGTCCGGGTTTCAGCCAAGCCTCCGGCCCAAGCGTGAGAGCCCTCCACCCCACGAGCAGTCAGTGAGCGTCCTGCTCAGTGGGCGCATGGCAGTGCCTTCGCCCGACCCTTTGTCACGCTGTCGTCTGTCAGCGCCTGCCCCCACTCCCTGTTCCCATGGGGCTCCCCGAGTTTCTCTGTGTGAGTTGGAAAAGTGAGGCAGTTCTTTAGGTGGCCTGTACCTATCACACTTTGTGCCCACTCTTGGGGTCCGGGGGACTTGAGCCTGCGCCCTGTGGGAATCAGCCTGGGGGCTTGTTTTGGGGAGGGGCTCAATCCTTCAGGACTTTCCTCTCTGATTTCTTCCTTTACTTTTACGCTCAGAAAGGTGTTCTTCCCCTAAAGATCAGATAAACATTTGACTCTATTTTCTTCTCACTCTTTTTTCAGGAACCTGCTTTTCTCCTTATTTTTACCAAATAAGCATTTCTCAAGTTATTCAACCTTCCTATTAAATATTATTTTGAAATTTAAAATTGTTCGTTTTTGAGTAGGCGAAGAGCGTGGCTTGCAAACAGCCTCCCTGTTCCCCTGCCCAGAGACGACCCTCGACCTTCTGAGAGAGAGTCTATACCCATGTGGATTCGTGTCTCACCGTGGCCGCAACAGAGGGCCACAAACCGGGGGGCTTTAAAACAACAGAGATGAACTCTCACAGTTCTGGAGGCCGGAAGTCGGACATCAAGGCATCGGCAGAGCTGTTCCTCCTGGAGGCTCCGGGGAGGGTCCTTCCTGCCTCTCCAGCTTCCGGTGGCCCAGGTGTTCCTAGGCTTGTGGCCACATCGCTCCAATCTCTGCCTCTGTCCTCATGTGGCTACTTTCCTGTGTCCCTCTGTGTGCCCTTTTCTGCCAGGACCCCCTAAATCCCCAGGAGGGTCTCATCTCGAGATCCTTAATTACACCATAAAGATCCTTTTGCATATAAGGTCACATTTGCGGTTTCCAGGTGGACACGCCTTTTGGGGAAACCGTCCAACCCAGACAGCGCAGGGGAGCAAGCACACGAGATCTCTCTCTTTCTGACGTACTTGGTAGCGTTCTCCAAACTCTGTTCTGCATCAGGCCAGGGGAGAAGGCGAGGGGCCTTTGGATCTGACACACTTTCAGCAGTATCTGACGAGACAGAAGGTGACAGTCCTCACCTGGTTTTCTGACCTGTGACGTGAGATCCGATATGGTAGGAAGGGCGAGCAGAGTGTGACTTTGCCTCTACGGCAGCCGAGCTGGTGAAGGGGAAGGCGTGTGGGCCGCTGCTGTAACTGCGGTGGGTGCCGCCCTTGAAGGCCACGGAGTTCGAAGGGACCTCATCGTGTCCCCATTCGCTTCGTGTGAATGGCCCCTGCAGCATGCCCGTGGATCAGGAAGGGAACCAAGTGTCACCCAAGCTTCTGCAGCTGCGCTTGAGGGGGCTTCTTGGTTAGAACAAATGAACACGGCCCCCGGCACGCGCTGTGGGTTACTTCTCTGTCACAAGTGTTCTTCTCTGTCGCCACAGAAAACCCGATCAGAAGCTGCTCCCGTTCACTGTCTTTAGCTTGTTTTTCCTGAGTTTAGGGAGGGAGCACACGTCGCCATGTCTGCACCTGGCAAGTCTTTGGGATCAGGGCAGGATGCTCTGCCTCCCTGGCTGGGTCCCTGCTTGGTCAGTGGCGTCAGGAATTTGGACAGACCTGGGGCTAAGACCCCCCTCCCCCAACGGAGCGATGAGTCTCTCCTTCCCGCCTCTCACCCCCAGCCCACCCCTCTGTGCTCTGCTCCACATGGCTCCTCCGCAGACCCCTCCAGCTGCTTCCCTATGGGCTCTGCCAACAAGAGGTGCTGGTGGAGGGCAGCGAGGGCCTCCTGCCCCTTTCGGCCCCGCACCAGCCACAGGGCACCTCCTCTCAGACACCAGCTCCAGCTGTGACGTGCCCTTGAGTCTGAGCCCCGGGTGTGAGGGTCTCCTCTGAGCACCTGGGGTCTGGGAACCACACCTCTCTCTCTCTGTTCTCCCAGCTCCAGGGGTATAGCCATGTCCCGCATTTACTGATGCAGGTTAGTTCTGGATCTCTCTTTGGTGCTCGCAGCCTTCCAACACCACATTACAACCCTGTGTTACATCACCTCTGTTTGAGACACCGGCATGGTTTAGGTTTCTCCGACTTGGCAGAAGTTTCTGTGCACATAGAATGTTCTATGGAGCTTCTCCTGGGCTCTACGGAGGGCTCAGCTCAGGGCCCGGAGTATTTGGAATGAAACCACAGGCATTTCTGCAGACTACTGTTCTGATTTTGGAAAGCAGGTCCCACCTTGCTCCTGGGCCCGGTGGGGCTGCCTGGCTTGGGACAACAAATGACCCTGCCAGCTGAGCTGCCATCAAGAACAGAGTCCTCTGCCCACCACACTGCGGGCTGGCCACAGAGTGCCATCAAGCAGAGGCAGTATCTGAGAATCAGTGGGAGCAGCTCCCAGAGGCCTGGGCAAGCAGTTCGAGGGTCCCTCCTCTCCCCCCGCTGCAATGGCCCTGCCTCCATCCACACCTGTGGCCTTGCAGGGAGTCCTCTGTGACCAGCTGACTGAAAACTGGGGCCTGGTTTTCAGGGGTTCTGCATGACACGCCGGCCGGCACCCCCTGAGATGGATGTTGGAGCATCCGTTCAATCAGGAGTGTCCCCGGGAACTCATGGCCAGAGACCAGAGTGTAAGGCAGAGAACTCAAGTGCTGTTACATCTGAGGGATGCACAGTAGGAGGCGCGCAGTGCAGGCGAAGCATCGAGCGAGTCGGGCTGCGCTGGGATGATCCATTCGTCTGGGGGCTGACCCGAGGCTGATGTAACTGCTTCTTAACAGGCCATTGGCCAGAGGGGAGAGGAAGGGGAGGGTTTGCCCACTGGTTGCTATCCTCCCACTGGTCTGAATGTCACCTCCTGGGTTGACTTTCTCAAACCAGGGGTGTGCATGAGTGGGTGCAGGCCAGGTACATGTGGACACGAGAGGGGAGCCCTGGGTGAGAGGGAGGGGCTCTCACGAGGTGTCTGCAGGAAACCCTTTGGAGGCCTCCCAGACCTGGCCGCCTAGAGGTCTCTGGAAGGAAGACGGGGGGCGGTCATAAGGGGTGCTGATTCTGCGGTGGTGAAGACCCCCGCAGACAGAGCTCTGGCTGGGGCATCGGTTGGCTTCTCACCTGGACCAAGAGGGGGCTGGGGGTCTGAATCTGCAGATTCCCAGAGAGTGGCTGAAGAGTCGATGGAATGCCCAGGGCCTGGAAAAACAGGATTGTAAGGCGAGGAGCCAGGAGGTCTTGGGAGTGGTGTGTGGGTGCAGGTGGGCAGAGAGGGTGGAGGTTTTTGTGTCCCATGTGAGTGTCCACTAGGGACTTTGCAGTGGAGGAGGCACCTGGCAATCAGGTGGACAGATGACCAGTGCGGGCGGGGGTCCGCAGCCTCTTTCTCTGCTCTCTGTGCTTGCTCAGTGGCTCCTGGACAGAGAGGCCCCTAGGGCAGCACAGAGGCTGTGCGTCGCTCAACCACACAATCTCCCTGCTGACCACAGTGCCTTTCTCCAGGCAGCAGGCCAGCCCCCGGTTCCCATCAATCATGGAAGGCCAGCAATTGGTCCCCACAGCATTTCTAGACATGGATTTGCTTTTCTTGCCCCCAGAGTTTCTGCCAGCAAATCATCCATGGACCCAGCAGCATCTCCTTCACCACCATCTGCCCCCATCCCTTTGGCTCCCTTCTTTCCTCAGAGGAAAGAGGCAGCAGGACTTCAAGCCACCAGCCTGGCTTCCCATCACCAGAGCCTGTCCCCTGGGAGCAGCTGTTCTGATGTCACGGCAGGACGGCCCGCTGCAGATCTGCTATGGTGCCAGGTGGGAGACTGCCCTTGAAGGGGTGGGGGGCCATCCCAGAGAGTGGACGGTATACTCGGAAGGAGTGTCCGGGGCTGTTTCTTGGAATCATGGGGGCAAGTTGCGGTGGCTCCCTTGCTGTTACACCTGGTCGCCTGCTCTTATAGTGTTGCTTTTCATTCTAGTTCTGAGGTCTTGGGTCCTAAGGGAGGACCACTCCCACCCAGGGACACTGAAGTGGCTGCTGGCCTTAGGTCAAGAGCGTCCCAGTGCTCTGTGCTGCCGCTGAACTGACAGGAAAGAGCGTGGAGTCGCCTCCTGTTGGGGTGATGGATCCTCGATACCGAGGGGAGTCAGGCTGTGGCTGTAACTGCATGGAATCCAGTGAGACCAGGGCTGAGACCAGATGACCGAGACCCTGGGCAGTAATAAACGCGTGTTTTTACAAATGTCTTGTCTTGACTAATTTAGACTCGCAGAATAGTTGCAGAAACAGTACAGAGATGAACAGGATGCCCCTTCCCCAGCTTCCCCTCATGGTCATCACGGCACGGTCACCCAAAAGAAGAAGTTCACCCCGGCGTGGGCTGTGACCTGCCTGCGGACTTTCCCCGGGTGCCGCCTGCTTCTCCGCCCGTGTCCCTCAGATTCCACATCTCGTTGATGGTCTTGTCTCCTTCGTCTCCTCCGATCTGTGACAGTTTCTCCTTCTTTCCTTGTCTCCCGAGACCTTGACACTTTCGAAGAGTCCCGGGCAGGGATTTTGTAGAACGTCCCTCAACTTGAGTTTGTTGGCTGCGTCCTCATGACCGGGTGGGATTTTGCAGAAGTGAAGTGCTCCTCCTGGTGCGTGGTGTCGGAGGGCAAGTGAAGCTGCTACATTGTATCACTGGCGGTGCCAACCTCCTTCACTTGGTTAAGAAGTGTCTGCCAGGTGTCTCACTGCGAAGTTCCATTTGACTACTTCTTAACTAGTGAATGTCTTCTGGAAGATACTTTGATTCTATGCAATAACTTGTTTCTCTTCAGACCTGGGCCCACTGATGGTAGGCTCCGTCAGTAGATCTGCCAGCAGCAACAATACCACGGTGTCTCACGGTGAATTCTACTTCCTCTTTTCTTCTTCATTAATCAATCAGAATTTTTTATAAGAATGAGCTGTTTCTCCTCATTTATTTATTTACTCAATCGTTTGTAGTACTATGGACTCATAGATATTTGTTGTATTCTTTGGGTTATAATCTCGGATTACAGTTATTTATTTGGTTGCTCAATTGTTTCAGCTCTGGCCACTGGGAGCTGCTTCACGCTGTCTCCTGCATCCTTTTGACATACCTCCATCCTTTTCTGAGCACTTCCTTATTTTCCGGCACCACAAAATGCTCCAGATTTATCTCACAATTTCCTTGCTCAGAAGGAAACTACTTCTCCAGGGAGCCCTGGTTCCTTTTATTGGACAATGGTATTTAGAAACCCAGATCTGGGCATCAGGTGTGGTCATTACTCCTGGGTGTCGTGTTTGCAGGCCATCTCACTGGACAACACTAGAAAAATGCATGTGTGCAGGCCAACTGAAATGCGCATATCTGTCATCTGTCTATCTTAACTGTGTATCTGTCTATCCGATTTATCTATCTATCTGTCATCTACTGTCTATCTATCCATTATCTATCTATCTATCATCTATCTATCTCTCCATCCGTCTATCAATCAATCATCTATCCAATGCTTATTGTTTTCAGCCATTGGAGTTGGATGCTTTGTTACGCAGCAATAGCTGACTGATACATGTGGCTAGGACTTGGCAAACTATATTTCCAGGCTCCTGGCCAGTAGGCTTCCTGGAAGGCACTGTTGGGAGGTGGGTGGGAGTGGGTGGGAAGAGGAGGGACTTCCTTTCTTTTTCCAGCTTTTTTCAGAGTCCCTTGAGTCACAGAGGATGACTCCTACTCCAGTCTCAGCTCCTTCAGGCACTCCTACCACCGGCTGTGCCAAACCCCCTGCGAGGCCGCTCCTCCCTGCTGATGGGTTCTGGGAGCCTCAGCTCTCCCTTTGTTGCCTCCAGCCCGGGGAGCAGAAGCTGCTTCCTGCTGCTCCTCATGTTGGTGCCTCAGAGCCTCGTTCTGCCCTCCCAGCCTCCAGCACCCATGGAACCCGTTCTCTGTACTGAACCACCTCTGTCTGAACAATAGATATATATATGTATGACAGGACAGTAATCAATACAGGGTGGATTTCCCAGGTCAGTCCAAGGTCCAAAGGCTGGACAAAGACCAGAGAGCAGGTGAGGGGTCTGAGCTTATCTTTGGGGTCCCCAGAGACAGAACTTCAGGAGGAGGGGCTCACAACATGTGGGATGCCCGAAAGCAGTATTTGAGGGGAAACATCGAGCACTAAACAGCTACAGAAGAAAAGAAGAAAGGTCTCACGTCAATGACCTCAGCTTCCACCTTAAGAAGTTAGAAAAGAAAAAGAAAAACAAATTAAGTCCAGAGTGAGCAGAGGAAAGGAATATCATTGATAAAATGAAGCAGAAAAAAACCCCAAAGCACTAGAGAAAACTCAGTGAATCCAAAAGCTGGTTCTTAGAGAAGATCAATAAAATTGACAAACCTCTAACCAGACCAATAGGAAAAAAGGAGAGAAGACACAAATTATCTATATTAGGAATGAGAGAGGTGACGTCACTACAAAATCTACAGATATTAGAAGGATAATAAGTGAGTATTATGGACAATTGTCTGCCAATAAACTTAGCAACTTAGACAAAAGGGACAAATTCCTGAAAGACATAATTTACCAAAGTTCACTCAAGAAGAAATAACTTGAAGAGCCCTATATATTAAAGAAATTGGGGGAAACCGGCCCCCCCCCCCCAAAACTCCCACAAAGAAAACTCCAGGCCCAGATGGCTTCACTGGTGAATTCTATCAAACATTTAAGGAAGAAAGAACACCAACTCTGCACAGACTTTTCTAGAAAAATTGAGAATGAGGGATACTTTCCAACTCTTACTCCAAGGCCAGTGTTACCTCAATGCCAAAACCACACAAAGACATTACAAGAAGAGAAAACTATGGACCAAAGTCCCTCATGAACATAGACGCAACAATCCTAAGCAAAATTTTAGCAAATTAAATTCAACAACATATGAAAATCATGACTGGATGGGATTTATTCCAGGAATGCGGGGTTGTTTTAACATTTCAAATCAGTCTAATTCACAACATGACCAGGCTAAAGAAGAAAAACCACACAATCTTCTCAACAGATGCAGGAAAAAGCATTTAACAAAATTCAACAGCCGTTTCGGGTAAAACTCTGAACAAACTAACAATGCGAGAGAACTTTCTCCACTGACCAGGGTGGCTACAAAAGCTTCAGGCTGACGGACACTGAGGGACCCAGTGCCTTTCTGCGACGCACCTGGTTTCAGGGGTCTGTTTACGTCAAAAGTGATCAAACTGACACTTATCCCACCTTCTCTATCCCAGGGGAGAACCAACCTTCTCAATCCCAGGGGAGATCCCACCTCCTCAATCCCAGGGGAGATCTCACCTTCTCAATCCTAGGCAGATCCCACCTTGTCTATCTCAGGGGAGATCCCACCTTCTCTATCCCAGGGGAGATCCCACCTTCTCAATCCTAGGCAGATCCCACCTTGTCTATCCCAGGGGAGATCCCACCTTCTCTGTCCTAGGCAGATCCCACCTTGTCTATCTTAGGGGAGATCCCACCTTCTCTATCCCAGGGGAGATCCCACCTTCTCTATCCCAGGGGAGATCCCACCTTCTCAATCCCATGGAAGACTCCCGCCTCTTGGACCCAGGGCAGAGAGGCTGTGCTGAGCTTCCTGGGTGCCCAGATCCCTCTGATCCCCACCAGGGCAGAGGGAGCCTGGCATGGAGAATCTCTGTCCCTTTTGTCCACGGAGGGGGCCCCTTCCTGAGTTTCCCCAGGGCTCAGTGCCAGCCTGTGGAGGCCCCATGGGGAAGTGGCATAAGGGCCTGCTGGCCCGGTGGCTCTGGTTTCCTAATCCTTGCTCCTCCTGGCTTGGGCCACACACTTGGCATCCCTCATGTGCCCAGGTCCCTGGGTCCCTGCAGAGAGGACGGTCCCTGGCCTGGGGCTGGTGGCACAGCAGCACAGGATGAGGGGTTCATCCTGGGAGCAGTGGGATCAGGGCCCTCGGTCCTGGTCACCCTCTCAGACCCTGGGGGACTTCCTCCAAGATGTCCTTGCCCTGCGGGGATCCCTTGGGAACTGTCAGGCGGCGTGAGAGTCCTCTTGGCCCTGGGCGCTGTCACTGTGGCATGGAAGGCCTGTCAGCAGAGGCTCAGGCACAGCGCTCAGGGATGGGCCGGGAGGTGTCAGGCCAGGGCTCAGATCCCAGTTCACACTTACTTCTGGTCGCTGCCTCTGCATCCCATGCCCCCCATCCCCTGGGCATCCCCGTTGTCCAGGGTCTCAATAACTGTGGAGATGAACCCCTTCCCACTCACCCCTGCCCCTGCAACTTGGGGACCAGTGGATTGGAATTCGAGGCTCCCCCCACCATCTGAACTTGCTGTCCACTCTCTTGCTGGCCAATGTCAGAAGCCAAATTCAGGATGCGTGTCTGTTTTCTGGAGGAAGAAAATATAGGGACGGGAGGGCCCCTGACCTCAGTTTACCCTCCTGGTGCACGGTGGGGCCTGCCTGTGCACTCCTGGGCTGGTCACCCTCTTGGCGGGGGGCAAGGGCTGCCTTGGCTAGTGGCTTCCAATGTTGGGGCAGGTACAAGTTCAAACGCCACACCATGATTCCTCAGGGCATTTCCAGACAGGTTTTGGGCTCAGCTCGAGGGTCTGAGATTCATCAGAGGCCACAACTCCTCTCTTTGGGGCAGGACCCTCCCACCGTGAGAGGTGTGGCCCCGGGGAGCCCAGGCAGGCTGTCCCTGCCCTCCAGCCCCATGTGGCCAGCACTCCGCTCTCCCCACACATCCTGGGGAGGCTGGGGTTGGGCAGGGCCTGTGCTGGGGGTCGGGCCGCCTCCCTACCAGCAGCAGCCCTGAGGCCTGTGCATGCCCGTGGCCATGTCTGGGACCCTTACCCCGTTCCCCACGGGATGGTCACTCGTGGCCTTGAGCCAGTTGCCCTGTGGCCCAGAGGACCGATTCCATAAAGCGTCACCTGGCTGGGTTCCCCAAGTTCTGATTACAGGTAATCCAGGGACTGGCTCAGCTTGGGGAAAGGAGGGGATTAGAGGGTGGGCTGGAGCCGGGGGCCCCTGATGGAGCTCAATAAGCTGCCAGCTGAGATGGGCTGGGAGCAGAGCCCACACTGAGATGGGGTGGCCCCCGGGACCCCACAGGAGCCCACACCCTCCCTGCCTTGGGGGGCTGGGTGCAGGGAGGGCAGGACCCCTGGTGGGGGGCGGCTGGAACCCAGGCAATCTCCCAACCAGGCTGAGCAGCTGGCGCTGCCCGAGCTCCGTGGGGCATTGGACCCGGTGTGCTGGGGGCCGTGGGGAACAGCAGCCTGCAGGACAGGCTCCTGGCAGCATCTCCCACCCTTGGGCCTGGGCCCACTTGTAGCGGGGAGGAACGAAGTTCCGAAGTTCAAGTTCCCTTGGGTGTGTGTCGGAATTGGGGTAATGGGTTTCCGTATCCTGAGGAGGGTCCCTTTTACCTAGGGAGCAATAAAAAGATAAACCTCAGATAACCTGAGTCAATATTTCCTCACGGCCCAGGGGAGGCCCCCACAGCTGTTTCTTGATAATCTGGCTAAGGCCCCACCCACCCCTCGCCCCTCCCCTGCCCTTCCGCTCTCAGACCGCCCTGCGGGGCATATAAGGCCCGGACCCCTGTCCCCTGTTGCTCTCCCACACCAGCCTCTGAGCCACCATGGGGCTGCCACTAGCCCGCCTAGTGGCCCTCTGCCTGGCCCTGACCTTGGCCAGGGGCGAGGAGCTGCGGAAAGGTGAGGGGCAGCGGGCAGCGCTATGGGCAGCACGACCTGAGGGTACAGGACATCCGGGGCAGCCCAGCGCAGACGGTCCTACCTGGGAGGAGGAGGTGATCCTCCTGTGCCAGGCTTTGGGGCAGACTGGCATCTTCTGGGGTAGATGGGCTGGGTCCAGCTTCCTGCAGCCCCCACCCCTCCTGACTTTGGGTGGAGGGAAGGAAGGAGAGAAGGAAAGAGGGAAGGAAGGAGGGAGGGAAGATGAAAGGGGATAAAGAGGAAAGGAAGAGGGAAGGAGTGAGGGAGGGAAGGAGGGAAGGAAAGATGGAGGCAGGAGAGAAGGAGGGAGGGAAGGAGGGAAAGAGGGAAAGAAGGAAGGAGAGGAGAGAAGAAAGGAGGATTAGGAGGGTAGGACAGGTGGTCTTGGGCTCCCTTCATCCCTTTGATGGCAAGCACCAGGTTGGAGTATTTCCAGGGGGCGATACCAGGTAGAAACACCTGAGCCGGGCCGTTGTCCCTGGGTGTTGGGGAGGCAGGTCCCATGGAGTCTGGGAAGACAAGGCCAAGATGGCCCCTTCTGCCGATCAGGGCGTTGGGCCGACTGCTGGAGGGGTGGCTTTAGCCAGAGAAGACTGAGAATGTAGGATGGGGACATCTCCGTCCCAGAGGGCTGTGTGAGAAAGCCACTGGGGGGGCCCTCGGCCTGTTTGGACGGACACGAGATGGGGACCCTTGGAGAGGTCCAGCACGGCCCTTCTGCTGGATGAGGGGTGGCTGGGTGGGGCATCGAGTGGATGGAGTGTGGCAGTGACTGGGGGTTGGGGGGCACTGGGCAAGGTGGACAGGGCACTCAGGGAGCCTGAGAGACCTCTGCCCCCACTGCCTGCTGGGCCAATGGTCGTTTGCCTTGCCAGGCTGGGTGCAAGGGCACAGCACGGGAGACATCCTTTCATGGGGTTGAGACCCCTGGGCAGGGCGACGACAGTTGGCAGAGGCCCCTCCTGCAGGACCACCTGAGCCGCTTCAGCTGCCTCTGGAGGATCCTGAGGGTGGTGGCCGGGCCGGGGCCTGGGGACGAGCCTGGGGGCGGCCTGGGCTGCTCACACTCCGTCCTGTTGCTCCCCAGAGGGCAGAACGCGCAACCATGGCCACAACGTCTGCAGCACCTGGGGCGACTTCCACTACAAGACCTTCGATGGCGACGTCTTCCGCTTTCCCGGCCTCTGCGACTACAACTTCGCCTCGGACTGCCGTGACACCTACAAGGAGTTTGCTGTGCACCTGAAGCGGGTCCCGGGCCACGAGGGGGGCAGCCCCCAGGTCAAGTACATACTGCTGACCGTCAAGGACGACACGGTCTACCTCACCCCCAAGCTGGCTGTGCTGAACGGGGCCATGTGAGTGTGGTCAGGTGGCGTCCCGCCCACATCCTAGAAAGGGGGCCCTGTGGCTCCTGTGAGCAAGCAGGAGCCTGGCCAGCCCCTACAAGCCCCTCTCCACCCCAGCACAAGGCTAAGGAGAGCACTGGGGTTTGAGTTCAGGTCATTGATTCATTCAGCAAACACTGATGAGCCCCATGGGTGAAGGACCGGGGAGGGGGCCTTATTTCTCCCACAGTCTTACAGCTCCATGGCTCGGAGCCCACCAGGCTCTGGGCATGTGTGGGGGACAGGTGGCCATCCTGGTGGGGGAGGCCTGGCAGCCTCTGGGGAGGAGGCCCTGTGCCCTGCTGTGCCAGGCTAGAGGTACAGATGCCCTCCGGGGGAGGGCCTGTGGGGGCGCCCAGCCCACCACCCCAGCCTTCGTCCCCCATTGTGTCCGGAACAATGGAGCCTAAGTGCATTCCTGCCTGGCGGCTCCCCACCTGCAGGGTCCGCCCTCTCCCTGTGCCAGGGGATCTTGTTTCCCCTGGAGGCTGCAGCCCTGGCAGCCAGCCCCAGTCTCAGGGTGGGGGTGGGTACAGGGCCCACGGAGGCAGAGTTTGGGGTGAGCACAGAGCCTGGGCCCACCCTAGGTGGTGGATGGAGAAGCCCCTCCCCACTCTCAGGGCTGTCATGCGGCTCCTGCCCAGGACAGACCTAGAGGAGGGGGTGCAGAGACGGAGAACGGCAGGCAGGGTATGGCTTCCTGTGAAGGACCCCGGCCAGCACAGGTGGAGAGGGTCTCTGGTCACTGCTGAAGTCCCCCGAGAGGGAGGACAAGGCCTTTCATGACCACAGGGCCGGAGCTGGCCTGGCAGGGCTGGCTGAGAGGCTGAGGCCAGGCCACCCAGCCCACAGCCTCAGTGGCCTCTGTGTAGCGGAACCCCTGGGCCTGGCTGGGCAGGTGTGTGGGCTGGCTTGTGACCCTGGTGCACCCCCCAGGGTCAGCACCCCACACTACAGCCCTGGGCTGCTCATCGAGAGGAATGACGCCTACATCAAGGTCTTCTCCCGTGCTGGCCTCACCCTCATGTGGGACCGGGAGGACTCGCTCATGGTGGGTGCCACCCCAGCGCCACAGGGCCCTGGGGGCCGAGGGGACTCCATCAGACCTCTGGGACTCCAGGGCAGCAGAGGGGAGCCAGTGGTCCCATCCTCACCAAGAGGGGGGTCCAGGGTGGGCTGGGAGTGTTGAGCGGCCCCTGTCTGCTGGTGGAGAAGGCTGGCGGCAGAGGCGGGGCCACGCAGCCTACCCTGGCAGGGCACCTTGGGGGCTCGGGTGGTGGGCCAGCCCTCCCCATCTCCCAATCCCCTCCTGGTCCTCAGTGATGCCAGGACACCCCCTGGCTGATCCCAGCCCTCTTGCCACTCCTTTCAAACAAGTTGTGGGTGCTGCCTGGCCATGGCTGCTCACCTGCTCTCTTTTCCCGACAGCTGGAGCTGGACAGTAAATTCCAGAACCACACGTGTGGGCTCTGTGGGGACTACAACGGCCTGCAGAGCTACTCCGAGTTCCTGTCTGATGGTGAGGGCCTCCTCGGGGGCTTAGGGGGCAGGTGTGTGCAGACTCCCGGGTGCCCCTCGCTGACCGGCTGTGCCCCACCCAGGCCTGCTCTTCAGTGCTGTCCAGTTTGGGAATATGCAGAAGATCAACAAGCCCGACGTGGTGTGCGATGACCCCGAGGAGGGGCGGACCCCTGAGTCCTGCTCTGAGCACGTGAGTGGCTGGCCAGAGACCCCTGCCCAGGGGAGGAGCTGTTCCTGGGTGGGGACCCTATGGGAGCAGTGCCCACCCCATTCCCTAGAGGGCCTTGTGCCCGCTGGTCTCTGCTGGGGACCCCCGGCGGTGTGGAAGGGAGGAGGGTGTGAGTAGCCCCCGCCCACCACCCCTGTGTGCCCACCAGCGCGCTGAGTGTGAGAAGCTGCTGACAGCCGCGGCCTTCAAGGACTGCCTGGGCCTGGTGCCGCTGGAGCCGTACGTGCAGGCCTGTGCGCAGGACCGCTGCCAGTGCCCCTCGGGCGCCTCCTGTGTCTGCAGCACCCTGGCCGAGTTCTCCCGCCAGTGCTCGCATGCCGGCGGGCGCCCCGGGAACTGGAGGACTGGCACTCTCTGTCGTAAGCGCCACGCGCGTGAATCGGGAGGGCGGGGACCCAGGGGCACGTGAGGGATGATCCACCAATTCATAGGGAGCATTGAGGCCGGCAAGCCCAGGGCAGGGCAGCCTGGTGCCCTGGACAGCAGCCTCGTCTCTGCCCACCCTGGAGGCGGCCTCGGCTTTGGCATGGGAGACAAAAACCATCGGGGCCAGAGCCTAGAGCCCCGTGTGCACCCCACGAGCGGGCGCAGTCCCTCCAGCTCCCATGCCCACTGCCCTCCACGCTTGGTGTGAGTGCTGGCTCAGGGGCCGTCCTCTGCCCTTCTAGCCAAGAGCTGCCCCGGGAACATGGTTTACCTGGAGAGTGGCTCGCCCTGCATGGACACCTGCTCACACCTGGAGGTCAGCAGCCTGTGTGAGGAGCACCGCATGGACGGCTGTTTCTGCCCTGAAGGTGTGCGCTGGGCCACCCACGGGCGTGCGGGGGTGGGTGGGGCACTGCCCTGTTGCGGCCCACCCTTGCCGAGGGGCCCTGGGACCAGTGGCCTTGGGTTTTTGGCTGCACCTGGGGGACAGCCATGCTGGGACGGTGGTGCCAGGTGGTGGGGGGCAGCGATGGCACAGGAAGCGAGGCACGGTGCCCCCACTGAAATCGAGGGACGAGGAACAGGGAGAAAGGGCACAAATGCTGAAGTTCCCACCTCATTCACACACGATGACGGCTTCTGGGAGTCTGGGGGGAGGGAAGCCTTCCTGGTTGTCACCCCTTGACAGACCTCCTCCTGTCCGGCCCACGGAGCCTGGAGGACCCCAGAACGGGGCTGGACTCTCAGGCCCCCATGGCATGTCCCTGACCAGACACTGTGTGGGGACCATGGTGTCGCCCAAAGGACCAGAAGTGCTTGTGGGAGGGAGGCCTGGCTGGCAGCCCCCCCTCGGGGATTCCGGCATCTTCCTGAGGCTGTCCCACGGCTGTGGCTTTGGCAATGGCAGCCCCATTGTGGGGAATCTGGCACTTTCCGAGGCCAGTGAGTGTAACATCCCGCCCGGCGCTGTCCCAGGCACCGTGTACGATGACATTGCGGGCAGCGGCTGCATCCCCGTGAGCCAGTGCCACTGCAAGCTGCAGGGACATAAGTACGCGCCCGGCCAGCAGATCACCAAGGACTGCGAGCAGTGGTGGGTCCCGGGGGCCGGGGCTGGGGGCCGGATTGTAGAGGGTCCTGGGGATCTGGGCTGGAGAGCCGGCGGCCTAGGGGAAGCAGCTCGGACTGACCCTGGGCCCCACTGCCTATAGCGTGTGCAATGCCGGCCGCTGGGTGTGCAAAGACCGGCCGTGCCCCGGGTCCTGTGCGCTGGAGGGCGGCTCCCACATCACCACCTTTGACGGGAAGAGGTACACCTTCCACGGGGACTGCTACTATGTGCTGACCAAGGTAGGTGGGCGTGGCCGGCAGGCAGGCACGTGTGGGGAGCTGGCTCTCCCTGCTCCCCTGCTCGTTCAGTGTCTCCGCCCTCCCCGCAGAGCGACCACAATGACTCCTACGCCCTCCTGGGCGAGCTGGCCGTCTGCGGCTCCACGGACAAGCAGACCTGCCTGAAGACGGTGGTGCTGCTGGCCGACAAGAAGCAGAACGTGGGTACCCCGCCCCTGCCCTGCCGGCACCCCCGGGGGCTCCATGGCCCTTAGCCCCACCGTCCCTTGGCCTTTCCCTCAGGTGGTGGTCTTCAAGTCGGATGGCACTGTGCTCCTGAACGAGCTGCAGGTGAACCTGCCCCACGTGGCAGGTGAGTCCTGCTCAGCGGCCCTGTTGGTTGGGGTGTCCCCCTGCAGCACCAGACCCTCTTGCTGAAGATGGTGGTCCCGGGGTGGGCCTGCCGAGCAGCCCCTCTCTGCTCCTCACCGCCCCTCCCCTCTCCACCTGGCAGCGAGCTTCTCCATCTTCCAACCGTCCTCGCATCACCTCATCGTGAACACTGCCTTCGGCCTCAGGATGCAGGTCCAGCTGGTGCCGGTCATGCAGCTCTTCCTGACGCTGGACCAGGCCGCCCAGGGCCGCGTGCAGGGTGAGTGGCCCCGCCTGCTCACCCCACAAAGCCCCACGCAGGGCCTGCTGCGCCAGGCCCTTCCCAACCTGGTCCCTCGGCCCCTCAGGCCTCTGTGGGAACTTCAATGGCCTGGAGGGCGATGACTTCCAGACGGCTGGCGGGCTGGTGGAGGCCACGGGGGCGAGCTTCGCCAACACCTGGAAGGTCCAGTCGAGCTGCCCCGACAAGCTGGACTGGCTGGACGACCCCTGCTCCCTCAACATCGAGAGCGGTGAGGCAGATGGGGTTCCCGGTGGGACGTGGGGGTGGGTGGAGGTGAGATGGCCTGCCCCACTCAGGGCCCGCCTGCTACTTTCTGCCAAATGTGTGGTTTATGGTGGCCCATGATGGCAGCCCACCAAGTGACCTGGCAGAGGTACTGGACCTGCCAATGGCTGGGTGGTGGCCCTCCTCCAGGGACTGGTCTGGTGCCATGACAGGATACCCTCCCTCCCACTTTGCTGCCTATTGCGTCCCAGGAGGCAGAGAGGGTGGATGGTGGGCGCCCCTGCCTGGCACGGGGCTCTGTCCTGCGCTGAGTTGGCCTGGAGGGGGGACCGGCTCAGTCCACAGTGGGGACAGTGTCTGCTCCAGCCTGGGCCACCAAGCAGCCAGACTCAGGGCACTTGCTGGAGGGGCCACCCCTGAGGTTCTGACCGGCCTCTGCAGCCAACTATGCCGAGCATTGGTGCTCCCTGCTGAGGAAGACGGAGTCCCCCTTCGGCAGGTGCCACTCGGTTGTGGACCCGGCCGAGTACTACAAGGTGGGTGGGACCCGCACCTGCACTCCCCAGCCCCTGGTCTGTGACAGGAAGGTGTGCCTGGTGCCCCTGGCTGAGCCTGACTGGCTGCCTGTGAGGCTCCTGCTAGGGGCTGCTGAGTGTGTGTGTGTGTGTAAGCATGTGTGTGAGTGTGCATACATGTATTGTCTCTGTGCACAGGTGTATGTTTGTGTACATGTGTGTGTGGGCATGTGTGAGTGTGTGTACGGGTATGCGTTTATACGTGTGGAAGTGGGAGTTTAAGCGTGCTCACGTGTGTATATGTGTGGGTGCACATATACTAGTACGTGTCCGGGAGTGCTTGCACACGTGTATGAGTTCCCAAGCCCAGCTCCCTCCCTCACTGCCCTGCCTCGGTTTATCCCCAGAGGTGCCTGTACGACACGTGCAACTGCCAGAACAATGAGGACTGTCTGTGCGCCGCCCTGTCCTCCTACGCCCGTGCCTGTGCCGCCAAGGGCGTCATGCTGTGGGGCTGGCGGGAAAACATCTGCAGTGAGTGCTGTCCCCTGCCGGCGTCCTGGGCTCGGGGTCCTGGCTTCTCCATGGGGCAGGGGGCTGGGGCTCGGCCTTCGATTCAGCCCCTGTCCCCAGTGTCAGCTCACCCTGAGTCCAGGGAGAGGGATCGGTCCACTGCTAGCGGGTGACGCAGCTTCCAGCTTCCTCTGCCAGGAAGGCGGGATACCGGCGCTTGGCTGCTCCCCGCTTGTGGGGAGGGGTCCGAACTGTGGCCGCTGCCAGTTTGCCTGGACAGAGAGGCATGTGGGGTGGGCCACCTGTGCACCTGGGGTGGCCCCAGGATGACAGCTCTGCTGGCCACCTGCGGGGACGTGGCTGGGGCCGTCCCTTGCGCCCTCACGCTGGCCCTGCCCCTCTGCAGACAAGGACGTGGGCTCCTGCCCCAACTCGCAGATCTTCCTGTACAACCTGACCACCTGCCAGCAGACCTGCCGCTCGCTGTCCGAGGCCGACGCCCACTGCCTCCAGGGCTTCGCGCCCGTGGACGGCTGCGGCTGCCCCGACCGCACCTTCCTGGACGAGAAGGGCCGCTGTGTACCCCTGGCTAAGTGCTCCTGCTACCACCGAGGCCTCTACCTGGAGGCGGGGGAGGTGGTCTTGAGGCAGGAGGAGCGGTGGTGAGTGGGCTGGGGCCAGGAAGGATGGCACGGGGGTGGGCAGGGCCAGCTCTACCTGGGGGAGCCCCCATCCCCACTCCTCCCCACAGAGTCTCTGGGCCTGTCCCCAAAGGGCCCCATTCACCTCCCACTCTCCCTGCAGCATGTGCCGGAACGGGAGGCTGCACTGCATTCCAGTCAAGCTGATTGGCGAGAGTAAGTGAATGCGGCCTGAGCCTGGCCCCCTGCCCCCTGCCCCCTGGCCCTTGGCCTGCTCCCCCTACCCCCTCTCCATTCTGCCTGAGCCCGCCAGCCATCAACTTCAGCTGAGCTGGGGTGGTCCCTCTGTCGGCAGCCTGCAAAGCCCCTAAGATCCACATCGACTGCAACAACCAGACCGCTCTGAGCATCCGGAAGCCCCATCCCCTCAGCTGCCAGACGCTGGCTGCAGGCTACGTGAGTGCTGGGACCACCGTGGAGGGGAGGGTCGAGCCGTTGTGCCCGTGGAGGGGTGGGGTGTAGCTGGGGCAGCCTTGGCTCCTGCCCTGACCCTGAGGCTGCTGTGCCAGGTCCTGAGGACCCATGAGGCTTGCTGACCCCTCCTGTCCCTGAGGCCTGGTGGTGGCCTGCAGGCCCCGCTTAGCCTGCCGGAGTCACAGGGGCCAGACTAGGGGCCCCTGGCAGGCAGCACTCACGTGTCTCCCTGCCCAGCGGTGGAGGTGCCCAAGGTGGAGGCGATCCAGGGGTGGGCCAGACAGAGGGATCAGGGGTCGGGGGAGGGGGAGGGACACAAGAGGAGTCTGCAGGGTCAGAGGAGGGGCCAGGCAACGGCAGCCAAGATCCCGGGCCTGGCATCTAATGCCTGAACCCCGCTCCGCCGCCACCCCACAGTACCAGACAGAGTGTGTGAGCGGCTGCGTGTGTCCCGAAGGGCTGATCGACGACGGCCGAGGCAGCTGCGTTGTGGAGGAGGACTGCCCCTGTGTGCACAACAAGGGCTTCTTCTCCCGCGGGGACAAGATCAAGGTGGACTGCAACACCTGGTGAGTGGCCTGGCCCGGCTGCCCTCCAATTGGAGCGTGTCCTGCAGGCCAGGCCGAGGGTCGGGGTTGCTCCCCATGGGGCCAACCGGGTCCTGCAGGGCCACGTGGCCCTCCACCTGGTGGGCAAGCCCCAGGCCAGTATCGGAAGGGCGCTGGGGTGGCACTTGCTGGGCTGGTGCGGGTTTGCAGGCATCGTGCATGAGCTGCCTGTGGAGGTGTCTGGACTGTGCCCTGGCCTCGCCCAAGCCACCCTCTGAACAGGGCTGTGAGGCCCTGGGCCCTGTGGCGCCTCCAGTCCCCTCTCCTACTCTCCTCAGTACCTGCCAGAGAGGACGCTGGGCGTGCACCCAGTCTGTGTGCCACGGCACCTGTGTCATCCACGGGAGCGGCCACTACATCACCTTTGATGGGAAGTACTACAACTTCGATGGACAGTGCTCCTACGTAGCCGTTCAGGTGAGGCCAGGGCACCCCCAAGGCCTGCACCCACTTGCGTCTTTGCTCTGCTGGTCCTGAGCTCTCAGTGGAGGCTCCTGTGGGTATGAGGGGCCAGCCCTTCCTCCACCCTCCCATCCAGTGACCCTCCCTCGGGTGCATGGTGGGTGTGGGTGTGCATTGAAGGCACTGGAGGTGGGTGAGGTCCCTCATGTGGCATGGTTATCCCCTCTCGACAGAGGAGGGGCTGAGGCTCAGCTGGGGTGGGGCTCCCGGGGGGGGTCACCTATGGCCTGGCTGGCCTGGCTCATACCCCACTGTGGGCCCCCAGGACTACTGCGGCCAGAACTCCTCGCTGGGCTCCTTCAGCATCATCACTGAGAATGTCCCGTGTGGCACCACGGGCGTCACCTGCTCCAAGGCCATCAAGATCTTCATCGGGGTGAGTGCTGCCCATCCCCAGGGATGTGAGGGTCCTTGGGGACCCTTGGACCTGGCCAGTGACCGGGCCTCTCCCCTGGGCACAGAGGACAGAGCTGAAGCTGGAGGACAAACACCGCGTGGTGATCCAGCGCGACGTGGGCCACCATGTGGCCTACACCACGCGGGAGGTGGGCCAGTACCTGGTGGTGGAGGCCAGTGTTGGCATCATCGTCATCTGGGACAAAAGGACCACCATCTTCATCAAGCTGGCCCCCTTCTACAAGGTACGCAGCCTCCCCTGCCCACGAGGCCTCTCCAGGGCTGGTCCTGCATGCACACCGGGCCTCCCAGGCACAGCGGGGCCGTACCCCTCCCTCCCTCGAGCCCCCTCACGAAGCCCCCGGGTCGCTGGTCTCTGCAGGGCACTGTGTGCGGCCTGTGCGGGACCTTTGACCAGCGCTCCAACAATGACTTCACCACGCGGGACCACATGGTGGTGGAGAGCGAGCTGGATTTCGGGAACAGCTGGAAGGAGGCCCCCACCTGCCCGGACGTGAGCGCCACCCCCGAGCCGTGCACCCTGAACCCACACCGCCGCTCCTGGGCCGAGAAGCAGTGCAGCATCATCAAGAGCCCGGTCTTCAGCGCCTGCCACAGCAAGGTGGGGTGGGGCGCGAGTGGCGGGCACGGGAGAGGCCGGGCGCGGGCAGCATCTACCCGCCTGGTGTGCACACTGGGAGTCAGTCGGTTGTTTCACCTCTAGCTTCAGCGCCTCCTCTGTGTCCTTTGGACTCACGACCAGAGGTCCAGCTTTCCCTCTGAGAACTCTGGCTGGACCCCCAGCCTCCTGTACCTTCCAGGATGGAGAAAGGGCACACAGCTTCTAAGACCCGATGGTCCTCAGCTCCAAGCAGTGGGGGCGAGGGAGCAGGTGCAGGGCGGCCCGTCTTACGGCAGAAGACCCTGGGGTCCTGAGGGTCTGTGTGGCCAGAGTTGGCCAACCATGTCTAGACCTCACCTGTCAGCCCCACTGGAGGCCTGGGAAGCTAAGTGCTGGGTGACGGCCCCTTGTCCCAGGAGTGGGGCTGGCCTCGTGGTCCTGAGGTCCTCTGGCCGCAGGGGGAGGCCTGGCCTCATGGAGCAATATGGGCCCAGGACACATGGTGGCTTCTCCCCTAGGTGGACCCCACGCCCTTCTATGAGGCCTGTGTCTACGACTCGTGCTCCTGCGACTCGGGCGGCGACTGCGAGTGCTTCTGCTCTGCCGTGGCCACCTACGCCCAGGAGTGCACCAAGGAGGGGGCCTGTGTGTTCTGGAGGACGCCAGACCTGTGCCGTGAGTGTCCGCCCGTCCTGGGCCTGGGTGCCAGTAGGGTGGGTGGCGCTCCTTACCCCTGCAAGGGATGGGGTGTATGTGGTCCCCTGCCTGCCTCCCCCAAATCAAGGATCCAAGTGTCCTTCCTTGGGGCCACTGTGCTGCCTGGGGTGGCAGGAGGGAGCTGGCCCCTCCCGGCCTGTCCCCCGACCTGGCCTCGGCACTCGCCGAGTCTGACCTCAGCTCCCTCCTCCCCAGCCATATTCTGTGACTACTACAACCCCCCGCATGAGTGTGAGTGGCACTACGAGCCTTGTGGGAACCACAGCTTCGAGACCTGCAGGACCATCAATGGCATCCACTCCAACATCTCCATGTCCTACCTGGAGGGTGAGTGGGGCCTCCTGGGGAGCAGTGGCCTGGCTTGCCCTGCTGTCCTGGGGCCAAAGGGCAGTGTCCTCTGTAGACCCTTGGGGTCACCCTGAGAGAGGTTCTGTGGGGGCTGGGGACCCTGAGTCCCAGGGTGGGCCAGGTTCACCTTCTGCAGAGTCTGTTTGTTGATTGCACCGTGGGCTTGGAGACTGAGCTATGACCCCGCCCTGTGAGGGGGAGGCAGAAAAGAAGCAGGTTAACAGGCACCGGGTGTTGCCAGGAGCAGAGAGTGCTATGGGGACCTGCAGAGCAGGAGGAGGGGGAGGGAGGTTTCAGAGGTGGGTCTGGGAGGCCACTCCATGCCTTTGAGCTGAGAACCAGCGACATGAAGGACTGAGCCGTGAAGTCTGGGGAGGGAGCCTCCTACCTCGTGGGAGGGACGATATCAGGTCAGGGGCCCAGGGTGCAACCCTCGAGGCTGGGCAGGGCCTGCCTGTCCCTCAGCAGGTGGGCAGGACCTAGCTGTCACTTTGGCCATGTGGCAGTGTGCAGGGCCCAGCTGGGGGGATGCAGGTCCCTGCCTTTCCAGTCCCTGGCCTTTCCATAGGGACATCCTGCAGAGAAGGACCTGCCAGAGTGGGGCCCATGGGTGGGGTCTGGTGGACATGGGGTCCTCCACCATGGTCCAAGCCCTTTGCCCTGTGCCCTGTGCCCACCAGGCTGCTACCCCCGGTGCCCTAAGCACAGGCCCATCTATGACGAGGACCTGAAGAAGTGCGTCAGAAGAGACCAATGTGGCTGCTATATCGAGGACACCCACTACCTACCTGGAGCGTCTGTTCCCACGGATGACATCTGCCAGTCTTGGTACCTAGGCTCACATCATAGGGGACATGGGGGAGGGCAGCACATACACAGGCACACGCACACGTGCTCACATGCATGTGCCTGTGACACGGCCACACACACCCCTACAGGTGCACATGTACCCACGAGCATTCACATCCATGCATCCACGCACAGGCACACAACATGTTCACGTACACAGAAGTGGACACAACACACATGCTCTCACACACGCACACCTCTGGGTCACACGTGCATGGATGCACATGCACACACTCACACACAGGAGCCACGGCGTGGGGACCAGCCTCCTTCTGGGGAAGAGGCAGGCCTTCCTTCTTGGCATCCCTTCTGCATCCAACTTTTGCCTGCCTCGCCTTGTCCCAACTCTGCACAGTTAACACGGGTGGCTCCTCTGGGGTGGGTCTTCGGGGCAGTGCCCAGGGCTTTGGTGGGCCTGAGGTGCGTGGCCACAGGGGTTGGCATCGGGTGCGTGGTTGCAGGGGGCGTGGCCTCAGGGTGTGGCAGGGAGGGTGGAGCCTGGGGAGAGGTGACTTTCCTCCTTTCCTGGGGTCTGAAGCTCTAGCACTTCCCTTCCAGCATGTGTACCGACTCCTCGCAGGTCATCTGCCAGCCCGAGGAAGGTAAGCTGCCCTCTGCGGCTGGCCCTGAGGCGGAAGGCCGGGCCCCACTCAGAAGAGCCCGCGGCTGCCCTGTCCCTGGACCCTGGATGCTCAGTCTCCTCCTCTGCCGCGTGGACCCCGGGGGCCCTTCCAAGCTCAGAGCTGCCTGATGGGCAGCAGCCCCTTGGGGCTCACATCCTGATGCTCCCCGTGGCAAATGCCCTCCTGTGACCCAGCTTCTCCGTCCTGATGGGGGTGCTTAGGGTTCTGGGGTGGGGTCCCGATGGGGCATTGGTTTGCCGCTTGCTAGAGACAGGGGACAGCGCACCTTTCCCTTCTTGGGACAAGCTGGGGGTTTCTTGTGAGTCTTGCTCCCAAAGTGTTGACGTCAGCCTCGCTCCCATCCCCCAGGAAAGATTCTCAACTACACCCAGGACGGCTGCTTCTGCTACTGGGAGCTATGTGGCCCCAACGGGACGGTGGTGCAGCACTTCAACACCTGTGGGTGCACCTCTACACCCTCAACCTCCTCCATACCCACCAGCACGACCCCCGTCACCTCCACCACCACCACCACCATCACCACAACCACCTCCACCTCCAGCACAGGTGAGGCCCCCTTTCCTCCTGGGGCTCCTGCCTCCTCTGCACCCTGAGTCCAGCAGCAAAGGCCCTTCCAGGGGCAGGAGCACAGCTGGCGTGTCAGCTGTCACCTCTGTGCACGGGCGGGGGGTCTCGCTGACATGCCTCTCAACTCAGGAAAATGTCCCTGGGCCCTCAGCCTTGGGAGTTGAGATGCCTGTGTCACGACCACCCTCCCGAGCCCCAACCACAGTGAAGGCGACTTGGGGACATTTCCAAAAACCAGCAAGAAAATATCCCAAGGGTTGAAGAAAGCAGAGGAATGTCCTTCAATTCCTCTGCATTTGTTCTGGTGGAAATTGTAGCTACCACTGGGCAAGCCACCAGGGGTATGACAGCCACAGGAAAAAGAAACACATAAAAATTTAGAAAGATTTTAAAAAGTCTTGAGCTGTGTAATGACATCATCTTTCTTCTTTTTTTCCACATTACTGCAGGTTCATCTACCACTTCAACTCCGCGTAAGTCCCGTGGATGGTACTTCCGGGTGGGAGATGGGGTGAGGGGGGCAGGTCACATAAACGAACTCTGAGGACATCCCTCGAGACCCGGATGTGGGGCCGGCTGGTGGGCCATCTGCTCACAGACTGAGATGGTGCATTTGGTGACTTATTTCCCAGTATTTTGAGTCCAGGGACTCACGCAGGGGGACTTGACCGGCTCTGGGTGACAACATGGTTGGTCAAGGGTTGAGACCAAGCCCCTTTCTCACTGAATGGGGGACCCTGTGGTTGTTAATTTTTGGGCACAAGAATTTGAAAATAGTGGAGGAGGGAGCGCTGGCCTGAGCCACAAGGCCTGGGTCCATCAGCGCTGGGGGCGCGGGGACTCTTCCCTCTCTGGGCCTCAGTTTTCCAGCTGCAAAAGATGGGTGGAAGTGGTGTCCAGCCCTAAACTCTCTGACCCTACAACCGGGTCCTGGGGGATGACAGGGAGCCAGTCTAGGGTCTCTGACATCTCCGAGTCCCAGTGACCTCCCCGGCAGGCGCGCCCCCAGGCGTGGCTGACCAGCCCTGGGTCTGCTTCCCTAGCGCCGTGCTGCTTCTGGTCCGACTGGATCAACGAGGATCACCCCGAGACTCACGGCGACAGCGGGGACCGTGAGAGGTTCGACAGCGTCTGCCAGGCCCCTGAGGACATCGAGTGCAGGGCGGCCACGGAGCCCCAGCTCAGCTTGGAGGAGCTGGGCCAGAAGGTGCAGTGCAATGTGTCATTTGGGTTCATCTGCAAGAACGAAGACCAGTTTGGGGACGGACCATTTGGAGTCTGCTATGACTACGAGATACGTGTCCGCTGTTGCCTGCCCATGGAGGAGTGTCCTTCGACCCCAACCACGACCCCCATGACCACTACCATGATCACCGCGACCACCACCCCCAGCACAACCACCATGACCACCACCACAGAGACCACAACACCCACCACGAGCACTACTCCATTGACCTCCACCGCGAAGCCCACCACCACAACCAGAGAGACTACAACCCTTACTATGACCACCATCCCAGGATCCTCAACTCTGACCCCCACCATCACCACCACTACCACCACAGAGACCACAACACCCACCACAAGCACCACCTCAGGGGCCTCAACCCCAACCCCCACCATCACCACTACCACCACCACTGGGACAGAGACCACAACCCCCATCACGACCAGCACCCCAGGGACTCCAACTCTGACTCCCACCATCACCACCACCACCACAGGGACCACAACTAGCACCACCACCACCACCTCAGGGCCAACAACCCTGACTGCCAGTACCAGCATTACTGAGACCCCAAGCCCGACCCCCACCATCACCACCATCACCACCCCAGGGACAACAACCCTGTCCCCCAGCACCAGCATCACTGAGACCTCAACCCCGACCCCCACCATCACCCCAGGGACAACAACCCTGGCCCCCAGCACCACCACCACACAGACCACAACTCCCACCATGACCACTACCCCAAGGACAACAACCCCCACTGCCAGCACCACAACCACAGAGAACACAGCCTCCACCACGACCGCCAGCCCAGGGCCAACAACCATGACTCCTAGCACCACCACCACTGAGACCCCAACTCCGACCCCCACCATCATCACCACCATCCCCACAGAGACCAAAACGCCCATCACGAGCACCACCTCAAGGACCTCAACTCCTACCTCCGCCATCATCACCACCATCAGCACAGAGACCCCAACACCAACCCCCACCACGATGACCACCGTGCCCACGAGCTCTATCAGCACTGTGTGTGAGGATGACTGCCAATGGACTGGCTGGCTGGATTCTGGTAAACCAAATGTTACCGAACAAGGTGCAGACATTGAACCCATCGGAGATGTCTGTGGAAGAGGCTGGGTGGCCAACATCTCCTGCAGAGCCCATATGTATCCAAACCATCCCATCGAACAGCTTGAACAAACGGTGGTTTGCGACACGTCAGTTGGACTGGTGTGCAAAAACCAAGACCAGAAGCCTGGGGGAGTCATCCCCATGCCTTACTGCCTCAACTATGAGATCAACGTCTACTGCTGTGGGTTGTGTCTCTCCACACCTTCCCCCACGACCCCAGAGACCTCAACCCGGACCACGACCATCAGCACCACCACCACCACAGAGACCACAACACCCACCACCAGCACTACCCCATTGACCGCCACCCCGAAGCCCACCACCACGACCAGAGAGACTACAACCCTTACTATGACCACCATCCCAGGATCCTCAACTCTGACCCCCACCATCACCACCACTACCACCACAGAGACCACAACACCCACCACAAGCACCACCTCAGGGGCCTCAACCCCAACCCCCACCATCACCACTACCACCACCACTGGGACAGAGACCACAACCCCCATCACGACCAGCACCCCAGGGACTCCAACTCTGACTCCCACCATCACCACCACCACCACAGGGACCACAACTAGCACCACCACCACCACCTCAGGGCCAACAACCCTGACTGCCAGTACCAGCATTACTGAGACCCCAAGCCCGACCCCCACCATCACCACCATCACCACCCCAGGGACAACAACCCTGTCCCCCAGCACCAGCATCACTGAGACCTCAACCCCGACCCCCACCATCACCCCAGGGACAACAACCCTGGCCCCCAGCACCACCACCACACAGACCACAACTCCCACCATGACCACTACCCCAAGGACAACAACCCCCACTGCCAGCACCACAACCACAGAGAACACAGCCTCCACCACGACCGCCAGCCCAGGGCCAACAACCATGACTCCTAGCACCACCACCACTGAGACCCCAACTCCGACCCCCACCATCATCACCACCATCCCCACAGAGACCAAAACGCCCATCACGAGCACCACCTCAAGGACCTCAACTCCTACCTCCACCATCATCACCACCATCAGCACAGAGACCCCAACACCAACCCCCACCACGATGACCACCGTGCCCACGAGCTCTATCAGCACTGTGTGTGAGGATGACTGCCAATGGACTGGCTGGCTGGATTCTGGTAAACCAAATGTTACCGAACAAGGTGCAGACATCGAACCCATCGGAGATGTCTGTGGAAGAGGCTGGGTGGCCAACATCTCCTGCAGAGCCCATATGTATCCAAACCATCCCATCGAACAGCTTGAACAAACGGTGGTTTGCGACACGTCAGTTGGACTGGTGTGCAAAAACCAAGACCAGAAGCCTGGGGGAGTCATCCCCATGCCTTACTGCCTCAACTATGAGATCAACGTCTACTGCTGTGGGTTGTGTCTCTCCACACCTTCCCCCACGACCCCAGAGACCTCAACCCGGACCACGACCATCAGCACCACCACCACCACAGAGACCACAACACCCACCACCAGCACTACCCCATTGACCGCCACCCCGAAGCCCACCACCACGACCAGAGAGACTACAACCCTTACTATGACCACCATCCCAGGATCCTCAACTCTGACCCCCACCATCACCACCACTACCACCACAGAGACCACAACACCCACCACAAGCACCACCTCAGGGGCCTCAACCCCAACCCCCACCATCACCACTACCACCACCACTGGGACAGAGACCACAACCCCCATCACGACCAGCACCCCAGGGACTCCAACTCTGACTCCCACCATCACCACCACCACCACAGGGACCACAACTAGCACCACCACCACCACCTCAGGGCCAACAACCCTGACTGCCAGTACCAGCATTACTGAGACCCCAAGCCCGACCCCCACCATCACCACCATCACCACCCCAGGGACAACAACCCTGTCCCCCAGCACCAGCATCACTGAGACCTCAACCCCGACCCCCACCATCACCCCAGGGACAACAACCCTGGCCCCCAGCACCACCACCACACAGACCACAACTCCCACCATGACCACTACCCCAAGGACAACAACCCCCACTGCCAGCACCACAACCACAGAGAACACAGCCTCCACCACGACCGCCAGCCCAGGGCCAACAACCATGACTCCTAGCACCACCACCACTGAGACCCCAACTCCGACCCCCACCATCATCACCACCATCCCCACAGAGACCAAAACGCCCATCACGAGCACCACCTCAAGGACCTCAACTCCTACCTCCGCCATCATCACCACCATCAGCACAGAGACCCCAACACCAACCCCCACCACGATGACCACCGTGCCCACGAGCTCTATCAGCACTGTGTGTGAGGATGACTGCCAATGGACTGGCTGGCTGGATTCTGGTAAACCAAATGTTACCGAACAAGGTGCAGACATCGAACCCATCGGAGATGTCTGTGGAAGAGGCTGGGTGGCCAACATCTCCTGCAGAGCCCATATGTATCCAAACCATCCCATCGAACAGCTTGAACAAACGGTGGTTTGCGACACGTCAGTTGGACTGGTGTGCAAAAACCAAGACCAGAAGCCTGGGGGAGTCATCCCCATGCCTTACTGCCTCAACTATGAGATCAACGTCTACTGCTGTGGGTTGTGTCTCTCCACACCTTCCCCCACGACCCCAGAGACCTCAACCCGGACCACGACCATCAGCACCACCACCACCACAGAGACCACAACACCCACCACCAGCACTACCCCATTGACCGCCACCCCGAAGCCCACCACCACGACCAGAGAGACTACAACCCTTACTATGACCACCATCCCAGGATCCTCAACTCTGACCCCCACCATCACCACCACTACCACCACAGAGACCACAACACCCACCACAAGCACCACCTCAGGGGCCTCAACCCCAACCCCCACCATCACCACTACCACCACCACTGGGACAGAGACCACAACCCCCATCACGACCAGCACCCCAGGGACTCCAACTCTGACTCCCACCATCACCACCACCACCACAGGGACCACAACTAGCACCACCACCACCACCTCAGGGCCAACAACCCTGACTGCCAGTACCAGCATTACTGAGACCCCAAGCCCGACCCCCACCATCACCACCATCACCACCCCAGGGACAACAACCCTGTCCCCCAGCACCAGCATCACTGAGACCTCAACCCCGACCCCCACCATCACCCCAGGGACAACAACCCTGGCCCCCAGCACCACCACCACACAGACCACAACTCCCACCATGACCACTACCCCAAGGACAACAACCCCCACTGCCAGCACCACAACCACAGAGAACACAGCCTCCACCACGACCGCCAGCCCAGGGCCAACAACCATGACTCCTAGCACCACCACCACTGAGACCCCAACTCCGACCCCCACCATCATCACCACCATCCCCACAGAGACCAAAACGCCCATCACGAGCACCACCTCAAGGACCTCAACTCCTACCTCCGCCATCATCACCACCATCAGCACAGAGACCCCAACACCAACCCCCACCACGATGACCACCGTGCCCACGAGCTCTATCAGCACTGTGTGTGAGGATGACTGCCAATGGACTGGCTGGCTGGATTCTGGTAAACCAAATGTTACCGAACAAGGTGCAGACATTGAACCCATCGGAGATGTCTGTGGAAGAGGCTGGGTGGCCAACATCTCCTGCAGAGCCCATATGTATCCAAACCATCCCATCGAACAGCTTGAACAAACGGTGGTTTGCGACACGTCAGTTGGACTGGTGTGCAAAAACCAAGACCAGAAGCCTGGGGGAGTCATCCCCATGCCTTACTGCCTCAACTATGAGATCAACGTCTACTGCTGTGGGTTGTGTCTCTCCACACCTTCCCCCACGACCCCAGAGACCTCAACCCGGACCACGACCATCAGCACCACCACCACCACAGAGACCACAACACCCACCACCAGCACTACCCCATTGACCGCCACCCCGAAGCCCACCACCACGACCAGAGAGACTACAACCCTTACTATGACCACCATCCCAGGATCCTCAACTCTGACCCCCACCATCACCACCACTACCACCACAGAGACCACAACACCCACCACAAGCACCACCTCAGGGGCCTCAACCCCAACCCCCACCATCACCACTACCACCACCACTGGGACAGAGACCACAACCCCCATCACGACCAGCACCCCAGGGACTCCAACTCTGACTCCCACCATCACCACCACCACCACAGGGACCACAACTAGCACCACCACCACCACCTCAGGGCCAACAACCCTGACTGCCAGTACCAGCATTACTGAGACCCCAAGCCCGACCCCCACCATCACCACCATCACCACCCCAGGGACAACAACCCTGTCCCCCAGCACCAGCATCACTGAGACCTCAACCCCGACCCCCACCATCACCCCAGGGACAACAACCCTGGCCCCCAGCACCACCACCACACAGACCACAACTCCCACCATGACCACTACCCCAAGGACAACAACCCCCACTGCCAGCACCACAACCACAGAGAACACAGCCTCCACCACGACCGCCAGCCCAGGGCCAACAACCATGACTCCTAGCACCACCACCACTGAGACCCCAACTCCGACCCCCACCATCATCACCACCATCCCCACAGAGACCAAAACGCCCATCACGAGCACCACCTCAAGGACCTCAACTCCTACCTCCGCCATCATCACCACCATCAGCACAGAGACCCCAACACCAACCCCCACCACGATGACCACCGTGCCCACGAGCTCTATCAGCACTGTGTGTGAGGATGACTGCCAATGGACTGGCTGGCTGGATTCTGGTAAACCAAATGTTACCGAACAAGGTGCAGACATTGAACCCATCGGAGATGTCTGTGGAAGAGGCTGGGTGGCCAACATCTCCTGCAGAGCCCATATGTATCCAAACCATCCCATCGAACAGCTTGAACAAACGGTGGTTTGCGACACGTCAGTTGGACTGGTGTGCAAAAACCAAGACCAGAAGCCTGGGGGAGTCATCCCCATGCCTTACTGCCTCAACTATGAGATCAACGTCTACTGCTGTGGGTTGTGTCTCTCCACACCTTCCCCCACGACCCCAGAGACCTCAACCCGGACCACGACCATCACCACCACCACCACCACAGAGACCACAACACCCACCACCAGCACTACCCCATTGACCGCCACCCCGACGCCCACCACCACGACCAGAGAGACTACAACCCTTACTATGACCACCATCCCAGGATCCTCAACTCTGACCCCCACCATCACCACCACTACCACCACAGAGACCACAACACCCACCACAAGCACCACCTCAGGGGCCTCAACCCCAACCCCCACCATCACCACTACCACCACCACTGGGACAGAGACCACAACCCCCATCACGACCAGCACCCCAGGGACTCCAACTCTGACTCCCACCATCACCACCACCACCACAGGGACCACAACTAGCACCACCACCACCACCTCAGGGCCAACAACCCTGACTGCCAGTACCAGCATTACTGAGACCCCAAGCCCGACCCCCACCATCACCACCATCACCACCCCAGGGACAACAACCCTGTCCCCCAGCACCAGCATCACTGAGACCTCAACCCCGACCCCCACCATCACCCCAGGGACAACAACCCTGGCCCCCAGCACCACCACCACACAGACCACAACTCCCACCATGACCACTACCCCAAGGACAACAACCCCCACTGCCAGCACCACAACCACAGAGAACACAGCCTCCACCACGACCGCCAGCCCAGGGCCAACAACCATGACTCCTAGCACCACCACCACTGAGACCCCAACTCCGACCCCCACCATCATCACCACCATCCCCACAGAGACCAAAACGCCCATCACGAGCACCACCTCAAGGACCTCAACTCCTACCTCCGCCATCATCACCACCATCAGCACAGAGACCCCAACACCAACCCCCTCCACGATGACCACCGTGCCCACGAGCTCTATCAGCACTGTGTGTGAGGATGACTGCCAATGGACTGGCTGGCTGGATTCTGGTAAACCAAATGTTACCGAACAAGGTGCAGACATTGAACCCATCGGAGATGTCTGTGGAAGAGGCTGGGTGGCCAACATCTCCTGCAGAGCCCATATGTATCCAAACCATCCCATCGAACAGCTTGAACAAACGGTGGTTTGCGACACGTCAGTTGGACTGGTGTGCAAAAACCAAGACCAGAAGCCTGGGGGAGTCATCCCCATGCCTTACTGCCTCAACTATGAGATCAACGTCTACTGCTGTGGGTTGTGTCTCTCCACACCTTCCCCCACGACCCCAGAGACCTCAACCCGGACCACGACCATCACCACCACCACCACCACAGAGACCACAACACCCACCACAAGCACCACCTCAGGGGCCTCAACCCCAACCCCCACCATCACCACTACCACCACCACTGGGACAGAGACCACAACCCCCATCACGACCAGCACCCCAGGGACTCCAACTCTGACTCCCACCATCACCACCACCACCACAGGGACCACAACTAGCACCACCACCACCACCTCAGGGCCAACAACCCTGACTGCCAGTACCAGCATTACTGAGACCCCAAGCCCGACCCCCACCATCACCACCATCACCACCCCAGGGACAACAACCCTGTCCCCCAGCACCAGCATCACTGAGACCTCAACCCCGACCCCCACCATCACCCCAGGGACAACAACCCTGGCCCCCAGCACCACCACCACACAGACCACAACTCCCACCATGACCACTACCCCAAGGACAACAACCCCCACTGCCAGCACCACAACCACAGAGAACACAGCCTCCACCACGACCGCCAGCCCAGGGCCAACAACCATGACTCCTAGCACCACCACCACTGAGACCCCAACTCCGACCCCCACCATCATCACCACCATCCCCACAGAGACCAAAACGCCCATCACGAGCACCACCTCAAGGACCTCAACTCCTACCTCCGCCATCATCACCACCATCAGCACAGAGACCCCAACACCAACCCCCACCACGATGACCACCGTGCCCACGAGCTCTATCAGCACTGTGTGTGAGGATGACTGCCAATGGACTGGCTGGCTGGATTCTGGTAAACCAAATGTTACCGAACAAGGTGCAGACATTGAACCCATCGGAGATGTCTGTGGAAGAGGCTGGGTGGCCAACATCTCCTGCAGAGCCCATATGTATCCAAACCATCCCATCGAACAGCTTGAACAAACGGTGGTTTGCGACACGTCAGTTGGACTGGTGTGCAAAAACCAAGACCAGAAGCCTGGGGGAGTCATCCCCATGCCTTACTGCCTCAACTATGAGATCAACGTCTACTGCTGTGGGTTGTGTCTCTCCACACCTTCCCCCACGACCCCAGAGACCTCAACCCGGACCACGACCATCACCACCACCACCACCACAGAGACCACAACACCCACCACCAGCACTACCCCATTGACCGCCACCCCGACGCCCACCACCACGACCAGAGAGACTACAACCCTTACTATGACCACCATCCCAGGATCCTCAACTCTGACCCCCACCATCACCACCACTACCACCACAGAGACCACAACACCCACCACAAGCACCACCTCAGGGGCCTCAACCCCAACCCCCACCATCACCACTACCACCACCACTGGGACAGAGACCACAACCCCCATCACGACCAGCACCCCAGGGACTCCAACTCTGACTCCCACCATCACCACCACCACCACAGGGACCACAACTAGCACCACCACCACCACCTCAGGGCCAACAACCCTGACTGCCAGTACCAGCATTACTGAGACCCCAAGCCCGACCCCCACCATCACCACCATCACCACCCCAGGGACAACAACCCTGTCCCCCAGCACCAGCATCACTGAGACCTCAACCCCGACCCCCACCATCACCCCAGGGACAACAACCCTGGCCCCCAGCACCACCACCACACAGACCACAACTCCCACCATGACCACTACCCCAAGGACAACAACCCCCACTGCCAGCACCACAACCACAGAGAACACAGCCTCCACCACGACCGCCAGCCCAGGGCCAACAACCATGACTCCTAGCACCACCACCACTGAGACCCCAACTCCGACCCCCACCATCATCACCACCATCCCCACAGAGACCAAAACGCCCATCACGAGCACCACCTCAAGGACCTCAACTCCTACCTCCGCCATCATCACCACCATCAGCACAGAGACCCCAACACCAACCCCCACCACGATGACCACCGTGCCCACGAGCTCTATCAGCACTGTGTGTGAGGATGACTGCCAATGGACTGGCTGGCTGGATTCTGGTAAACCAAATGTTACCGAACAAGGTGCAGACATTGAACCCATCGGAGATGTCTGTGGAAGAGGCTGGGCGGCCAACATCTCCTGCAGATCCACTAACCATACTGACGTTCCCAACGAACAGCTTGGACAAACGGTGGTCTGCGACACGTCAGTTGGACTGGTGTGCAAAAACCAAGACCAGAAGCCAGGGGGACCCTTCCCCATGCCTTACTGCCTCAACTATGAGATCAACGTCTACTGCTGTGGGTTGTGTTTCTCCACATCGTCTCCTACCACCACTGAGACCTCCACTGTGACCCCTACCATCACCACCACAGAGACCACAACACCCACCACGGGCACCACCCCAAGGACCTCCACCCTGACGCCCACCACCACGACCACAGAGACTACAGCCCCTACTATAACCACTATGTCAGGAACCCCAACCCCCACCATTACCACCACCACCACCACGGAGACCCCAACCTCAATCCCTACCATCACCACCACCACCACAGAGACCCCGACCCCAATCCTCACCACCTCAGAGACCACCACTCCCACTCCCACCATCACAGAGACCACAACCACCACCACTACTACCACCACTGAGACGCCAGCTTCAACGCCCAGCATCCTCTCCAGAAGCACGGAGACCCCAACCCCTACAGGCACAGTAACCACGGGTGAGACCACCACACCAAAACCGCCTGAGTCCTCCTCCCCTCCAACATCTCCGTCCACCTCCCCCTTTTCCACGGAATCAACCACGCCTCTGACTGCCACCCCAACAATCGGGGAGACATCCAGCACACCATGGCCCCCAACACCAACGGTCACTACAACAGGAAGCCCTGCCACCACCACTCCAGGTACACAGCCCCCATGGCACACACTGTTGCTTCCTCCTCAACCTGGAGAGCTCACTCAATTCCCAGGAGAGAGTTGAAGCTCCTTGGACCTGAGCTGGTGCCCCCTGCCCTGCCTTGTGAGAAGGGTCTCCAGGAAGGTTCCAGTGGGCTTGGTGAGCCTCCCTTACCAGTGGAGCCTGGCCACCGAGCGTTCAGTGTGCCGCTTACCATTGGCCTGTGTGTGGGCGGCTGACCTGAAGGCTGCCCACTTGCCCCCACAGAACCTCCTTCCTTAGGACAGCTGCTTGCGGCCCACCTCCCTCAACTCACACCTGTGTGATGGGCAACATGGGCAAAACCATCACCAGGGGAGCCCACTGAGGCACATGGGGCCAGAGCCAGGTGGGGGGGCAGAGGCTGCCAGGCAGGTGCCCCGGGAGACCCTCCCTCCATCCTCCTCTTCTGCCTGCGCCTCATCACTGGGGCTTCGGAGGGCAGCTGGTCAGTGTCCTCGGATGGGCCAGTGGCCCGTGACAACCCCTCCGGCCAGGGGGGCGAGCACTGCTGCTGCCCAGGGGCAGGCGCTCCTCCCACGTGGGCCTCCCCTTTGCCCACACCGTGCTTGTGGCCCTGCTCACCCTGACCAAGAGCTGGGGCAATGGACATGGGGTCTTTCCATGCCACATACCTCGCCCCAAGGGAACTGTCCAGCTGTGCATCTATGATGAGCCGCTGCCATCAGCCCTCACCCGTCACCTCCATTCTTACAGGCACGCAGACGTCAGGTCCCACCTCCTCAAAGACCACCCCCACCAGCGGGACCACCGCCGGGCCCTCCTCGCCCACCCTAGGATCCCCTTCCACACCCACTCCTGTGACTGTCTCAACGACCACCACGGGAACGCGCACCCCGACCTCGACCACGCCACAGACCACCAGCACCTCGACCACCAGTGTGCCCACCCCTACCCTGACCCCACTCAGCACCCCGAGCAGCAGCAATACCACCAGCTCGATCACCAGTGCCACCAATGTCGAATGCTGTTTTCTGAATGATACGTACTATGCCCCAGGTAGGCAGGCTGTTCCCTCCAACTCTCAGACGGTAAAGCCTAGTGGGACTTTGGGCTCTGTTTTTCCAGGGGTAGAAGCCGGGTTTCAGGTCTAAACCAGGAGCTCGCTTGGGAAGCTGGGTGCTGCGTGGGGGGAGCTGATTCCGTGGCCAGCCCCACCTTGCTGCAGCCATGAGTCAGGGGGAGAGGGGGTGGTGGGCTCCCCTCTGGTGGCCTGGGTGGGGACCCGCCTGTGCACACTGGCGGCCAGCCCTGCCTGGATGGCGTAGGCACTGGTCTCTCCCCCTGCAGGCGAGGTGGTGTACAACGGCACGTATGGAGACACCTGCTACTACGTGAACTGCTCGCTGAACTGCTCCTGGCAATTCTTCAACTGGTCCTGCCCGTCCACCCCCTCCCCAACGCCCAGCACACCCACGCCAACGCCCACGCCGTCCACAACATCAAGCACGCTGACCACCACCACGCTCCCTGTGTATGAGTGCCCCGACTTTGATCCTCCCAGAAAGGTCAGTGGGCTGTGGGCAGCTGTGTCCCCACTGTCCAGGCCTTCAATGCCCCAGGCGCTGCCTTCCTGCTGGTCACCCGAGATGCCTCTGTCCCCCATGCCCCGCACCATCCCCAGTAAGGCCATGGCTCCAAGCTGCCTTTCCGACAGTGGGGTCTGCTGGGGCACCCGCCGTCTCACCCACAAGGAGCACAGTGCTGTGCTCTTGCTGCAGCACAGTGGCCTTGAAGCCGCCTCCCTGATGGGGCGGCCCTTGGCCTCCAGCCTCCTGGGGAGGGCTCTTAGGTGCTCACCCTGGGGCCTCACAAGCAGTGTCCTGCGTGGGCCGGGTGGTGGGGCCTGTCCCCCTGACCCTGCGCCCTCCCCGCCCTCAGGAGAACGAGACGTGGTGGCTCTGCGACTGCATCATGGCCACTTGCAAGCACGACAACACGGTGGAGATCGTGCACGTGGAGTGTGAGCCCCCACCCATGCCCACCTGCTCCAACAACCTCACGCCCGTGCGCGTCCCGGACCCCGACGGCTGCTGCTGGCACTGGGAGTGCGACTGTAAGCCCGCGCTGTGGCTGGACCCTCCCCACCTCCTCCCTTCCGTGGGCGGGGGCTGTGTGGACTGAGGTCCCCCGGTGCAGACCCCAGGTTGAACGTGATGGCCTTGTCAGCCGAGCTCACCAAGGGCCAAGCACACCTCCAGAGGGACTTCCCAGGGCTGGGCAGGGGTGGGGCATGCCTGGTGGAGGGCGGGCACCTTCGCGGTTAGAGGGGCAGAGCTGGAGTTTGAACCTGGACCTTCTGGCTCCAAAGCCAGGCCCCGTCCTGCAGAAGGAACGGCCGCTGAGGGCTGTGTGGGGAGATGCCTTGTGGGGGCCGGACGAAGCTGACCCCCATCTCCCCAGCCCGGATGCCCCGCCTGTCCCAGACCAGACTTTCCGTGTCCCTAGGATCCTCCCTGCTCTTCTCACCCTCCCTGAGCTCCTGACTGCATCCTGTCCCCTCCCCCCTGGTCCCACCCTCCCTCTGCCCCCGGCTCACCCGGGCTCCCTCCACAGGCTACTGCACGGGCTGGGGGGACCCGCACTACACCACCTTCGACGGGCTCTACTACAGCTACCAGGGCAACTGCACGTACGTGCTGGTGGAGGAGGTCAACCCCACCGTGGACAACTTCGGGGTCTACATCGACAACTACCACTGCGATGTCACCGACCGAGTGTCCTGCCCCCGCACACTCATCGTGCGCCACGAGAGCCAGGAGGTCCAGCTCAGGACGGTGCAGATGCTGCCCCTGAAGGTGCAGGTATGCTGGCAGGACCCATGGCCACGGCGGGGCATCCATACGGCTCCCTCCCTTGGCGGGGGCTGGGCTGCAACCCCAGAGCTGGGCTGGGAGGGGGTCAGTGCTCATGGGACACATGCGGCCCTTCTCACAGGGCCACCAGGGGCGTCAGGGACCCCTCAACCTCCCCTCTCCTGACCCCACCACCCGCCCTGAGCACAGGCGTCTGAGGCAGAAGCCCCCTCCCCAAGCACAGGTGCACACACCGCATGGAGTGGTTGGCTCCCATGGCCAGGGGAGCCCCACCCTCTGCTCGGAGCCCAGAGTCTAGGGGTCCTCACCCCTGGGACCAGCCTGGACAAGTCTGCTTAGTGCACTGAAAAGGAATTGAGAAAGGGTAGCACCCACCACCACATGGTGTGATGAGGAGGGTGCTGTGGCCCCAGGCGCTCTCTGAAGGTGCTGCCTACCCGCCCCCTCCCTCACGTACTTAAGGCTCCTTTGTCCTGGTTGCCAGGGAAGGGCAGGCCTCCCGCTGAGTGGGTAGCTTCTGCCAGGCTGGCCCTCTGACCCCAGGTGTGTCGGCCACAGGTGCAGGTCAACGAGCAGTCCGTGGCGCTGCCCTACAAGAAGTTCGGGCTGCAGGTGTATGAGTCCGGCTTCAAGTACGTGGTGGACATCCCCGAGCTGGGCGCCCTCATCTCCTACGACGGCCTCTCCTTCTCCATCAGGCTGCCCTACCGCCTGTTTGGCAACAACACCAAGGGCCAGTGTGGTGAGTTCCTGCCCCCTGCGGCTCCTGCGCCCTGCCCCGGGAGGCCAGCGGGGAGTGGGCACCTGCCAGCCTGGATGAGGTCCTCCTCCTCTGCTTGGAGCCCCCATGGCCGTCATCCCGGTTTTGGCCCCTGTGGGACACCAATAGGAGTCTAGTCTAGTCTGTGCCCTCGGCGCTGGCCAGCTGGTCCCCAGAGGACCTGGGGAGGAGGAGGGGAGGGGTCCCAGGCGCTCACCGGGTCTGCTGGACAACCTGGCCCTTCTCGCCAACCCAGGCACGTGCACCAACAACACCTCGGATGACTGCGTGCTGCCCAGTGGGGAGGTCATCTCCAACTGCGAGGTCGCAGCTGACCAGTGGGTGGTGGACGACCCCTCCAAGCCGCACTGTCCCCACTCCAGCTTCACCAGCCCACGCCCGGCCACCACGACGCCAGTGGGCAGCAGCACCACCACACCCAAGGACTGTGATTCTTCCCTCTGTGAGCTCATCAAGGACAGGTGACCCTGCTCCCGGCCAGTCTGTGGCCTCGTCACTAGAGAGCTGCAGAGACTCAGGGAGCAGCCTCGCCTCTCTGTGCACCCCCCACCCCCGGGCCCTGTCTGCACAGAGGAGACGAGGCTGGGGTCCTGGTGTGGGGCTGGGAAGGCGAGGGCCTTAGGGCTCGGGCTCCTCATTTCTATGGGGCCGAGCTGCTTCATCAGACACCCCCCTGCCTCTTTTGATTCTCGAATCTCTCCTGCCTCCTGGGAGGTGCAGGATAGGCTGAACTTGAAGCCTGGGGTAGACCAGTGGACCCAGGACGCAGCTAGCATTCAGGGCTGAACCAGGGAGGCAGATTGGGGTGTAGACAGAGAGGGGGCACCCTCAAAGCTGGCATCCATGGGAGCGAGCGCCTCGTGCCCAGAGGTATGCAAGTCAAGGCTGGGTGGCCCTCTGCCAGGGTTGCTGGAGGTGGGATCCTGGGACCTGGTGGCCATTTAGATGTGGAGCCTCCATCTCTGAGAGGCTGGCCCCACGGCCTCATCCTTGGGCCACTGTGCCGGCTCCCTTGGTGGGATACAGGCTGAGCTCCAGGAGGGCAGCCCAGGCAGAGGGGCTGGGTGGCGGGCAGTGAGAGAGCCTGGTGGCACCGGCTGAAGCGTGACCCACACCCCTCCCCAACAGCTTGTTTGCCAAGTGCCACGCCCTGGTGCCCCCCCAACACTACTACGATGCCTGCGTGTTCGATAGCTGTTTGGTGCCCAACTCGGGCATGGAGTGTGCCAGCCTGCAGACCTATGCTGCCCTCTGTGCCCACGAGGGCGTCTGCATTGACTGGCGGAACCGCACCCAGGGGGCCTGCCGTAAGTGCTCACCTGCTCCAGCCCCTGGGCGGGGTTGCTGAAGAACGGCTGGGGAGTCTGGACTCTGGAGGGCACTGTACCAGCCTGAAGCCAGACCAGGGTGGGGTGGCCAGGCCCCCATGGAGACAGGCTGGACCTTTGGGTGGGGAAGGAGGGCAGGCTGGAGGGGCTGGGGGCACTGGACGGACTGCCAGCCTTGCTAAGCACCACTGGGCACCAGCCTCCCGGCTCGGGACAGCATCGGGGACCAAGGCGGGCAGCAGCGGGCAGCTGGCCACCCTCAGCCAGTGTGGGAGGGTGGGTCCTTTGTGGGAGGGGCTGGGCAGGACTGTCACTGGTCGGGGGGCAGGGGGATAGGCACAGGCTCCTCTGACATCTCCGGCCCCTCTGACTGCTGCCTCCCTCCCACAGCGGTGACGTGCCCGTCTCACAGGGAGTACCGGGCCTGCGGTCCTGCCGAGGAGCCCACTTGTGGGTCCAGGTCAGTCGCTGGGAGACGTGCGGGACGGTGGGCTCGGTCCCTGGGCGGTACTATCTGAGCATGGTGCTCCAGCATGCCCGCTCCCCAGCCCGTCCACACCCCCATCTCACGAAGCCCCCCACCCCTCCAGCTCCTCGCTGCCGTTGAACGACACAGGCGTAGTGGAAGGCTGCTTCTGCCCCGAGGGCACCACCAGCTACGCCCCCGGCTTTGATGTCTGCGTGGAGTTCTGCGGTACGTTGCCTGCTCTCGGTGCCTCCCTCCTGTCTCCGAGAGGCTGAGCCTGGCTCCTGTGGCACCGGGACTCTGCTGACAGGATTCCTTTCCTCTCTCCTCCTAGGCTGTGTGGGACCTGATGACGTGCCCAGAAAGGTCGGCCCTCCTCCTTGGTGCTGGGGCGGGATTCTCCCACAAATCCTGAATTTTGTGGGGGTGGGGTGGGGTGGACACGAGAACCTGGGAGCCTCAAAGACTGAGTAATGAGGCATTTAAGTCCTGGAAGGCTGAGCTAGCACGATATGCACCCATCCATCCATCTGTTGCCCTGTCCCCCCCTATCCATCCCATCTTCTGTCCATCTATCCATCCTTCCATCCCCCTCCTCTCTGTCTGTCCATCCATCCCTCCATCTCTCCATCTGTCTGTCCCTCCTTCCATCCATCCACCCATCCATCTGTCCCTCCATTGTTCCATCCCTCCTTCTTTGTCTGTCCCTCCATCCTTCCATCCATCCATCTCGTCTGTCCCTCTGTCTTCCATCCTTCCATCCCCCCATCTCTCTGTCTGTCCCTCCACCCCTTCCATCCATCCCTCCATCAACATATCCTCCACCCGTCCACAACACCCACCCATTGCTCATGTGATGCTGTCTGGAACCGAGATGATATCCTGCCACTGCACTGTCGTGTCTCCCACCCATGGTTGATTCCTTAGTTCCATGCTTCACCAACCCTCTAGACACCTGTGGTGTGTCTGCCCTGAGCCAGGCCCACGTGTTGTAGGCAAATGCTGGTGAGCAGGTCACGATTGAGATATTAATGGCCTGGCCCTAAATGAGTGCCTTTGTCCTGGGTCAGAACCTGCCCCGTGTGCTCAGAGGTGGGAGGGCACAGGTTTTCCCGCAGCCCCGGCCCGTGGCGAGGCCGCCCGCTCTTCTCCCTGCTCACCCCCTTCCTCCTGCAGTTTGGGGAGCGCTTTGAGTTCGACTGTAAGAACTGCATCTGCCTGGAGGGTGGAAGAGGCATCATCTGTCAGCCCAGGAAGTGCAGCCAGAAGCCCCTGCCTGAGTGCAAGGAGGACGGCACCTACCTGGTCACGGAGGTCAACCCCGACGACACCTGCTGCACCATCACCTCCTGCAGTAAGGCCACGCCCCGGGGGAGGGGAGCTGAGCCTGGGCCCCAGGGCACCTGTCCCCTCCTAGGGCCCCCGGATTCACCGTGTAAATTCTCCGTGGTGATTTCACCTCCCTGGGGAGCTGGGGAGCAGCGGCCGCAGGGTGTGTCCCACTGAGAGTGGGTGTTGGAGGAGGAGGCTGTGATGGGCCTGCTGCTCATGCTCGTCACCTGCAGATGCCCAAGTCCTGACCCTGCACTGCGGGTAGTGGCGGGGCGCAGCCTTCAAGGAGCCATGCTCATTACCGTGTTTCCTCCCCTCTTCAGAGTGCAATGCCAGCCTGTGCAGGGAGAAGCCCCCTGTGTGTTCGCTGGGATTCGGGCTGAAGAGCGAGATGGTGCCGGGAAGGTGCTGCCCCCACTACTCGTGTGGTGAGTGGGGCCCGGGGGCCAGGGCAGGAGGAGGCCCTGGGGCTGGGGCTGACTGTGGCTTGAGTGAGGCCATGTGGTGAAGTGGCTCCCTCCTGAGGGACTCATTCTGCATGGCCGATGCACCTCCCCCCCACCCCCAGGCCCTGAGCTCCCACCCCGTCCACTGGCTGTGCGTGTCCTTGGGCCCAGCAGGGCAGTCTGACTGCCTCCCCCGTTCTTTCTCCCCAGTGCCCAAGAACGTGTGTGTTGTCGGGAATGCTGAGTACCAGGTGAGCCCTGGGCTGGGCCAATGGGAGGTGGAGGCAGGGGAGGAGTGGTGGGGTCCTGGGCTGGCTCTCTGGCCGGGTGGGATGCGGGTGAGGGCCCATTCTGGGAACTCTGCTGTGCGAGCCATGCCCGGGGCAACCAGCTCCTCTCTCCCACCCTTGGAGCCTTCTGGGATGGGAGCTGCACTCCCCGAGGCGGGTGGGAGGCGTGGAGGGTGCCCAGCCTCACTCACCCCTCCCTGTGCCCTCAGCCCGGCTCTCCAGTTTACTCCTCCAAGTGCCAGGACTGCGTGTGCACCGGCAGCAGGAACAGCACCACGCAGCTCAACGTCATCTCCTGCACCCACGTGCCCTGCAGCACGTCCTGCAGCCCCGTAAGCAGCCGCCACCCTGTCGCTTCCCTCGAGGAGTGGGGTTATGGCCCCAACAGCTCCTGTCTTCTTTCCCTCGCCAACCTGAACCCCATGTCTCGTAGGGCTATGGGCTCGTGGAGGCCCCTGGGGAGTGCTGCATGAAGTGTGAGCAGACCCACTGCATCATCAACCAGCCCAGCGGGCAGTACATCCTGAAGGTGCGCGAGTCCCCTGCTCAGGGCTGCTCACGTCGCGGAAGGGTCGGCCTGGGTCTGAGGGCATGGCCTGGGACAACTCCCGCTGCCCCTGGCTGAGTCCTCTGTGCCACTGTCCTGGGTGGCTGCTAGAAGGGACCACAGACTGGGGGCTGAAACAACAGGCAGGATTCCCCCACCCCCACCCCGCCCCATCCTGGAGGCTGGAGTCTGAGGCCCAGGTGTGGGCAGGGCGGCGCTCCCTCTGGCCCAGGGAGGGTCCTTCCTGCCTCTTCCAGCTTCTGGGCTCCAGGCCTTCCTGGGCTTGTGGCTGCAACACTCTAGTCTCTGCCTGTCCTCACACGACCCTCTCCTCTGTCTCTCTGTGTCTTACAAGGACACTTGTCATTGGATTTTGGGCCCCCTCCAGTAGTCCAGGAGGATCTCATCTCGAGATCTTAAGTATGGCTGCAAAGACCGTTTTTCCAGAAAAGGTCACCTCCATGAGTTCTGGGGTTTAGGACGAGGACGCGTCTGTGGACTACAGGCTGGTGGCTGCCCCTGGGCCCTTCCTGGGTGTCACCTGCCCAGTGACTCTGGGCCTGCAGGCTGGGCCTCCTGCCTGAGAAGCTGCACTTGGCTGGCTGGTCAGGCACCTTCCAGGTGTTTCCAGTCTGTCTTTCTGGGTGGGCCTCCGAGGGTGGGCCTCCTGCGGGCCCTCACCATGCTGTCCTCTGCCCCACAGCCCGGGGACGTAAAGAGGGACCCCACCAACAACTGCACCTTCTTCAGCTGCATGAAAATCCACAACCAGTTCATCTCGTCCATCTCCAACATCACCTGCCCGGAATTTGACGCCAGCGCCTGCCTCCCGGTGAGTGAGCCCGGGGAGTGGGTGTCCCCTATTTTACCGTGGGGCTGAAGCCCCAGTGCTGGGACAGTGGCCTCTGGCCTTAGCCCGTTCTGCAGAAACTGCCCCTTCCCACGCCTGTTGCCTGAGGGGGTGCTCAGAGGTGGGGGAAGGTCGGGGGCGCATGCTCATCCTCCTTTCCTCCAGGGCTCCATCACGCTCATGCCCAACGGCTGCTGCAGGAAGTGTGAGTACAGAACGCTCGGTGGGCTGCTCCCGGGGTCCGAGGCAGGGCCTGGTGGGTGGGCTAAACCCAGGCCGCCCTGTGGGGAGGAAGGCACGAGGGGATGGTGCCCTGGGAGCCCTGTCCCCTCTGTGCCCCTCTCAGCAGAGTGAGGAGTTTGAGAGTGTCACTGGGGGTGCCCAGCTTGCTAGAGGGTGGCCGAGGTGGGTGCTTGCGCCCAGGGTGGGCAGCTGAGGGCCAGGCGAGGTGCACTTGGGGACGGGAGAGGAAGCAGTGAGGGAGACCTGGTGGGCCCCCTTGAAGTGTGGAGACCCCGCCTCAGAGCCTCCACTTCCTCACCTCCAGGCATCCTTCGCAATGAGACCAGGATCCCCTGCTCCACCATCCCCGTTACCAAGGAAATTTCACATGCCGGCTGCAGCAAGTTGGTGACCATGAACTACTGCTCCGGGTCATGCGGGACCTTCGCCATGTGAGTCCCAGGCCACGAGTGGCCAGGGTTGGGGGAGGGGAAGGGGAGGCTGCCCCCTCCAGGAGGGAGTGGCTCCTCACTGTGGCCCTCCCCCAGGTACTCTGCCGAGGCCCAGGCCCTGGACCACAGGTGCACCTGCTGCAAGGAGCAGCGCACGAGCCAGCGGAAGGTGGTGCTGGACTGTCCCCACGGTGGCTCGCTGGACTACACCTACACTCACATCGAGAGCTGCCTGTGCCGGGACACCACATGCGAGCTCCTGCCGCCCCAGGGCAGCACCCCCAGCCGCGTGCGGCGCTCTGGCCTCACGGCCCCGCCTCCGTGGAGGAGGTGAGCAGGGCAGGCGCGGCCACCCAGGCCCCGCCCTCCACTGTCCTCCTCATCGCCCTGCTGACCCTCTGAGCTTTCCGGCTTCCTAATTCCTCTCTGCGGATATTTATTTTCCGAGCCTTTGTTCAATTCTTTACTTTCCTAATAAACTTGGGCAAAGACGCCGTGCTGGTGTGCTTCCCTTAGTGCCGGGGGTCTGGGTGCGCCGTCGTGCAGGGGTCTAGGATCAGCTGCTTCCCGATGGGCGAGTGGTTGCAGACGGTCCAGAGAGGGCCCCTCGGCCCTCTGTGGGGCCTGCTCACCAGGCTCCGCCCGGGACGTGGGGGACACCTGCAGTTATGTTGGTGTGGCTTTGGGAAAGTTCGTGTACAAATGCAACCACGTGACCCCCTTCCCTAGAGCGACCCCCAGGGAGCCGTGCCCCGCCCTGTCCTGCTCTTGGCGTGTGCAAAGCCCTTGTTGGTAGTGAGATGCAGGTGGCCCCCCTCCCAGGAAGTCCCCCAACCCAGAATTTGTGAAAAGGACTCAGGTTCCTCTGCCAGCCATTCCCAGGGCTTCCCCCTCGTGAGCCCTCCGTCCTGTACCCAGGGGCTGAGAGCTCTGGGCAAGAGCGTGCGGGTGCACGTGTGTGAGCACTGAGTGTGTGTGTGCAGAGTGTGTGTCATCGCCTCACTGTGTCTCCACACGGGGAAAACCCGGGAGGTTCTCGATCCACGCATTGGGGGTTGCATGCCAGCTCCTGCTGCAAAAGTGACAAAACGTGACCTCAGGGTCCCTGCGGGCTGCTGTGAAGCTGCTGGTAGAGGCGTCGGAACCTCTGGACCAAGCTGAGAAGTTCTGGTGGGCTCTGCGGACCCAGCAGGAAGCCCGTCCTGTGTGTGCGTGTGCACGCGGGCGTGTGTCCGTGAACACACCTGCCGCACGTGGTTAGGGAACTGCCTGTCCTCGTCCTTCTGAACCTGCGGAGCCTCCCAAGCGGGAATCCCCAGGGAGGGCGCTCCAGTCTGCTTACTTCAGTTCCGTTTACGACAGTTCCGTTTACGACAGTTCCGTTTACGGCAGCGCGCAGGCTGGCTGCCTGGGCGGAGCTGTGGGACCGCGAGAACCCCGGCGCCTCCTCCCTCAGCAGCAGCGCTCCGGCCTCCCTGGGGCGAGGGCAGGGCGCCCGGGGTCCCTGGGCCGAGGCCCGCGCGGTAAGCCGGCCTGTGGCGTCCTCGGCGGGCTGGGGGCCCGTCGGGTCCTCTGCCGCGTGGACGCCGGGCCCAGTGGGGTCCGTGTGGCGGTGGGGTGGGGCCCGCAGGGGTCGCGGCTGCTGGGCGCCCCGGTCGGCCCCGCACCCTGTGCCTCTGTCCCGCTCACGCCTCCCGGGGTGCCGGGCGGAGGCCGCTGCCCGCCCCTAGCTGACCCCTCCGCCCCCGCCCCCTCCCCCGCCCGACCCCACCTGCCACCACGAGGGCTCTGATGGCCGGTGGGGACACCCGGCACGTGAGCACCACCCGGGTCCTCCACCCGCGGGGCTGGGGGGTCTGTCCATGTCCCCACCGGCCCGGGAGGGCCTCCGATGCTCCGGGCCCGCCCCTCGGGGGACCTCGGGAGCCCACACTGCCCCTGGCCCAGGCCTGTGGACTCCTAGCTGGTCAGCTCCTGGGCTGGCCCTGGAGCCACCAAGGCCCCCCCAGAGCAGAAGGTCTGTGAGGGGACACGGGCTGCCTTCTGCTGTGCTGCCCGGGGGTCCTGGGTGCTGTAGGGTGGTCGCGTGCTCCCCCAGGGCTCTGGGCTGTTTCCGGGTCCCCTCACGAGGGCTGTGAGCTCCGTTCCTTACCGAGTGTGGTGTCCCGTTGGCGTGAGCTGCGTCCCGGCCCATCGTGGTGACTGTCACCTCTGCTCTTCGGCTGCTCCCTTCTGGGTCGGGCAGGCCCAGCACAGGCTGGGTGACCTGGGGAAGGGGTCGGGGGGCGTGGCCTGTGGCCTGGTCAGGAAGAAAGGTCAGGTCCAGCCGGCTTCCTCATCTGCTCCCAGCTCTGCACCTGTGAGGTGCGGGTCGGGTGACCGGGGGCAGGCGAGGGTGCAGCTGGGCCCGCCACTCCTCCAGCTGCGCCCAGAGCCCCTGGTTTAGGCAGAGCAGCCCCAGGTTTGCTCTTTGACATGTTTCCATGATGTTCTCTTTGGAAACAGACTATTGGCCTAAAAATAATGTGACAACCACTGTCAGGTGGTCCCTGAGGCTGCTGCCCCCCACCCCCACTAGAGGAAACAGTGGGTTCTGCCCCCAGGTGCCCAGCAGGAGCAGGTCCCACAATGCTGTGTGTGAGTGATGGAGCCTTCCCTAAGCAGTGGCCCGGAGCAGTTGGGTGGGGACTGGGGAGGGCTGCTCCTCTCTCAGGAGACCCTGTCTGCCCCACACTGTCCCCTCATCTCCCTTTCTTGGGGGAACCTTCACTGGTGTCTTAAGTCGGAAATGAGTCCAACATCATTTGTGCTAGAATCTGCTCTTGACCAGCTCTGAAGACCCCCCAGGACAGAGAGAGGCCCCTCCGTGCTCCCTCAGGCTTGTGACCCTGCAGAGTGATGGGGGGCCTCGACTTTCCCATCTGCGAATGGGCACTTCCTCTCTCCATCCTGAACATTTCCTTCCATGGGCCCTGCAGAGGCCATGCCTCCCTCTCCCCAGGTCCACCTGTCCAGGGGCCCCTACCAGGACACAGGACCCCCTTTACACATGAGCAGAATGAAGGAATTTTCCAGAGCCAAGGATAAATACTGTCCTCAGATCTGAAGTGCTTGCTGTCTCATAGACAGAACACGTCTGGAAGTCAATTCAACGTTTTGCTCCAGGATGTGGAAAAGTGGAAAGAGAATCACTCCCACCCTAACAATGAGAAAAATCCAGATGAGCAAAACCCCACAACTTTCTTCTAATCCATCCAAGGCTGAGGCTGCAGGGCAACCAGGTTGCCTGAAATACAAGGACCCCCACTCCCCAGGAGAGGGACTTGTGTGCCATGTCACCTGAGCAGAACCCAGGGGGCGAGCAGAGAAATGAGCTGAAATGGAATGGACTGCTGAGGGCTGGGTGTGGCCCACAGCAAGAGGAGAGGAAGTTATTCAGGCAGAAGGAATATGACCCCAGACAAAAACTTGGATCTAAACAAAGAAATAAGGGCCTCTGAAAATGGTGAAAATGAAGGCAACTGTGAGACACCAGGTTTTTAGTCATTTTAGAAGTTAATCACATGAGGAAAAATCCTAACAGTGTGTCATGGGATTCTAACACGTTGGAGGCAAAATGCCAGGTTGGGAAGGAGGAACTGGGGGAGCCCAGCCGTGATGTTCTCACACGATAAGTGAAATACTGTCTTATTTGAAAGTCTGTTATGATAAGTTACAGAAATATATTTTAAGCCATAGAGCCACTCCTAAAACCTTTTTAAAAGAGGCATAATTAATAAGCCAGTGGTGCAGAGAGAATAGTAAAAGGTATTCATTTAAACAAAAAAGGCAGAAAAAGAGGAAAATAGACTGTAGAACAAATATAAAACAGCAAGATGGTAGATAAAAATCCAACTATGTCAATAATTACGTTAAACATACGTGGTATAAATACTTCAATTAAAAGATGGAGATAATCAGTGTGGATAAAAAAGCAAGACAACTTGTATGCTGTGTACAAGAGGCTCACTTTAAATATTAAGACATATACAGGTTAAAAAGAAAGGGATGGAGGGGCTGGCCCCGTGGCCAAGTGGTTAAGTTTGTGCGCTCCGCTGCAGGCGGCCCAGTGTTTCGTTGGTTCGAATCCTGGGCATGGACATGGCGCTGCTCATCAAGCCACGCTGAGGTGGCGTCCCACATGCCACAACTCGAAGGGCCCACAATGAAGAAAATACAACTATGTACTGGGGGGCTTTGGGGAGAAAAAGGAAAAAATAAAATCTTTAAAAAAAAAAAAGAGATGGAGAAAGATTTACCATGCCAACAGAAATCAAGAGAAAGCTGGAGTGGCTAGGTTAACATGAGACAAATTAGATTTCAGAGCAAGGAATATTGCCAGAGACAAAGAGGGATGTTACAGAATGATAAAGGTGTCAACTCAAGAAGAAAGAAGGACAATCCTAAATGTGTGTGCACCTAACAAAAGAGATACAAAATCCAGGAAGCAAACACTGATGGAAATGAAAGGAGAAATACATAAATCCAAATATTGTTGGAAACTTCAACACCTTTCTCTGAGTAACCAACAGAATAAGAAAGGAGAAAAATCAGTAAGGACCTAGAAGACGTAAAACAAATGCTATAACTTGATCTGATTGGCATAGAGTGTCCCACCTGACAACAGCAGAATGTCACGTTCTTTTCAAGTGCATGTGGAACATTCACAAAGATGGGCCATATTCTGGTCACGAACCAAAACTCAGCACATTTAAAAAGGTAAAAGTCATACAAAGTGTGTTAGGCAACCGCAATGGAATTCAACTAAATAGCAACAACAGAGAGATATCTGGAAAATTCCAAATAGTTGGAATTAAGACACCCACTTCATGAATCACAGAGGATGCCATAAGAGAAATTGAGAAGTATTTTTAATGGAATAAAGTGAATAAAAATAGAATGAAAATGAAAACAGAGCATCGCAAAAATCGTGAAATGCAGCTAAAGCATTTCTCAGATGCACATTTATGAATTTTATTTTTATATTGGGAAAAAAAGTTCTCAAATCAATGATCTAAACTACATTAATAAGTAAAAGAAGAGAAAACAAAACTCAAAGCAAACAGAAAGAAGCAAATAATAAAGAGCATCAATAAATAAAATTTAAAATAAAAGATGCAACCACAACAAAATCCCAATAGATATAATTGATGAAACAAAACGTGGCTCTCTGAAGAGATTAAAAATAAAGTTGAGAGACCTGGGGCCAGCCGGGTGGTGTAGCGGTTAAGTTCACCTGCTCTGCTTCAGCGCCTGGGGTCTGTGGGTTCAGATCCTGGGTGTGGCCCCGCACACCACTCATCAAGCTGTGCTGTGGAGGCGTCCCACATAGAAAGTAGAGGAAGATTGGTACAGATGTTAGCTCAGGGGCAATCTTCCCTCAAAAGAACAAAAACAAAACAAAAAATTGACCAACCTCCATCAAGGCCGATGATGAAAAAAGGGCAAAGACGTTAGTGATTAATATCAGGATGAAAAAAGACACAAGTATGAATCCTACAGATGTTATAAAGATAGTAAGGGAATATTCTGAACAACTTTATGCCAGGAAATTCAATAACTTAGATGAGGTAGACGAATTTTTTGAAGGAAACACATTAGCAAAACTTGGTCAAAAGAAATTGAAAACTCAAACAGCCTGTATCGACTCTAGAAACTTAATCCATAATTTAAAAGCCTTCCCAAAAGAAGACTGCAGGCAAATGGCTTTGCTGGTGAGTTCTATCCAACATTTAAAAAAGAGGTAATACCAGTGTTACATAAATTCTTTCAGAAGATAAATGAGGAGAGAACCGTTAACTGCTTTTATGGGGCTTGTATTTGTCCTGATCCCTGAAGCAAAGACATGACAAGATCAACTCCTGTCATGAAAATAGATGCAAAAATCCATAACGAAAATTAGCAAGTCATATCCAGCAATGTCTACACAGGCTGATACGTCATGACCAAGTAAGGTTGAACCTAAGAATACAAGGTTGGTTTAACATATGAAAATCGATCAATGTAATTTACCTTATTTGTGAAATAAAGGATAAAAACAAATGATCATATTGTATGCAGAAAAAAAATCTGAAAAAAATCATAGCTCTTTAGTGGTAAAAACTCTCAGGAAGCTAGGAATAAAAGAGAACATCTTTAACCTGAGCAGGGACATTTCCAAAACCCTGAAGCTAGCATCACACTCGGTGGTAGAAAGCTGTTCCAAGATCAGGAAGGGGAGTAGGATGTCTGCCCTCAGCTCTTCTATTTAGCGGGTGGTAGGGGACCTCGCCAGTGCAGTAGGGCAAGCCAAAGAAAGGAAAGACGTTCAGGCTGGAAAGATGCAGCTGTCTGCATTTGCAGATGGTATATTTCTGTGTGCAGATCCCTAAGGAACCTACAAAGTAACTACTAGAAAGAATAAGTGAATTTATCAATATTGTGGGATATAAGGTCAATATGCAAAGATACACTGGCATTTGTATAGTGAAATTAACGACAAGCACTCCATTTACCATAGTAACATATGAAATACTTATGAAGAAGTTGAACAAAAGTTGTACAAGATGGATACACCAAAAACCTCAAATATTACAAAGCAAAATTTAAAGGCTGGAGTAAATGGAGCCCTATCCATGTTCACGGTTGGGGAGATTTAATATTGGTAACGTGGCTGTTCTCCCCAAATGGATTCATTGAAAGAGTCAATGCAACACCCATCAAATTCTTTTCTTTTTTTTTTTTTACTATCTTAGCCATTTTTTAAAAATTTGAGATCCTAATAGTTTACATGATTGTGAAATTTCACTTGTAATTAATTCTTGTCTGTCACCTCATAGGTGCTCCCCTCCACCCTCTGTGCCCACCTCCCACCCCATTCCCCTGGTAACCACTGAACTGTTTTCTTTGTCCATGTTCTTAATTTTATTCCACACATGAGTGAAATCATCTTGTCTTTGTCTTTCTCAGTCTGGCTTATTTCACTAAGTGTAATTTCCTCCAGGGCTTTCCATGTTTTTGCAAATGGGATGAATTTGTCTTTTTTTATGGCTGAGTAGTATTCCATCGTATACATATACCACATCTTCTTTATCCAATCATTGGTCGATGGGCACTTGAATAGTTTCCATGTCTTGGCTATTGTGAATAGTGCTGCAGTGAACATAGGGGTGCATATGTTACTTTGGATTGTTGATTTCAAGTTGTTTGGGTAGATACCCAGTAGGGGGATAGCTGGGTCATATGGTATTTGTATTTTTAGTTTTTTGAAGACTCTCCATACTGTTTTCCATAGTGGCTGCACCAGTTTTCATTCCACCAGCAGTGTGTGAGGGTTCCCTTCTCTCCACACCTTCTCCAACATTTGTTATTTTTAGTCTTGTGATTATAACCATTTTAACTGGTGTAAGATGGCATCTTAGTGTAGTTTTGATTTGCATTTCCCTGATGATTACTGACATTGAAGATGTTTTCCTATGTTTATTGGCCACCTGCATATCTTTGGAAAAATGTTCATATCCTCTGCCCATTATTTAATTGGGCCGTTTGCTTTTTTGTTGTTCAGTTGTGTGAGTTCCTTATATATTATGGAGATTAACCCCTTATCGGATTTATGATTTGCAAAAGTTTTCTCTCAGGGTTAGGGTTGGTGGGTTGTCTTTTGGTTTTGATCCTAGTTTCCTTAGCCTTGCAGAAGCTCTTTAGTCTGATGAACTCCCACTTGTTTATTCTTTCTTTTGTTTCTCTTGTCTGAGAAGACATGGTATTCAAAAAGAACCTTTTAAGTTGGATGTCAAAGAGTGTTTTACCTATATTATCTTCCAGAAGTTTTATGATTTCAGGACTTATCTTCAAGTCTTTGATCCATTTTGAGTTTATTGTTGTGTATGGCATGAGATAATGGTCTACTTTCATTCTTTTGCAGGTGGCTGTCCAGTTTCCCAAGACCATTTGTTGAAGTGACTGTCTTTTCTCCATTGTATGTTCTTGGCACCTTCGTGGAAGATTAGCTGTCCATAGATGTGCGGTTTTATTTCTGGGCTTTCAGTTCTGTTCCATTGATCTGTGTGCCTATTTTTGTGCCAGTACCATGCTGTTTTGATCACGATGGGTTTGTAGTACATTTTGAAGTCAGGGAGTGTGATGCCTCCAGTTTTGTTCTTTCTTCTCAGTATGGCTTTAGCAATTCTTTGGTTGCCCTCTATGAATTTTAGGATTCTTTGCTCTATTTCCTTGAAGAAGTCATTGGGATTCTGATTGGGGTTGCATTGAATCTGTAGATTGCTTTGGGTTTTATGGACTTTTTAACTATGTTTATTCTTCCAATCCATGCGCATAGAATCTCTTTCCATCTCTTTATGCCATTATCTATTTCTTTCAATAATGTCTTATAGTTTTCATTGTATAAGTCCTTTGCCTCCTTAGTTAAATTTATTCCTAGGTACTTTATTCTTCTTTTTGAAATTGTAAATGGAATTGTATTATTGAGTTCTCTTTCTGTTAGTTCGTTATTAGAGTACAGAAATGCAACTGATTTTTATAAGTTGATTTTGTACCCTGCAATGTTACTGTAGTTAATTATTTCTAATAGTTTTCTGATGGATTCTTTAGAGTTTTCTATATATAAAATCATGTCATCTGCAAACAGTGAGTTTCATGTCTTCACTCCTTATTTGGATTCCTTTTATTCCTTTCTGTTGCCTAATTGCTCTGGCCAAAACCTCTAGTACCATGTTGAATAAGAGTGCTGATAGTGGGCATCCTTGTCTTCTTCCTGTTCTCAGAGGGATGGCTTTCAGCTTTTCCCCACTGAGTATGATGTTGGCTGTGGGTTTGTCATATATGGTCTTTATGATGTTGAGGTAGTTTCCTTTTATCTCCATTTTGTTAAGGGTTTTTATCATAAATAGCTGTTGGATCTTGTCAAATGCTTTCTCTGCATCTATTGAGATGATCATGTGGTTTTAGTTCTCATTTTGTGAATGCGGTGTGTCACATTGACTGATTTGTGGATGTTGAACCATCCCTTTATCCCTGAAATAATTCCCACTTGATCATGATGTATGATCTTTTTGATGTATTGCTGAATTCGGGATGCCAATATTTTGTTGAGGATTTTTGCATCTGTGTTCATCAGCAATATTGGCCTGTAGTTTTCCTTTTTTGTGTTGTCCTTGTCAGGCTTTGATATCAGAGTGATGGTGGCCTCGTAGAATGTGTTAGGAAGCATTGCATCTTCCCTAGTTTTTTGGAATAGCTTGAGAACGATAGGTATTGAATCTTCTCTGAACGTTTGGTAGAATTCCCCAGGGAAGCTGTCTGGTCCTGGGCTTTTCTTCTTTGGGAGGCTCTTGATTACTGTTTCAATCTCTTTACTTGTGATTGGTGTATTCGGATTCTCTATTTCTTTTTGATTCAGCTTTGTGAGCTTGTAAGAGTCTAAGAATTTATCCACTTCCTCTAGATTGTCCATTTTGTTGGCATATAGTTTTTCATAGTATTCTTGTATAATGTGTTCCATTTCTGTGGTATCCGTTATTTGTCCTCTTTCATCTCTAATTTTATTTATCTGAGCTTCTCTCTTGTATTCTTGGTAAGACTGGTTAGGGTTTTGTCAATTTTATTTATCTTCCCAAAGAACCAGCTCTTTGTTTCATTGATCCTTTTTACTTCCTTTTTTTTGTTTCAAGTGTATTAATTTCTGCTCTGATTTTTATTATTTCTCTCCTTCTGCTGACTTTGGGTTTTGTTTGTTCCTCTTTTTCTAATTCCACTAGGTGTATTTTGAGACTGATTATTTGGGTTTTATCTTGTTTGTTAAGGTCAGCCTGCATTGCGATGAGTTTCCCTTAATACGGCTTTTGCTGCATCCCATATGAGTTGGTGTGCTATGTTTTCATTTTCATTTGTCTCCAGGTATTTTTTGATTTCTCCTTTAATTTCTTCAGTGATCCATTGCTTGTTCAATAGCATGTTGTGTAGTCTCCACATCTTTGTCCTTTTCTCAGCTTTTTCTTGTAATTAATCTCTATCTTTATAGTATTGTGATTGGAAAAGATGCCTGTTATTATTTCAATCTTCTTAAATTTATTGAGGCTTGTCTTGTTTCCAGACATATGGTCTATCCTTGAGAATGTTTGGTGTGCACTTGAGAAAAATGTGTATTCTGCCGATTTTGGATGGAGTGTTGTATATACATCTATTAAGTCCATCTGGTCTAGCTTTTCATTTAATTCCACTGTTTCCTTGGTGATTTTCTGTCTGGATGATGTATTCATTGATGAGAGTGGAATGGTGAGGTCCCGTACTATTATTGTGTTATTATGAATGTCTTCTTTTAGGTTTGTTAATAGTTGCTTTATGTACTTTGGTGCTCCTGTGTTGGTTGCATAGGTATTTATAAGTGCTATTTCTTCTTGATGGAATGTCCCTTTGATCAGTATACACTGCCCGCTTTGTCTCTCTTTACCTGTCTTATCTTGAAGTCTATTTTGTCTGATATAAGTATCGTGACACCTACTTTCTTTTGTTTTCCATTAGCTTGGAGTATCCTCTTCCATTCTTCTCTCTGAGCCTGTGTTTGTCATTGGAGCTGCAATGTGTTTCCTGGAGGCAGCATATTGTTGGGTCTTGTTCCTTAATGCATCTCGCCACTCTGTGTCTTTTTATTGGAGAATTCCATCCATTTACATTTAGGGTGATTATTGATATATGAGGGCTTAATGCTGCCATTTTATCACTCGTTTTCCGGTTCTCCTGCATTTCCTTTGTTTCTCGTCCAGTGTATTTTGGTCTATCAATTGAGTTATGCAGTTTCTCATGTTGTGTTTCTTTGTTTTCTCCTTATTTATTATTTGTGTGTATTCTGCTTTTTTGTTTAGGGGTTACCCTGAGGGTTGTATCCAAGATCTCGTGGATAAGATAGTCCCTTTTCTGATGGCCCCTAGTTCCTTAGAGTAAACCGATTCAGTACCTTTCCTCTTCCCCTCCTAAGTTGTTTTTCTCACATCTTATTCCATCTTGTATTACGAGTTTCTGGTTAAAATGACAAGTTTATCTTTGTTTTTGAGCACCAATCAAATTCTTAATACGCCTTTTTGAAGGATTTGACAAGCTTTTTTAAAAAATCATATGAAAAGGCAAATGATCTAATATAGACAAAACAATTTAGGAACAAAGACAAAGTTGGAGGGCTAACGTTACCTGATTTCAGGGAAATGTTATATAGACACAGTTTTATATTATTTATTATTTATGTTATCTATATTATGTTGATTATTTATACTATTATAAAGAGACAGTATGTATCTATAATTAATAGTGTACTATTGGCATAAAGATAGACATATAGGTCAATGTGACGGAAGAGAGAGTCCAGGAAAAGATCAATACTTTTACGGTGAATTGATTTTCAACCAAGGTGCCAAGGTAATTAATAAGATATGGTAGTCTTTTAACAAATAATCCCAGAATGGCTGTCTATCTGTATGGAAAAGAAATGAACCCAGCCCTGAGCTAACACGACACACACAAATCATCCTTTTACATGCAAAAGCTAAAACTATTAAAGTTCTAGAAGAAAATATTTATGACATTAGGATAGGTGAAGATTTCTAAAGTAGTCACAAAAAGCACGAATTATAAAAGAAAAAACCCAATAAAATCAACTTCACTAAGATTAAAAACTTTTGCTCTTTGAAAGACATAGTTACCAAAATGGTAAGCCACAGTTTGAGAGGAAATTTTGCAAAACACATATCTGAAAAGGAGCTTATGTCCAGAATATAAAATAAAGAACTCTAACAACTCAATAAGAATAAGGTAAGCAACTCAATTAAAAATGGGCAAAGGATTTATAGGATCCTTCAGAAAACATGGTATATGATTGAGCAGCAAGCATACAGAAGGATGTTCAACATTACTAGTCATCAAATAATTGCACAAACTACAAAGATATGCTGGGATGCACACATTGCCAATACCAAGTGTTGGCAAGAATGTGGGGCAAGTAGAGCTCTCCTACATTGCTGGAGAGAATGAGAAATCATGCAGCCAGGTTGGAAAACAAGATCTTACAAAGTTAAATATGTATGCACTCTATGACCCAACAGATCCTCTTTTGGGGGTTTACCTGAGGCAGGGGCACCATCTGGCCACATAAAGACATGTGTGTGGACGTTCAAAGCATTATTCAAAATTTCTGAAACTAGAACCAAGTTAAATGTTTATGCACTGGCAAATGGATAGACAAATTGAAACATATCCACACAGTGAAATACTGTTCTCTGATGAAAATGAACAATACTGATAGATGCAGCACAGATGCATCTCAAAAACACTGTGTTAACTGAACACAGTCAGACCTAAAACACAGCATGAGTCCATACTGGAAGTTCTGACAATGACAAAACGGGGAAAAGAAAGCAGATCAGGGGTTTCCTGGGACCAGGGATGGGGGAAGGAACCAGCTGCAAAATGTCACAAACAAGCTTTTGAGTTTCTCTGTCTTGACTGTGGTGGTGGCTCCATGATGGCATACAATTACTAAACTTTAACTGACTGTGCCCTTAAAATGATGCATTTTATTCCATGGAAATAATACTTTGATTAAAGAAAATGAACCTAGTGATGGTTGCTTAAAAAAACAGCGTTTATTTAGCTCCTTATTCCACAGTTTGCAGTCTGGGCTGGCTTGTCCTGTGTCTGCTGTCTGTCATTTGGTGGTCTGCTGGGCTGGCCTTGTCTGGAACAGCTTGGGTCATTGACGTCTCTCTTGGCCAGTCCTCTCCTTCTCCCGAAGAAGAGAACTGTATGCAAGTCAGCCACATTGTTTTCAAGAGGATAAGCTCCAGTGCACAGGCACTTTTCATGCCTCCATTTGTGTCCCATTTGCTGCTGTTCCAGTGGCCATAATGAGCCACGTACATGGCCAAGCCCAGATCAGTGAGGACAGGGCACAGGGGGTGTGGACAATGGGGGCTCTGACCACATTATGTTACAGACAACCCCAGATGGCAAAAACACAGGAAACTTAGCCATCTCATTTCTGAAACTAGAAGAACTGTGACACCCATATCAGCCACAAACAGCTCGAGGAAAGAACGTGGGAGAGAAATCCCATCACTAACACAGATGCAGACAGCTGAGGAGAACGTCAGCACAGCGAGTTCAGAAGTGGGCATCAGAAGCCATTGTGGGGCGAGCGCTTTTCTCTTTCCAGTGGAGCCGGTCCCCTTAGCACAATGCTCCTGCCCCTCCACCCTTCACTTGCTCCATCTCAGGGAGTGTGCCATGACTTAAAGGATCCGCCAAATCTGGAAAAGGAACAGGGCTTGTGTATCCCAGCTCTTCTCCCTTCCTCCAGGGCTGAGCTAACCTCCACCATCCCTGTCCTCTTTTTCTCCAGGAGGGGCGCTTGTCCAGCCCCAGCACTGCCGGCGACTGGAGGACTGTCTGTTTAATTCTTGGGGTCAGAGTGAGGAAGCTTCCTTACCCACAAACATAATGCATGGCCTCCAGCCTAGAATTTATAATTTGCAAGACCAGGCTTGGCCCTGCATGTGTCAATGCCGTTTGCTTATTTTTCAGTTGGTTCAAGCAGTGGGATGGGGAGCTGGTGCTGGGTATGAAGCCCCCACCACCACCCTGAGACCCCAACAATCATACACAACCAGGTCTGTCCAGGAATTCAAAGATGGTTCAACAACAGAAAGTCCACTTGTGTATCAGTCAGGACAGCTTTGCTGTGTTGCAGTAACAAAGCTCCCAGATCTTGGTGGCTTGTGACACAAAGGTTTCTGTCTCATTCATGCTTCATCTTTGTTACTGGTTGGCTGGTGCCCTGCTCCACATGTCAGTCCAGGACCCAGGGTGATGGAGCAGCTATCATCTTGAAGATCACATTTGTCATGTGGAGGGTCCTGCCTGGTGTCTAAATCTTCTGAATAAATGGTGACCTGGCCCCTCACAGCCACAGGGGCCGGGATGTGCCATATCACTATGTGAACAGGGTGGGAAGCTGGCAATACTGATTTCCACATCGACAGATTTAAGGAGAAAAACTTTGTGATCTTAATAGATGCAGAAAAAGCATCTGATAAGTCACAGCTTGTCTTGATTTTTTTTGTTGAGGTGATCATAGTTCATGACATTGTGAAATATCAGTCGTACATTATTATTTGTCAGTCATCTTATAGGTGCGCCCCTACACCCTTTGTGCCCACCCCTTACCCCACATGCCCCCGGTAACCACTAACCTGTTCTGTTTGTCCATGTGTTTGTTTATCTTTCACACATGAGTGGAATCACATAGTTTGTCTTTCTCTATCTGGCTTATTTCACTTCACATAATACCTTCAAGGTCCATCCATGTTGTTGTGAATGGGATGATTTTGTCATTTTTTATGGCTGAGTTGTATTCCATTGTATATACACCATATCTTCTTTATCCAATCATCAGTGGATGGGCACTTAGTTTGCTTCCATGTCTTGGCTATTGTGAATAGTGCTGCCTTGAACATAGGGATGCATGGGTCTCTCTGAATTGTTGATTTCAAATTCTTTGGATAGCTGCCCAGTAGTGGGATGGCTGGATCATAGGGTAGTTCTATTTTTAATTTTTTTGAGAAATCTCCATAGTGTTTTCCATGGTGGCTGCACGAGTTTGCATTCCCACCAGCAGTGTATGAGGGTTCCTTTTTGTCCCCAACCTCTCCAACATTTGTTATTTTTTGTCTTGGTGATCATAGCCATTCTGCTGGGTGTAAGGAGATGTCTTAGTGTAGTGGTGTTATGGGCTTCTGCAGCAGCCCAGAGCTTGTTTTCCCAGACTCGCAGCTGTGCCTCCGTGTGGTCCAGCTGGATCTCACTTGCTCCCTTGGGGCCACTGTGGGCCCATGGATTTTCCCACTGGACCAAGGAGCAATCACTCTGGGGCTCTGCATTGTCGCCGCCTACTCGGTCAGTCCTGCTGGATCTCACTTGTCCCCTCGAGGCCGCAGCAGAGCTATGTGCATCTAATGCTGCAGTGGTTAGCTTCCCAGCTCTGCTGCATCGGCTCCTAGGTCGCTGGGCCTTTGTGCTTGGTGGGCGGGGCCTCCCTACCGAGTCCTAGCCCAAGTCACTCCCTGGGGCCTCAGTGGGACTGTGGATGTTGTCTCTGGTCCACAGAGCAATCACTGGAGGCTTAGGGCTGCGCTCACCTGTTTCCTCAGTCGTGCTAATCCACACAACCACCCATGGGGCCGCGGCAGTGCTATGAGTGCTTCAGGCAGGTGAGAGTCGCTCGTGGGTAGTGGGCTGTCTGGGTGCCGGAGAGTTCTCACCTATCTCCACCTCCTCCCCGGGGGTGGTCCATCCACCTTCTCATGTGTAGCAATGCGGTTCTCTCACGTGTCCTCAGGTGCTGTCTGAGTACCCTCCGTTGATCAGTTAATGTCCATTTAGTTGTAGTTTGAAGAGGGAGACACAAAGAAAACCGCTTACTCTGCCATGTTGTTGACGTCACTCCCCTTGATTTTTTTTTTTACAGCAAACTAATTCCAGAAGGAAATGTTCTTAGCATGTTAAGGGGTAGCTGTCAAAAAATTGCAGCAAACCTCAGACTGAGTGCCAGGACTCTAGAATCACTCCCACCAAAGTCAGGGAGGACAGAGGCGGTCTGCTGCCATGGCTTCCAGACCTCGGGGCGCTGGAGCTTCTGCCAAAGCAATAGCGCAAGAAAAAGGAAAAGTAAACAGCAGGACGGGAAACAGAGGAAACTGTCCTGATTGAACGAGGAGACTATTATCAAGATGGAAAAGCCAAGAGAATATATGGCTCTGTTATTTGGACCAATTAGAGAGTTCAGCACCCCTGCTGAATACAAGGTTAATGAAAACACACACACAAAACCAAGCACTTATTTACACCAGTAAAAACGAAGTAGAGAATATAATGGGAAATTATCTCATTAACAGCAGCCATACAATTATGTAGATTCCGAAGAATAAATCAAACAGAACATGTCTCAGGCCATTCTGAGAAATCATTAGATGTTTCTGAAGGGCAGAAAGGAAGCTCGTACTAAATAGAGGGGTGGATGAGCATGCTCATGAATGGGGAGATTCAACTGGGGAAATAAGGTCGGTTCTCTGCAAGTAGCAGTAAATCCATTGAGATGCCTTTCACAATCCCAGTAGAATTTTTAAGGACTTGGCAGGCTGCTCCAGCAGCCCACGTGAAGGGCAATGAGCCAGAAGAAACTCAAGCATTTCAAAGAAGCACAAGGTGGGGAGGCGGGTCTCACCAGCCCTCACGACCAGTAAGGTGGCATGGACCTGGTGCAGGGATGGGCCAGGGGACAGGTGGAACAGACCCCACGCTCTGATAAATGCTTCGATGGGAAGGTCCTCCCCATCCACAGGGCGGGTGGACCTTCAGTCAATGGTGCTGGGACAGTGGTTCTCCAGGTGGACAAAATCACATTAGGTCTCCACTTCACACCCCATCTAAAATAAGGTCCCAAGTGGAGTAAATAGCTAGACGTGGAAAGCAAAACCTTTAAACCTTCTGGAAAAGGGCTGGCCCGTTGTTGAGTGGTTAAGTTCGCACACTCTGCTTCAGCGGCCCAGGGTTTTGCTGGTTTGGATCCTGGGTGTGGACATGCCACTGCTCATCAAGCCATGCTGTGGCAGCGTCTCACATAGCAGAACTAGAGGGACTTACAACTAGACTATACAGCAATGTCCTGGGAGGCTTTGGGGAGAAGAAGATTTAAAAAAAAAATAAAATTGTCACAGGTGTTACCTGAAGGTCAATCTTGAACTTCTGGGAGAAAATAAAGGCATAATGTTTATCACCTCAGGATGGGGAAGGATTTCTTAACCAAGTCACTGAAATCACAAGCCGTCAAAGATGCAGATATTTGACTCCGTCACAATTTAACAATCCTGTTGGAAAAAAGTGCAACAAAGTAAAAATACAGGCTGAAGAGCAGAAGAAGAGAATTTCCATGCCTGTGACTGGGAGGGACCAGAGATCTGGGGAATGCCCACACCAGCCAACGTAAGGGGGGCGAGGGGTCTGAGTAGGCGTGTTGCAGGGCGGGAAGGGTGAAAGACAAAATAAGCCACAAGCAAAAAGCTTGAGACCACTGGGATCCAGGGGGTTGCAAGTGGAACCGACCAGGGGACCCCATGTGTTGGTCCCAGATCTGTACCAATGCCCAGCTCTGGCAGGTGTGTGGAGCAGCAGGTGTGTGCACAGACCCACCCTGATGAGAGCGAGAAACCGAAGACAGCCTACCTGCCCATGGACAGGGAGACGGGCTAAACCTGGGCACGTTCATTCCCTTGAATGTAACAGAGCAGTTAAATTAGCATTGTGTGCACCGACATGGATGAACTGAAAATTCAATATTGAGCCAAATGCAGATTTATGCACACACTGATTCCGTTTCTATGAATTTTGCATATGATGGATAATATATTACACATACACCTCAAACGTAAAATTATAAAAACCTTTGAGAACCATGGAATTCAGGCTTGCTGTCGTCCCTGGGGTAGGAGGGGAGGAGGGTCTGGGCAGGGCACCCCGATTCTATCTATAAGACTTTGTTCCCTGCTGGGCAATATCTCAAACAGATATGGCTACTTGGTAATGTTAGCTACAGCTGGGCGGTGGGTACCTGGTATCTATTTATCATTCTCTCTTCTTTACAGTGTGTTTGAAATCATTCCCAAGCAAAGAGCTGGGAGCGGGTGAGAGTGGGCTGGGCCATCCAGTGCGGGATCCTGGGGCCGCAAGGTGATGGGCCACAGAGAACATGCCCCAGGGGAAGCGTCAGGACTCAGGCCGCTGTGGGCAGGTGGCAGTGGGGGGCTGTGGACTCTCCCAACTGTCCCAGCATGGCCCTGAGCCCTCCTCTCCGCTGTCCAGCTGGGCAAGGCCCAGACAGTCTGCTGTGTACATTGTGGTCAGTCCCTCCATGGCCTCAGCTGGCCAGGCCGACACCGGTGACCACACACCGGTGACCAGAGGCCAGAACAGGGTCCCACGGCTGTGACTGGCTCTAAGAATCTCACGTACCAGCCCGACTCTCAGGGAGAAACTCCCCTAATATTTGCTAATGGCGTCAAATCAAATCGCATCTGTTCAGGATTTTGGTGGCCACTCCCTGCGCTCCACCTGCCTGCCGGGTCCCTGAAGGGAATGAGGGATATTCTCCCTTGTGGAGTGAGTTGGAGTCGATTTCTCCACTTTGGTTCCTGTAGACTGTTGTGGGCTGAACTGTGTCCCCATCAAATTCACATGTTGGGGTCCTGACCCCCAGCGCCTCAGAATGAGACTGTGTTTGGAGATAAATAAGGTCTTCAAAGAGGTGATAAAGGTAGAGTGAGGTCACTAGGGTGGGCCTGATCCAATCTGACTGGGGTCCTTATAAGAGGAGGAGCTCAGGACACGGACACCCACAGAGGGACGACCATGTGAGGACACAGGGAGAAGACGTGTCTAATGCCAAGGAGAGAGGCCAGACGAGGAACCAGCCCTGCGACACCTGGATCTCGGACGTCCAGCCTCCAGGACTGGGAGACAATCAACGTCTGCGTTTGAGCCGCCCCGTGTGTGGGACTTTGTGACTCAGCCCGAGGCACTCACACAGTCAACCCTGAGGCTACACAGGGAGGGTCAGAAGGGAAGCTCAGCAAGGGCCGTGGGGTTTCAGGCCATTGCCCATTGGCATTCCCCCTGACAAATAAGTGGCAATCCTTTGTGAACATAGATGCAAAATTCTAAGCAAACTTTTAGCAAATTGAATCCAACAACATATGAAGATCATGACTGGATGGGATTTATTCCAGGAATGTGGGGTGGTTTTAACATTTCAAATCAGTCTAATTCACAACATGACCAGGCTACAGAAGAGAAACCACACGATCATCTCAACAGAAGCAGGAAAAGCATTTCACAAAATCCAACACCCTTTCCCGGTAAAACTCTGAGCAAACTAAGAATGCGAGAGAACTTCCTCCACCACCCAAGGGCGTCTACGAGAGCCTCGGGCTGATGGACGCTGAGGGACTCAGTGCCTTTCTGCGACGCACCTGCTTTCAGGCGTCTGTTTATCAAAACTGATCAAACTGGCACTTAACACGTGCAGTTTACTGACTATCGATTACATTTCAGTCGAGCTGTTTTAAAATATTTCAGATTGGAGCTTTTAGACAAAACCTTGTCCTGCATTCTCCAGACCAGTAAATCATAAGTGTTTTCCTTGTTGCAACACAAAATCGTAGCCATAACTTATAACTGCTGTATGCTATTCAAGATTGTTTTAGCAATGAGAGGTTTGAATCAATCATAAACATACATTCAAGCCCAAACGAGAGCAATGGTAAAAGGTGACGCGTGGCTGTGGAGGTCTCGGGGGCGGGTTGAAGAGGTGGAGCCTGGGGATTTCAGGGCAGTGGAATCGTGTGATACTGTGATGGTGGACTCGTGACAGTGTGCGTTTGTTAAAACCCGTAGAACTTTCTGGCACAAAGGGCGAATCTTAATATGTGCAAAATAAGAGTCAATTAAGAGGTTGCGGTGTCCCAGCACGGTTGGCAGAAACATGACAAAACAATCGAACTGTGTTACTAATGTGTGAAACAACCTCACAGAGCGGCTGGGGGAGAGGGGCCGCCTCTGTTCTGGGGGCACCACACGGGGAAGGAAGAAGAGTTTCCTCCCCTGGGGGCGATGACATGACCCAGGAACCTCTGACTTTCTGTTACTCATATTGAGTTTCTGCAAAGAGCCACAGTAAGCTCTCTGTGAAAAATGGCCACAACATTGTCAAGTGGTGGGCAGCGGGGGCTCGGGGCAGAGAGGACTCACCGGGACCATTGGCCAGCTCTGCCACGAGTTCAAGGAGCTCTTTCACCCTCTCTGATCCTTAGTTTCCTCAGCTCTAGAATGGAAGAATGTGAGTGCCTGCCTCCCAGGGCTGAGGAGGGCTTTAGTGAAGTGGGGTGATTGAGCACTTGGCCATCAACTGCACGCGATGAGCCATTGTGAGGTGGGAGCTGTGTGGACTGCTGCAGAAGGCGCACCCCACCACCCCGAGAGATTTCATTTGTTTGTATACTCACTCCCCCATCCATCCATTCAGCCAACCACCAATGCATCTACCCACGCACCCGCCCATCCACCCATGCACCCACCCATCCACCCATCCATCCATCCATCCATCTTCTAACTATTCACGCATCCATTATCATCCATCCATCCATCCAAATAGACATACATATGTTCTTCTGTCCATGCACCCATCCTTCTATCATCCACTCACGAACTGATCCACCCATCCATCATCCACCCATCTACCTATCCATCATCCCTCAATCCATCATCTACCAATCTATCCATCCCCCTATCCTCCCTCCCTCCCTTCTCCATCCCCCCACCCATTCACCCACCCAGAGGCAAAGTTATGAGCACATCTGCTGTGAAGCTGGCCCACAGAGCAGCCCATGTAGGCTGCCCTCAAGATGCTCGCAGTAGGAAGGCCAACAGTGGTGACACAGTCTGGCCAGCATGGTGAGGACAATGGTCAGGTTAAGGGCGTGACACCAGGGCCAGGTCTGGAGGTGGGGTGACGATATGAAGAGGCCTGGTCTCCTGAAGTGCAGTGAGGAGCCTGGCCCAGCGCCCGCTTGTCCAGGGGCCCAGGCAGAGGAGCCCGGCCTGCTGACTCGGCTCTCCCCCCACTCACCCAGAACAAATACCTCTGTCTGCTCAGCCACCTACCCTTCCCACAAGGACAGGGAAGGAGTCAAGGGTCCACTCGTAACCCTTGCAGGCCAGGGGGAGGTGATTTGGGGCCCGGGCCTGCACACCCCCAGGCCTCTCAGAACCTTGGAAGGGGCAGGAAGTGGGCCTGCAGCCACGTCTGCGTCTCCCTTTCTGACATCTCAGGGAGGACACTGGCGGGGGGAGGGGGGCATGGCTGGTTCCATTTGCCCGCCTTCAAGTCCCCAGATGCTCACCTGCCAGGGACTCTGTCCCCGTGGCTGGCCGAGGCTAGGGTCTCCCTCAGGATCTGGAGGGACTAGGAGCCCATGGCTTCTCTGGGCGCACCCTCCCTCTGCCCACCGAGGCCAGGTCGGAGGCTTGGAGCTGCCGTTGGGCCCAGGGTCTGAGAAGAGTCTACACACGTAGAGACTCTTGCTCTTTTTCCCCTCCCATTCCTTCTCGTCCCCTCCACCCCTCCTCCTCCACTCCTCCTTTCCTCCTCCCCTTCCTCCCTCTTCCTCCTCCTCTCGTGACTCTTGTCCAGACTGCCCTCTCCCATTCCTGATGACTCAGGGTTTGTGGACAGCTGCAGTGGAACAGTCATTTTAGGCTGAGTTTTGTGACGTGTTTGTGGCCTCCTCCCTGTGGTCAAGGTTGTAAACTCGTGTGGTCCGTGACAACAGTGTCTTGTCAGGGTAAATACTGGTGGGTGTGGGGCCTGGAGGGGAGGCCCGGGGTGCCCAGGGCCCTGTGCATATGGGCAGTCAGCCCCTCCCCTGCAGCCTCCAGGGGGACCCTGTCCTCATCACCCTGAGGCATCACGTCCTTGTTGCAGAGAGAGACACCACTGGGCAGTTTCCACAACTCCCTCCCTGTGGGGTGGAGGGGAGAACGGCTCCAGCTACAAGGAGGGCAGGTGCGCAGGGCGGACAGGCCTTCCCCGCCTCTGTGCGGGTTAAAGGTGACGGGTGGATGTGTACGTGGGTCAAGTGTCCACAGGCCTATTCAGGGAATTTCCAGTTTATTTCTGTCCAGCGTGTGGCGGGGCCTGTGCCCCACTGACTCACCGGCAAGGGGCACCCTAGAGACCCCTTTTGGGGTGAGAAGTCCAGCGGCTCTGAGGACGGACCAGCCATCTGATAGTGGAGTGGAGCCTGAGAAAGGGGTCCCACATTCTCTGCTGAGGGCTGTGGGGCTACTGCTGTCACTGTGGCCTGACGGAGCCCTCACCACCACCTTCCGTCTGCTCCCTCCCACCCGATGTTGGGTGGACTGACCTTGCTGCCCACCGGAGCCTCCACCTGAGACACTGTGATGAAGGGGTGTTAGAGTCAGACCTGTGGACCTCGGGTCACCACCACTGCCTCACCCAGAGGGGCAATAGGGCTGACCTTCTCAGACCCCAGGAGGACGTCAGGCTCTCAGACCCAGGAAGGACCCAGGTTCTCAATGCCAGGGGAGGTCCCACCTTCTCAATGCCAGAGGAGATCCCATCTTCTTGATCCCAGGGGAGATCCCACCTTCTCTATCCCAGGGGAGATCCCACCTCCTCAGCCCCAGAGGAGATCCCACTCCCTCAGTCCCAGAGGAGATCCCACCTTCGCTGTCCCAGGGAGATCCCACCTTCTCAATCCCAGGGGAGATCCCACCTTCCCTATCTCAGGTGAGATCCCACCTTGTCTATCCCAGGGGAGATCCCATCTCCTCTATCCCAGGGAGATCTCACCTTCCCATCCATGGGAGATCCCACCTTCTCTATCCCAGAGAGATTGCACCTTCCCATCCCAGGGAGGACTCCATCTTCTCAATCCCACAGAAGACCCCCACCTCTCGGACCCAGGGTTGGAGAGGCTGTGCTGAGCGTCCTGGGTGCCCAGATTCCTCTGATCCCCCCAGGTCAGAGAGAGCCTGGCATGGAAAATCTCTGCCCCTTGGTGCCCTGGACGGGGCCCTTTCCTGAGTTTCCCCAGGGCTCAGTGCCAGCCTGTGGAGGCCCCACGGCGAAGTGGTGTAAGGGCCTGCTGGCCTTTTGGCTTTGGTTTCCTAATCCTTGCTCCTCCTGGCTTGGGCCACATGCTTGGCATCCCTCATGTGCCCAGGTCCCTGGGTCCCTGGAGGAAGGACGGTCCCTGGCCTGGGGCTGGTGGCACAGCAGCACAGGACGAGGGGTTCATCCTGGGAGCGATGGGATCAGGGCCCTCGGTCCTGGTCATCCTCTCAGACCCTGGGGGACTTCCCCCAAGATGTCCTTGCCCTGCTGGGAACTGCTTGGAACTGTCAGGCGGCGTGAGAGTCCTCTTGGCCCTGGGCGCTGTCACTGTGGCATGGAAGGCCTGTCAGCAGAGGCTCAGGCACAGCGCTCAGGGAAGGCCCGGGAGGTGCCAGGCCAGGGCTCAGATCCCAGCTCACACTTACTTCTGGTCGCTGCTTCTGCATCCCATGCCCCCCATCCCCTGGGCATCCCCATTGTCCAAGGTCTCAATAACTGTGGAGATGAATCCCTTCCTACTCACCCCTGCCCCTGCAACTTGGGGACCACTGGATTGGAATTCGAGGCTTCCCCCACCATCTGAGCTTGCTGTCCACTCTCTCACTGGCCAATATCAGAAGCCAAATTCAGGATGCGTGTCTGTTTTCTGGAGGAAGAAAGTGTAGGGAGGGGAGGGCCCCTGACCTCAGTTTACCCACCCGGTGCCTGGTGGGGCCTGCCTATGCACTCCTAGGCTGGTCACGCTCTAGGGTGGTAGCGAGGGCGCCATGGCTAGTGGCTTCCAATGTTGGGGCAGGTACAAGTTCAAATGCCACACCATGATTCCTCAGGGCATTTCCAGACAGATTTTGGGCTCAGCTCGAGGGTCTGAGATTCATCAGAGGCCACAGCTCCTCTCTTTGGGACAGGACCCTCCCACCGTGAGAGGTGTGGCCCCGGGGAGCCCAGGCAGGCTGTCCCTGCCCTCCAGCCCCCTGTGGCCAGCACTCCGCTCTCCCTACACATCCTGGGGAGGCTGGGGGTGGGCGGGCCTGTGCTCGGGGTCGGGCCGCCTCCCTACCAGCAGCAGCCCTGAGGCCTGTGCCTGCCCGTAGCTGTGTCCGGAACCCAGGCCCCGTTCCCCACGGGATGGCCACTTGTGGCCTTGAGCCAGTTGCCCTGTGGCCCAGAGGACCGATTCCATAAAGCGTCCCCTGGCTGGGTTCCCCAAGTTCTGATTACAGGTAATCCAGGGACTGGCTCAGCTTGGGGAAAGGAGGGGATTAGAGGGTGGGCTGGAGCCGGGGGCCCCTGATGGAGCTCAATAAGCTGCCAGCTGAGATTGTCCTGGAGCAGAGCCCATGGGGAGACGGGGTGGCCCCCAGGACTCTACAGGAGCCCACACCCTCCCTGCCTTGGGGGGCTGGGTGCAGGGAGGGCAGGACCCCTGGTTGGGGAGGCTGGGGCCCAGGTGATCTCCCAACCAGGCTGAGCCCCTGGCGCTGCCCGAGCTCTGTGGGGCACTGGACCTGGTGTGCTGGGGGCCATGGGGAAGAGCAGCCTGCAGGACAGGCTCCTGGCAGGATCTCCCGCCCGAGGGCCTGGACCCGCTTGTAGCGGGGAGGGACGAAGTTCCGAAGTTCAAGTTCCCTTGGGCGTGTGTCGGAATTGGGGTAATTGGGTTTTCCGCATCCTGAGGAGGGTCACCTTTACCTAGGGAGCAATAAAAAGATAAACCTCAGCTAACCTGAGTCAATATTTCCTCGCGGCCCAGGGGAGGCCCCCAGAGCTGATTTCTCTATAATCTGGCTAAGGCCCCACCCACCCCTCGCCCTTCCCCTGCCCTCTTGCCTTCTGATGGCCCTGCGGGGCATATAAGGCCTGGACACCTGTCCGCTGTTGCTCTCCCACACCAGCCTCTGAGCCACCATGGGGCTGCCACTAGCCCGCCTAGTGGCCCTCTGCCTGGCCCTGACCTTGGCCAGGGGCGAGGAGCTGCGGAAAGGTGAGGGGCAGCGGGCAGCGCTATGGGCAGCACGACCTGAGGGTACAGGACATCCGGGGCAGCCCAGCGCAGACGGTCATACCTGGGAGGAGGAGGCGATCCTCTTCTGCCAGCATTTGGGGCAGCCTGGCATCTTCTGGGGTAGACAGGCTGGGTCCAGCTTCCTGCAGCCCCCACCCCTGCTGACTTTGGGTGGAGGGAAGGAAGGAGGGAGGGAAGGAAGGAGCGAAGGGAGGAGGGAGGGAGGGAAGGAGAGAAGGAAGGAAAGAGGGAGGGAGTGAGGGAGGGAATGAAAGAAGGGAGGGAAGGAGGGACAGAGGGAATCGGGTGGTCTTGGGCTCCCTTCATCCCTTTGAAGGCGAGCCCCAGGATGGAGTATTTCTGAGGGGCGATACCAGGTGGAAACACCTGGATTGGGCCGTTGTCCATGGGTGTTGGGGAGGCAGGTCCCAGGGAGCCTGGGAAGGCAAGGCCAAGATGACCCCTTCTGCAGATCAGGGCGTTGGGCCGACTGCTGGAGGGGTGGCTTCAGCCAGAGAAGACTGAGAATGTAGGATGGGGACATCTCCATCCCACAGGGCTGTGTGAGAAAGCCACTGGGGGTTCCCTGGGCATGTTTGGCCAGACATGAGGTGGGGACTCTTGGAGGGGTCCAGCACTGTCCTTCTGCTGGATGAGGGGCGGCTGGGTGTGGCATCGAGTGGATGGAATGTGACAGTGACCAGGGGTTGGGAGGCACTGGGCCAGGTGGACAGGGCACTCAGGGGGCCCGAGAGACCCCTGCCCCCACTGCCTGCCGGGCCAATGGCCGTTTGCCTCACCAGGCTGGGGTGCAAGGGCGCAAAACGGGAGACATCCTTTCAGGGGGTTGAGACCCCTGGGCACGGCGACGACAGTTGGCAGAGGCCCCTCCTGCAGGACCACCTGAGCCGCTTCAGCTGCCTCTGGAGGGTCCTGAGGGCGGTGGCCGGGCTGGGGCCTGGGGACGAGCCTGAGGGCGGCCTGGGGGGCTCACACTCCGTCCCCCTGCTCCCCAGAGGGCAGAACGCACAACCATGGCCACAACGTCTGCAGCACCTGGGGCGACTTCCACTACAAGACCTTCGATGGCGACGTCTTCCGCTTTCCCGGCCTCTGCGACTACAACTTCGCCTCGGACTGCCGTGACACCTACAAGGAGTTTGCTGTGCACCTGAAGCGGGGCCCGGGCCGCAAGGGTGGCCGCCCCCAGGTCGAGTACATCCTGCTGACCGTCAAGGACGACACGGTTTACCTCACTCCCAAGCTGGCTGTGCTGAACGGGGCCATGTGAGTGTGGTCGGGCGGCGTCCCCCCAACATCCTAGAAAGGGGGCCCCATGGCTTCTGTGGGCAAGCAGGAGCCTGGCCAGCCCCCACAAGCCCCTCTCTACCCCAGCACAAGGCTAAGGAGAGCACTGGGGTTTGAGTTCAGGTCATTGATTCATTCAGCAAACACTGATGAGCCCCATGGGTGAAGGACCAGGGAGGGGACTTTATTTCTCCTGCGAGTCTCGCAGCCCTGTGGCTCGGAGCCCACCAGGCTCTGGGCATGCATGGGGGACAGGTGGCCGTCCTGGTGGGGGTGGCCTGGCAGCCTCTGGGGAGGAGGCCTTGGACCCTGCTGTCCCAGGCTAGATATACAGAGGCCATGCAGGGTGGGGCCTGTGGGAGCCCCCAGCCCCCTGCCCCAGCCTTTGTCCCCCATTGTGTCCGGAACAATGGAGCCTAAGTGCATTCCTGCCTGGCGGCTCCCCACCTGCGGGGTCCACCTTCTCCCTGTGCCAGGGGATCTTGTTTCCCCTAGAGGCTGCAGCCCTGGCAGCCAGCCCCAGTCTCAGGGTGGGGGTGGGGACAGGGCCCACGGAGGCAGAGTTTGGGGTGAGCACAGAGCCAGGGCCCACCCTGGGCGGTGGATGGGGAAGCCCCTCTCCATTCTCAGGGCTCATGGGGCTCCTGCCCAGGACAGACCCAGAGGAGGGGTGCAGAGATGGGGAAGGGCAGGCAGGGTGTGGCTCCCCCTGAAGAAGCCCGGCCAGCCCAGGTGGAGAGGAACTCTGGCCACTGCTCAAGTCCCCTGAGAGGGCAGACAAGGCCTTTTGTGGCCACAGGGCAGGAGCTGGCCTGGCAGGGCTGGCTGAGAGGCTGAGGCCAGGCCATCCCAGCCCACACGATGCACAGCCTCAGTCACCTCTGTGTAGCGGGACCCCTGGCCCTGGCTGGGCGGCTCTGTGGGCTGGCTCGTGACCCTGTTGCCCCCCCAGGGTCAGCACCCCGCACTACAGCCCTGGGCTGCTCATCGAGAGGAACGACGCCTACACCAAGGTCTACTCCCGTGCCGGCCTCACCCTCATGTGGGACCGGGAGGACTCGCTCATGGTGGGTGCCGCCCCAGCGCCACAGGGCCCTGGGGGCCGAGGGGACTCCATCAGAGCTCTGGGACTCCAGGGGAGCAGAGGATTGCCAGTGGTCCCATCCTCACCAAGAGGGGTGTCCAGGGTGGGCTGGGAGTGTGGAGCAGCCTGTCCGCTGGTGGAGAAGGCTGGCGGCAGAGGCGGGACCACCCAGCCCACCCAGCAGGGCACCCTCGCGGCTTCGGGTGGTGGGCCAGTCCTCCCCATCTCCCAATCCCCTCCTGGTCCTCAGTGATGCCAGGACACCCCCTGGCTGCCCACAGCCCTCCTGCTACACCCATTCAAACAAGTTGCGGGTGCTGCCTGGCCATGGCCGCTCACCTGCTCTCACTTCCCCTGGCAGCTGGAGCTGGACAGTAAATTCCAGAACCACACGTGCGGGCTCTGTGGGGACTACAACGGCCTGCAGAGCTACTCCGAGTTCCTGTCTGATGGTGAGGGCCTCCTCGGGGGCCTAGGGGGCGGGTGTGTGCAGACTCCCGGGTGCCCCTCGCTGACCGGCTGTGCCCCCCACAGGCATGCTCTTCAGTGCTGTCCAGTTCGGGAACATGCAGAAGATCAACAAGCCCGAGGTGGTGTGCGATGACCCCGAGGAGGGGCAGACCCCTGAGTCCTGCTCTGAGCACGTGAGTGGCTGGCCAGAGACCCCTGCCCAGGGGAGGAGCCATTCCCCGGGGGGGGACCCTATGGGAGCAGTGCCCACCCCATTCCCTAGAGGGCCCTGTGCCCGCTGGTCTCTGCTGGGGGCCCCCCGTGGTGTGGAAGGGAGGAGGGCGTGAGCAGCCCCCGCCTACCACCCGTGTCTGCCCACCAGCGCGCCGAGTGCGAGAAGCTGCTGACAGCCGCGGCCTTCAAGGACTGCCTGGGCCTGGTGCCGCTGGAGCCGTACGTACGGGCCTGTGTGCAGGACCGTTGCCAGTGCCCCTCGGGCGTTTCCTGCGTCTGCAGCACCCTGGCTGAGTTCTCCCGCCAGTGCTCGCACGCCGGCGGGCGCCCCGGGAACTGGAGGACTGGCACTCTCTGTCGTAAGCGCCACGCGCATGAATTGGGAGGGCGGGGACCCAGGGGCACATGGGGGACGATCCACCAATGCACAGGGAGCGCTGAAGCCTTGCCGGCCCAGGGCAGGGCAGCCTGGTGCCCTGGATCAGGAGCCACGTCTCTACCCACCCTTGAGGCGGCCTTGGCTTTGGGGTGGGTGGGAGAAACCGCCTGGGTGGGAGTCTAGAGCCCTCTGGGTGCACCCCACGGGCAGGTCCAGCCTCTCCCCTCCCCCACCAGCTGCCCTCCACCCTTGGTGTAAGTGCCTCACGTCTCAGGGACCGTCCTTTGCCCTTCTAGCCAAGAGCTGCCCCGGGAACATGGTTTACCTGGAGAGCGGCTCGCCCTGCATGGACACCTGCTCACACCTGGAGGTCAGCAGCCTGTGTGAGGAGCACCGCATGGATGGCTGTTTCTGCCCTGAAGGTGTGCACTGGGGCACCCACAGGCATGCGGGGGCAGGAGGGGTGGTGCCCTGATACAGCCCACCCTTGCCTGAGGGCCCTGGGACCAGTGGCCTTGGGTTTTTGGCTGCACCGGGGGGACAGCCATGCTGGGATGGTGGTGCCGGGTGGTGGGGGCAGCAATGGCACAGGAAGCGAGGAACGGTGACCCCACTGAAATTGAAGGACGAGGAACAGGGAGAAAGGGCACAAATGCTGAAGTTCCCACCTCATTCACACACGATGGCGGCTTCCAGGAGTCTGGGGGAAAGGAACCTTCCTGGTTGTCACCCCTTGACAGACCTCCTCCTGTCCGGCCCATGGAGCCTGAAGGACCCCGGGAAGGGGCCTGACTCTCAGGCCCCCGTGGCACGGCCCTGACCAGACACTGTGTGGGGACCATGGTGTCACCCAAAGGACCAGAGGTGCTTGTGGGAGGGAGGCCTGGCTGGCAGCCCCCCCTCGGGGATTCCGGCATCTTCCGGAGGCTGTCCCACGGCTGTGGCTTTGGCAATGGCAGCCCCTTTGTGGGGAATCTGGCACTTTCCGAGGCCAGCGAGTGTAACGCCCCGCCTGGCGCTGTCCCAGGCACCGTGTACGATGACATTGCGGGCGGCGGCTGCATCCCCGTGAGCCAGTGCCACTGCAAGCTGCAGGGACAGAAGTACGCGCCCGGCCAGAAGATCACCAAGGACTGCGAGCAGTGGTGGGTCCCGGGGGCCGGGGCTGGGGTCCAGATTGTGGAGGGTCCTGGGGATCTGGGCTGGAGACCCGGCAGCCTAGGGGAAGCAGCTGGGCCTGACCCTGGGCCCCACTGCCTGCAGCGTGTGCAATGCCGGCCGCTGGGTGTGCAAAGACCGGCCGTGCCCCGGGTCCTGTGCGCTGGAGGGCGGCTCCCACATCACCACCTTTGACGGGAAGAGGTACACCTTCCACGGGGACTGCTACTACGTGCTGACCAAGGTAGGTGGGCACGGCAGGCAGGTGGGCGTGGGTGGGGAGCTGGTTCCCCCCACCCCAGCCTTGCTCAGCACCCCCGCCCTCCCCGCAGAGCGACCACAATGACTCCTACGCCCTCCTGGGCGAGCTGGCCGTCTGCGGCTCCACGGACAAGCAGACCTGCCTGAAGACGGTGGTGCTGCTGGCCGACAAGAAGCAGAACGTGGGTACCCCGCCCCTGCCCTGCCGGCACCCCCGGGGGCTCCATGGCCCTCAGCCCCACCGTCCCTTGGCCTTTCCCTCAGGTGGTGGTCTTCAAGTCGGATGGCACTGTGCTCCTGAACGAGCTGCAGGTGAAATTGCCCCACGTGACGGGTGAGTGATGGGCCGGGGCCCAGATAGGGAGGGGGACGGTCCCCCTGCAGCACCAGACCCGCTTGCTGAAGGTGGGCCTGCCGAGCAGCCCCTCACCGCCCTCCCCTCTCCACCTGGCAGCGAGCTTCTCCATCTTCCAACCGTCCTCGCATCACCTCATCGTGAACACTGCCTTCGGCCTCAGGATGCAGGTCCAGCTGGTGCCGGTCATGCAGCTCTTCCTGACGCTGGACCAGGCCGCCCAGGGCCGCGTGCAGGGTGAGTGGCCCCACCTGCTCCCGCGACAGAGTCCCACGTGGGGCCTACCCTGCCAGGCCCTTCCCAACCTGGTCCCTCGGCCCCTCAGGCCTCTGTGGGAACTTCAATGGCCTGGAGGGCGATGACTTCCAGACGGCTGGTGGGCTGGTGGAGGCCACGGGGGCGAGCTTCGCCAACACCTGGAAGGTCCAGTCGAGCTGCCCCGACAAGCTGGACTGGCTGGACGACCCCTGCTCCCTCAACATCGAGAGCGGTGAGGCAGATGGGGTTCCCGGTGGGACGTGGGGGTGGGTGGAGGTGAGATGGCCTGCCCCGTTCGGGGCCCGCCTGCTGCTTTCTGCCACATGTCTGGTTTATGGTGGCCCATGATGGCAGGCCACCAAGTGACCTGGCAGAGGTACTGGACCTGCCAATGGCTGGGTGGTGGCCCTCCTCCAGCGACTGGCCTGGTGCCATGACAGGATACCCTCCCACCCGCTGTGCTGCCTAGCTCGTCCTGGGAGGCCGAGAGGGTGGGTGGTCGGTGCCCCTGTCTCGTAAGAGGCACTGTCCTGCGCTGAGTTGGCCTGGAGGGGGACCGGCTCAGTCCACAGTGGGGACAGTGTCTGCTCCAGCCTGGGCCACCAAGCAGCCAGACTCGGGGCACTTGCTGGAGGGGCCACCCCTGAGGTTCTGACCGGCCTCTGCAGCCAACTATGCCGAGCATTGGTGCTCCCTGCTGAGGAAGACGGAGTCCCCCTTCGGCAGGTGTCACTCGGTTGTGGACCCGGCTGAGTACTACAAGGTGGGTGGGACCCGCACCTGCCCTCCCCAACCCCTGCTCCGTGACAGGAAGGTGTGCCCAGTGCGCCTGGCTGAGCCTGACTGGCTGCCTGTGAGGTTCCCGCTAGTGGCTGCTGAGTGTGTGTGCGTGTAAGCATGTGTGTGAGTGTGCATACACGTATGTGTCTCTGTACACGTGTAAATTTTGTGCACATGTGTGTGTGAGCATGTGTGAGTGTGTGTATGTGTATGCGTTTGTACGTGTGGAAGTGGGAGTTTAAGCGTGCTCACGTTTGTATATGTGTGGGTGCATGTATACTAGTGCGTGTCCAGGAGTGCTTGCACACGTGTGTGAGTTCCCAAGCCCAGCTCCCTCCCTCACTGCCCTGCCTCGGTTTACCCCCAGAGGTGCAAGTACGACACGTGCAACTGCCAGAACAACGAGGAGTGTCTGTGCGCCGCCCTGTCCTCCTACGCCCGTGCCTGTGCCGCCAAGGGCGTCACGCTGCGGGGCTGGCGGGAGAACGTCTGCAGTGAGTGCCGTCCCCTGCTGGCGTCCTGGGCTCGGGGTCCTGGCTTCTCCATGGGGCGGGGGGCTGGGGCTCGGCCTTCGATTCAGCCCCTGTCCCCAGTGTCAGCTCACCCTGAGTCCAGGGAGAGGGATCGGTCCACCACCAGCGGGTGATGCGTCTTCCAGCTTCCTCTGCCCAGGAAGGCGGGAAACCGGTGCTCGGCTGCTCCCCACTTGTGGGGAGGGGTCCGAACTGTGGCCGCTGCCCCTTTGCGCAGACAGGGAGGCATGTGTGGTGGGGCACCTGTGCAGCCAGGGCGACCCCAGGATGACAGCTCCGCTGGCCGCCTGCGGGGACGTGGCTGGGGCCGTCCCTTGTCCCTCACGCTGGCCCTGCCCCTCTGCAGACAAGGACGTGGGCTCCTGCCCCAACTCGCAGATCTTCCTGTACAACCTGACCACCTGCCAGCAGACCTGCCGCTCGCTGTCCGAGGCCGACGCCCACTGCCTCCAGGGCTTCGCGCCCGTGGACGGCTGCGGCTGCCCCGACCGCACCTTCCTGGACGAGAAGGGCCGCTGTGTGCCCCTGGCTAAGTGCTCCTGCTACCACCGAGGGCTCTACCTGGATGCGGGAGAGGTGGTCCTGAGGCAGGAGGAGCGGTGGTGAGTGGCCTGGGGCCTGGAGGGAGGGAGGGCATGGGGGTGGGCAGGGCCAGCTCTACCTGGGGAAGCCCCCTCCCCACCCCTTCCCACAGAGTCTCTGGGGCTGTCCTCAAAGGGCCCCGTTCACCTTCCCACTCTCCCTGCAGCGTGTGCCGCAACGGGAGGCTGCACTGCAATCCAGTCAAGCTGATTGGCGAGAGTAAGTGAACATGGCCCTGAGCCTGGCCCCCTGCCCCCGGCCCCCTGCCCCCTGCCCCCTGCCCCCTGCCCCTTGGCCTGCTCGCCCTACCCCCTCTCCATCCTGCCTGAGCCCGCCAGCCATCAACTTCAGCTGAGCTGGGGTGGCTCCTCTGTCTGTAGCCTGCAAAGCCCCAAAGATCCACATTGACTGCAACAACCAGACCGCGCTGACCATCCGGAACCCCCGTCCCCTCAGCTGCCAGACGCTGGCTGCAGGACATGTGCGTGCTGGGACCACCGTGGAGGGGAGGGTGCAGCTGGGGCAACTGGGGAGGGGTGGGGTCAGTTGGGGTGGCCGTGGAGGTGAGGGGGCAGCCGGGCTGGTGGTGGAGGGGAGGGTGTAGCCGGGGCAGCCTTGGCTCCCACCCTGACCCTGGGGCTGCTGTGCCAGGTCCTGAGGACTCATGAGGCTCATTGAGCCCTCCTGTCCCTGGGGCCTGGTGGCGGCCTGCAGGCCCCGCTCAGCCTGCCGGGGTCACAGGGGCCAGACCAGGGGCCCCCGGCAGGCAGCACTCGCGTGTCTCCCTGCCCAGCGGTGGAGGTGTCCAAGGAGGAGGGGCTCCAGGGGTGGGCCAGACAGAGGGATCAGGGGTCAAGGGGTGCAGGCGGGGGTGGGGGTGGGGGACACAAGAGGAGTCTGCAGTGTCAGAGGAGGGGCCAGCCAAGGGCAGCCAAGATCCCGGGCCTGGCATCTAATGCCTGAACCCCGCTCCGCGGCCACCCCACAGTACCAGACAGAGTGTGTGAGCGGCTGCGTGTGCCCCGAGGGGCTGATCGACGACGGCCGAGGTGGCTGCGTTGTGGAGGAGGACTGCCCCTGTGTGTACAACAAGGGCTTCTTCTCCCGCGGGGACAAGATCAAGGTGGACTGCAACACCTGGTGAGTGGCCTGGCCTGGCTGCCCTCCAGTTGGAGCGTGTCCTGGAGGCCAGGCAGACCATTGGGGCTGTTCTTCCGGGGCTGGCCGGGGCCAGCAGGGCTACATGGCCCTCCACCAGGTTGGCAAGACCCTGGCCAGGATCGGAGGGGGCGCTGGGGTGGCACTTGCTGGGCTGGTGCTGCTTTGCAGGCATTGTGTGTGAGCTGCCTGTGGAGGTGTCTGCACCGCACCTGGGCCTCGGCCAGGCTGCCCTCTGAGCAGGCGTGGGAGGCCCCAGACCCTGTATCACCTCCAGGCCCCTCTCCTACTCTCCTCAGTACCTGCCAGAGAGGACGCTGGGCGTGCACCCAGTCTGTGTGCCACGGCACCTGTGTCATCCACGGGAGCGGCCACTACATCACCTTTGATGGGAAGTACTACAACTTCGATGGACACTGCTCCTACGTGGCCGTTCAGGTGAGGCAAGGGCACCGCCAAGGCCTGCACCCGCCCGTGTCCACGCTCTGCCGGCCCTGAGCTGCTCTCAGTGGAGGCTCCTGTGGGTGTGAAGGGCCAGCCCTTTCTCCACCCTCCCATCCTGTGACCCTCTCTTGAGTGCATGGGGGGTGTGGGTGTTAGAGGTGGGTTAGGTCCCTCATGTGGCATGGTTATCCCCTCTCGACAGAGGAGGGGCTGAGGCTCAGCTGGGGTGGGGCTCCCAGTGGGGCACCTGTGGCCTGGCTGGCCTGGCTCACACTCTGCCGTGGGTCCCCAGGACTACTGCGGCCAGAACTCCTCGCTGGGCTCCTTCAGCATCATCACCGAAAATGTCCCGTGTGGCACCACGGGCGTCACCTGCTCCAAGGCCATCAAGATCTTCATCGGGGTGAGTGCTGCCCATCCCCAGGGATGTGAGGGTCCTTGGGGACCCTTGGACCTGGCCAGTGACTGGGCCTCTCCCCTGGGCACAGAGGACAGAGCTGAAGCTGGAGGACAAACACCGCGTGGTGATCCAGCGAGACGTGGGCCACCATGTGGCCTACACCACGCGGGAGGTGGGCCAGTACCTGGTGGTGGAGGCCAGCATCGGCATCATCGTCATCTGGGACAAAAGGACCACCATCTTCATCAAGCTGGCCCCCTCCTACAAGGTACGCAGCCTCCCCTGCCCACGAGGCCTCTCCAGGGCTGGTCCTGCACGCACACCGGGCCTCCCAGGCACAGCGGGGCCGTACCCCTCCCTCCCTCGAGCCCCCTCACGAAGCCCCTGGCTCGCTGGTCTCCGCAGGGCACGGTGTGCGGCCTATGTGGGAACTTCGACCAGCGCTCCAACAATGACTTCACCACACGGGACCACATGGTGGTGGAGAGCGAGCTGGACTTTCGGGAACAGCTGGAAGGAGGCCCACACCTGCCCGGACGTGAGCGCCACCCCCGAGCCGTGCACCCTGAAGCCACACCGCCGCTCCTGGGCCGAGAAGCAGTGCAGCATCATCAAGAGCCCGGTCTTCAGCGCCTGCCACAGCAAGGTGGGTGGGGGGGCGCAAGTGGTGGGCACGGGAATGGCTGTGGGTGGGCAGCATCTACCCGCCTGGTGTGCACACTGGGAGTCACTCGGCTGCATCACCTCTCGCTTCAGTGCCATCCTCCGTGTCCTTTGGACACACGACCAGAGGTCCAGCTTTCCCTCTGAGACCTCTAGCTGGACCCCCAGCCTCCTGTACCTTCCAGGAGGGAGAAAGAACACTCAGCTTCTAAGACCCGATGGTTCTCAGCTCCAAGCAGTGGGGGCGAGGGAGCAGGTGCAGGGTGGTCTGTCTCATGGCAGAAGACCCCGGGACCCTGAGGGTCTGCATGGCCAGAGTTGGCCAACCGTGTCTGGACCTCACCTGTCAGCCTCACTGGAGGCCTGGGAAACTAGTGCTGGGCGACCACCCCATGTCCCAGGTGTGGGGCTGGCCTCATGGTCCTGAGATCCTCTGGCCGCAGGGGAGGCCTGATCCCCAGAGGGCAGCACAGGCCCAGGGCACATGGTGGCTTCTCCCCCAGGTGAACCCCACACCCTTCTATGAGGCCTGTGTCTACGACTCGTGCTCCTGCGACTCGGGTGGCGACTGTGAGTGCTTCTGCTCTGCTGTGGCCGCCTACGCCCAGGAGTGCACCAAGGAGGGGGCCTGTGTGTTCTGGAGGACGCCGGACCTGTGCCGTGAGTGTCCGCCCGTCCTGGACCTGGGTGCCAGTGGGGTGGGTGGCGCAACTTACCCCTGCAAGGGATGGGGTGTATGTGGTCCCCTGCCCGCCTCCCCCAACCCAAGGATCCAAGTGTCCTTCCTCGGGGCCACTGTGCTGCCTGGGGTGGCAGGAGGGAGCTGGCCCCTCCCGGCCCGTCCCCCCGACCTGGCCTCGGCACTCACCAAGTCTGACCTCACCTCCCTCCTCCCCAGCCATATTCTGCGACTACTACAACCCCCCGCACGAGTGTGAGTGGCACTACGAGCCTTGTGGGCACCGCAGCTTGGAGACCTGCAGGACCATCAACGGCATCCACTCCAGCATCTCCTTGTCCTACCTTGAGGGTGAGCGGGGCCTCCTGGGTGAGAGTGGCCTGCCCTGCCCTGCTGGCCTGGGGCCGAAGGGCAGTGTCCTCTGGAGACCCTTGGGGTCACCCTGAGAGATGTTCTGTGGGGGCCGGGGACCCTGAGCCCCAAGGTGGGCCAGGTTCACCTTCTGCAGAGTCTGTTTGTTGATTGCACAGTGGGTTGGAGACTGAGCTATGACCCCGCCCTCTCGGGGGGAGGCAGAAAAGAAGCAGGTTAACAGGTACCGGGTGTTGTCAGGAGCAGAGAGTGCTATGGGACCTGCAGAGCAGGACGAGGGGGAGGGAGCTTTCAGAGGTGGGTCTGGGAGGCCTCTCCACGCCTTTGATCTGAGAACTAGCGACATGAAGGACTGAGCTGTGAAGTCTGGGGAGGGAGCCTCCTACCTCATGGGAGGGACATCAGGTCAGGGGCCCAGGGTGCAACCTGGAGGCTGGGTGGGGCCTGGCTGTCCCTCAGCAGGTGGCGGGACCTAGCTGTCACTTTGGCCATGTGGCACTGTTCAGGGCCCAGCTGGGGGTATGTAGGTCCCTGCCTTTCCAGTCCCTGACCTTTCCATAGGGACATCCTGCAGAGAAGGACCTGCCAGAGTGGGGCCCATGGGTGGGGTCTGGTGGACGTGGGGTCCCCCACCGTGGTCCAAGCCCTTTGCCCTGTGCCCTGTGCCCACCAGGCTGCTACCCCCGGTGCCCTAAGCACAGGCCCATCTATGATGAGGACCTGAAGAAGTGCGTCAGAAGAGACCAATGTGGCTGCTATATCAAGGGCATCCGCTACCTACCTGGAGCGTCTGTTCCCACGGATGACATCTGCCAGTCTTGGTACCTAGGCTCACATCATGGTGGACATGGGGCAGGGCAGCACACACACAGGCACACGCACACGTGCTCACATGCATGTGCCTGTGACACGGCCACACACACACCTACAGGTGCACATGCACCCACGAGCATACACATCCATGCACCCACGCACAGGCACACAAAGTGTTCACATACACAGAAGTGGACACCACACACATGCTCTCACACACACACACCTCTGGGTCACACGTGCGTGGATGCACATGCACACACTCACACACAGGAGCCAGGGCGTGGGGACCAGCCTCCTTCTGGGGAGAGGCAGGCCTTCCTTCTCAGCCTCCCTTCTGCATCAGGCTTTTACCTGCCTCGCCTCGTCCCCTCTCTGCATAGTTAACACGGGTGGCTCCTCTGGGGTGGGTCTTTGGGGCCGTGCCCTGGGCTTCTGGCAGGCTTCAGGGGCGTGGCATTGGGGGTGTGGCATTGGGGGTGTGCACAGGGGGCTCGGCCTCGGGCGTGGCGGGGAGGGCGGAGCCAGGGGGCAGAGGCGACTTTCCTCATTTTCCGGGGTCTGAAGCTGCAGCACTTCCCTTCCAGCATGTGCAGCAAGTCCTCCAAGGTCATCTGCTGGCCCGAGGAAGGTAAGCTGCCTTCTGTGGCTGCCCCCCAGGCGGCAGGCCAGACCCACCCGGAAGAGCCTGTGGCTCTCCTGTCCCTGGACCCTGGACACTCAGTCTCCTCCTCCACCCCGTGGACCCCGGGGGCCCTTCCTGGCTCAGACCTGCCTGATGGGCAGCAGCCCCTTGGGGCTCACATCCTGATGCTCCCCGTGGCAAATGCCCTCCTGTGACTCAGCTTCTCCATCCTGATGGGGACCCTTAGGGTTCTGGGGAGGGGTCCCAAGGGGGCATTGGTTTGCCGCTTGCCGGAGACCGGGGACAGCCTGCCTTTCCCTTCTGGGACAGGCCGAGAGGGGTCTTGTGAGTCTTGCTCCCAAAGTGTTGGCGTCAGCCTCCCTCCCATCCCCCAGGAAAGATTCTCAACTACACCCAGCACGGCTGCTTCTGCTACTGGGAGCTATGTGGCCCCAACGGGACGGTGGAGCAGCACTTCAACACCTGTGGGTGCACCTCTACACCCTCAACCTCCTCCACACCCACCAGCACGACCCCCGTCACCTCCACCACCGCCACCGCCACCACCATCACCACAACCACCCCCACCTCCAGCACAGGTGAGGCCCCCTTTCCTCCTGGGGCTCCTGCCTCCTCTGCACCCTGAGTCCAGTAGCAAAGGCCCTTCCAGGGGCAGGAGCACAGCTGGCGTGGCAGCTGTCACCTCTGCGCATGGGCGGGGGTTCTCGCTGACACGCGTCTCAACTCAGGAAAATGTCCCCCGGGCCCTCGGCCTTGGGAGTTGAGATGCCTGTGTCACGACCACCCTCCCGAGCCCCAACCACAGTGAAGGCGACTTGGGGACATTTCCAAAAACCAGCAAGAAAATATCCCAAGGGTTGAAGAAAGCAGAGAAATGTCCTTCAATTCCTCTGCATTTGTTCTGGTGGAAATCGGAGCTACCACTGGGCAAGCCACCAGGGGTATGACAGCCACAGGAAAAAGAAACATGTAAAATTTAAAAAGATTTTAAAAAGTCTTGAGCTGTGTAATGACATCATCTCTCTTTTTTTTTCCCACATTACTGCAGGTTCATCTTCCACTTCAACTCCGTGTAAGTCCCGTGGATGGTACTTCTGGGTGGGAGATGGGGCCAGGGGGACAGGTCACATAAACGAACTCCGAGGAGATCCCTCGAGACCCTGATGTGGGGCCAGCTGGCGGGCCATCTGCTCACAGACCGAGATGGTGCATTTGGTGACTTATTTCCCCGTATTTGAGTCCAGGGACTCACGCAGGGGGACTTGACCTGCTCTGGGTGACAACATGGTTGGTCAAGGGTTGAGACCAAGCCCCTTCCTCACTGGAATGGGTGACCTTTTGGTTGTTAATTTTTGGGCACAAGAATTTGAAAATAGTGGAGGAAGGAGGGCTGGTCTGAGCCCCGAGGCCTGGGTCCATCAACGCTGGGGGTGCGAGGGCTCATCCCTCTCTGGGCCTCAGTTTTCCAGCTGCAAAAGGCAGGTGGAAGTGGTGTCCAGCTCTAAACTCTCTGACCCTACAACCGGGTCCTGGGGGACGACAGGGAGCCGGTCCTGAGGGTCTCTGACATCTCTGAGTCCCAGTGACCTCCCCGGCAGGCGCGCCCCCAGGCGTGGCTGACCAGCCCTGGGTCTGCTTCCCTAGCGCCGTGCTGCTTCTGGTCCGACTGGATCAACGAGGATCACCCCGAGACTCACGGCGACAGCGGGGACCGTGAGAGGTTCGACAGCGTCTGCCAGGCCCCTGAGGACATCGAGTGCAGGGCGGCCACGGAGCCCCAGCTCAGCTTGGAGGATCTGGGCCAGAAGGTGCAGTGCAATGTGTCATTTGGGTTCATCTGCAAGAACGAAGACCAGTTTGGGGACGGACCATTTGGAGTCTGCTATGACTACGAGATACGTGTCCGCTGTTGCCTGCCCATGGAGGAGTGTCCTTCGACCCCAACCACGACCCCCACGACCACCACCCCCACCACGACCACCATGCCAGAGACCACAACCCTGACCCCCACCCCTACGACCACTGTGACCATAACACACACCACGACCCGCACCACGGGGACCCCCACCATGACACCCAGCACCATCACCACCACGTCCACAGAGACCTCCACCCCGACTCCCACCACTACACATACCACGTGCAAGACCATTACCACTACTACGTGTGTGGCTGACTGCGAATGGACTGGCTGGCTGGATTCTGATAAACCAACCTTTACCAGCACAGGTGGAGACATTGAACCCATCGGAGATGTCTGTGGAAGAGGCTGGGTGGCCAACATCTCCTGCAGAGCCCATATGTATCCAAACGATTCCATCGAACAGCTTGAACAAACGGTGGTTTGCAACACGTCAGTTGGACTGGTGTGCAAAAACCAAGACCAGAAGCCTGGGGGACGCATCCCCATGCCTTACTGCCTCAACTATGAGATCAACGTCTACTGCTGTGGGTTGTGTCTCTCCACACCTTGCCCCACGACCCCAGAGACCTCAACCCGGACCACGACCATCACCACCACCACCACCACAGAGACCACAACCCCGACCCCAACCACCACCACCACCACAGAGACCACAACCCCAACGCCCACCATCACTACCACCACCACCACCACGGAGACCACAACCCCGACCCCCACCATCACCACCACTACCACCACAGAGACCACAACCCCAACCCCCACCATCACCACCACCACCACCACCACCACAGAGACCCCAACCCCGACCCCCACCATCACCACCACCACAGAGACCACAACCCCAACACCCACCATCACTACCACCACCACCACCACGGAGACCACAACCCCGACCCCCACCATCACCACCACCACCACCACGGAGACCACAACCCCGACCCCCACCATCACCACCACCACCACCACCACCACCACCACAGAGACCACAACCCCGACCCCCACCACCACCACAGAGACCACAACCCCGACCCCCACCACCACCACCACCACAGGGACCACAACCCCGACCCCCACCACCACCACCACCACAGAGACCACAACCCCAACGCCCACCATCACCACCAGCACCAGCACCAGCACCACAGAGACCCCAACCCCGACCCCCACCATCACGACCACCACAGAGACCACAACCCCAACGCCCACCATCACCACCACCACCACGGAGACCACAACCCTGACCTCCACCATCACCACCACCACCCCCCAGAGACCACAACCCCGACCCCCACCACCACCACCACCACCACCACAGAGACCACAACCCCAACACCCACCATCACTACCACCACCACAGAGACCACAACCCCGACCCCCACCATCACCACCACCACAGAGACCACAACCCCAACACCCACCATCACCACCACCACCACCACCACCACCAGCACCACAGAGACCCCAACCCCGACCCCCACCATCACCACCACCACAGAGACCACAACCCCAATGCCCACCATCACCACCACCACCACCACCACAGAGACCACAACCCTGACCTCCACCATCACCACCACCACCACCACAGAGACCACAACCCCGACCCCCACCACCACCACCACCACAGAGACCCCAACCCCGACCCCCACCATCACCACCACCACCACCACCACCACCACCACAGAGACCCCAACCCCGACCCCCACCATCACCACCACCACCACCACAGAGACCACAACCCCGACCCCCACCACCACCACCACCACAGAGACCCCAACCCCGACCCCAACCATCACCACCACCACCACCACAGAGACCACAACCCCGACCCCCACCATCACCACCACCACAGAGACCCCAACCCCGACCCCCACCATCACCACCACCACCACCACAGAGACCACAACCCCGACCCCCACCATCACCACCACCACAGAGACCACAACCCCGACCCCCACCATCACCACCACCACCACCACAGAGACCACAACCCCGACCCCCACCATCACCACCACCACAGAGACCACAACCCCGACCCCCACCATCACCACCACCACCACCACGGAGACCACAACCCCGACCCCCGCCCCTACGACCACTGTGACCATAACACACACCATGACCCGCACCACGGGGACCCCCACCATGACACCCAGCACCACCACCACCACGTCCACAGAGACCTCCACCCCGACTCCCACCACTACACCTACCACGTCCATGGCCATTACCACTCCTACGTGTGTGGCTGACTGCGAATGGACTGGCTGGCTGGATTCTGGTAAACCAACCTTTCCTGGCACAGGTGGAGACATTGAACCCATTGGAGATGTCTGTGGATCAGGCTGTGCAACCAACATCTCCTGCAGAGCCAGTATGTATCGAGATGTTCCCATCGAACAGCTTGAACAAACGCTGGTGTGTGACCTTTCAGTTGGACTGGTGTGCAAACACAAAGACCAGAAGCCCGGGGGACGCATCCCCATGCCTTACTGCATCAACTATGAGATCAACGTCTACTGCTGTAGGTTGTGTCTCTCCACACCTTGCCCCACGACCCCAGAGACCTCAACCCCGACCTCGATCATCACCACCACCAACACCACCACCACCACCACTGAGACCACAACACCCACCACAAGCACCACCCCAAGGACATCCACCCCGACGCCTACCACCACCACCACAGAGACTACAACCCCAACCACAACCACCACCACTGAGACCACAACACCCACCGTGAGCACCACTCCAAGGACATCCACCCCGACGCCCACCACCACCACCACAGAGACTACAACCCACACCACCACCACCACCACCAGTGAGACCACAACACCCACTGCGAGCACCACCCCAAGGACATCCACCCCGACGCCCAACACCACCATCACAGAGACTACAACCCCCACCACCACCACCAAGACCACAACCCCGACCCCCACCCTCACCACCACCACCACAGCCAAGACCAGAAGCCAGGGGGACCCTTCCCCATGCCTTACTGCCTCAACTATGAGATCAACGTCTACTGCTGTGGGTTGTGTGCCCCCACATCTAGCCCCACGACCACAGACACCTCAACCCCGACCCCCACCATCACCATCACCACCACCACCACCACAGAGACCACAACCGCCACCACGACCACCACCCCAGGGACCTCAACCGAGACCCCCAGCATCGCCACCACCACCACCACAGAGCCAATCCTCATCTCCAGCATCACCACCACCACCACCACCACAAGCCCCCAACACCAACCCCCCCCCCACCACCACCACAGAGACCACAACCCCCACCACGACCACCACCCCAGGGACCTCAACTGAGACCCCCAGCATCATCACCACCACCACCACAGAGCCCTCAACACCAACCCCCACCACGACGAGCACCCTGTCCTCGAGCACTGTCACCACTCCGTGTGTGGCTGACTGCAAATGGACTGGCTGGCTGGATTCTCATAGCAAACCCTTTCCCAAACCGGGTGGAGACTTTGAACCCATTGGAGACGTCTGTGGATCAGGCTGGGCAGCCGACATCTCCTGCACAAGCCCTACTCAAAGATCCACATGTTCCCATCGAACAGTTTGGACAAAGGGTGGTGTGCAACACTTCAGTTGGACTGGTGTGCAAAAACCAAGACCAGAAGCCAGGGGGACCCTTCCCCATGCCTTACTGCCTCAACTATGAGATCAACGTCTACTGCTGTGGGTTGTGTGCCCCCACATCTAGCCCCACCACCACAGACACCTCAACCCCGACCCCCACCATCACCATCACCACCACCACCACCACAGAGACCACAACCCCCACCACGACCACCACCCCAGGGACCTCAACCGAGACCCCCAGCATCATCACCACCACCACCACAGAGCCCTCAACACCAACCCCCACCACGACGAGCACCCTGGTCCCTGAGCACTGTCACCACTCCGTGTGTGGCTGACTGCAAATGGACTGGCTGGCTGGATTCTCATAAGCCACCCTTTCCCAAACCGCGTGGAGACTTTGAACCCATTGGAGACGTCTGTGGATCAGGCTGGGCAGCCGACATCTCCTGCAGAGCCACCAAGTTTCCACATGTTCCCATCGAACAGCTTGGACAAAGGGTGGTGTGCAACACTTCAGTTGGACTGGTGTGCAAAAACCAAGACCAGAAGCCAGGGGGACCCTTCCCCATGCCTTACTGCCTCAACTATGAGATCAATCGTCTACTGCTGTGGGGTTGTGTGCCCCCACATCTACCCCCACCACCACAGACACCTCAACCCCGACCCCCACCATCACCATCACCACCACCACCACCACAGAGACCACAACCGCCACCACGACCACCACCCCAGGGACCTCAACCGAGACCCCCAGCATCATCACCACCACCACCACAGAGCCCTCAACACCAACCCCCACCACGACGAGCACCCTGTCCTCGAGCACTGTCACCACTCCGTGTGTGGCTGACTGCAAATGGACTGGCTGGCTGGATTCTCATAAGCCACCCTTTCCCAAACCGCGTGGAGACTTTGAACCCATTGGAGACGTCTGTGGATCAGGCTGGGCAGCCGACATCTCCTGCAGAGCCACCAAGTTTCCACATGTTCCCATCGAACAGCTTGGACAAAGGGTGGTGTGCAACACTTCAATTGGACTGGTGTGCAAAAACCAAGACCAGAAGCCAGGGGGACCCTTCCCCATGCCTTACTGCCTCAACTATGAGATCAACGTCTACTGCTGTGGGTTGTGTGCCCCCACATCTAGCCCCACGACCACAGACACCTCAACCCCGACCCCCACCATCACCATCACCACCACCACCACCACAGAGACCACAACCGCCACCACGACCACCACCCCAGGGACCTCAACCGAGACCCCCAGCATCGCCACCACCACCACCACAAAACCCTCATCATCTCCCAGCATCACCACCACCACCACCACCACAGAGCCCTCAACACCAACCCCCCCACCACCACCACCACAGAGACCACAACCCCCACCACGACCACCCCAGGGACCTCAACCGAGACCCCCAGCATCATCACCACCACCACCACAGAGCCCTCAACACCAACCCCCACCACGACGAGCACCCTGTCCTCGAGCACTGTCACCACTCCGTGTGTGGCTGACTGCAAATGGACTGGCTGGCTGGATTCTCATAAGAAACCCTTTCCCAAACCGGGTGGAGACTTTGAACCCATTGGAGACGTCTGTGGATCAGGCTGGGCAGCCGACATCTCCTGCAGAGCCACCAAGTATCCACATGTTCCCATCGAACAGCTTGGACAAAGGGTGGTGTGCAACACTTCAGTTGGACTGGTGTGCAAAAACCAAGACCAGAAGCCAGGGGGACCCTTCCCATGCGTTACTGCCTCAACTATGAGATCAACGTCTACTGCTGCTTGTGTGCCCCCACATCTACCCCCACCACCACCCACACCTCAACCCCAACTCCCACCACCACCACCACCACCACCACTGAGACCCCAACCTCGACCCCTACCTTCATCACCAATACCTCCACAGAGACTACCACCCCGACTCCTACCATCACAGAAATCACAAGCACCACCACTACTACCATCACTGAGACCGCCACCCTGACCTCGACCACACCACAAACCACCAGCACCTCAACCACCAGCATGCCCACCCCTACCCCGACCCCGCTTATCACCACAAGCACCATCACCACCACCAGCGTGAGCACCACCCACTGCAGCGAGTGCTACTGTTTTCTGAACGACACGGCCTATTGCCCAGGTACACAGGCTGTTCCTTCTGACTCTCAGACAGTGGATGCTAGGTGGGACTTTGAGCTCTGGTTTTCTAAGGGGTAGGAGTCGGGTTTCAGGTCTAAACCGGGAGCTTGCTAGGGAAGCTGGGTGCTGCGTGGGGAGAGCTAATTCCGTGGCCAGCCCCACCTTGCTGCAGCCACGAGTCAGGGGGAGAGGGGTGGGGGGCTCCCCTCTGGTGGCCTGGGTGGGGACCCGCCTGTGCACACTGGCGGCCAGCCCTGCCTGGATGGCGTAGGCACTGGTCTCTCCCCCTGCAGGCGGCAGCCTGGTGTACAACGGCAGGCACGGGGACACCTGCTACTTCGTGAACTGCTCGCTGGACTGCTCCTTGCAATTCTTCAACTGGTCCTGCCCGACCAGCCCCTCCCCAACGCCCAGCACACCCACGCCAACGCCCACGCTGTCCACAACATCAAGCACGCCAGCCACCACCAAGCGCCCTGGGTGCCCTGACTTTGATCCTCCCAGAGAGGTCAGTGGGCTGTGGGTGGCTGTGTCCCCACCGTCCAGGCCTTCAATGCCCCAGGCGCTGTCTTCCTGCTGGTCACCCAAGATGCCACTGTACCCCATGCCCTTCACCATCCCCAGTAGGGCTGCGGCTTCAAGCTGCCTTTCAGACACAGGGTCTGCCAGGGCATCCCACTGTCTCACCCAGGCCCTTCTTGCTGCAACATGGTGGCCTTGAAGCCGCCCTTGGCCTCCAGCCTCCTGGGGAGGGCTCTTAGGTACTCACCCCGGGGCCTCACAAGCAGGGGCCTCACAAGAGTGTCCTCGGTGGGCCGGGTGGTGGGGCCTGTCCCCCTGACCCTGCACCCTCCCTGCCCTCAGGAGAACGAGACGTGGTGGCTCTGCAACTGCACCATGGCCACATGCAAGCACGACAACACAGTGGAGATCGTGCAGGTGGAGTGCGAGCCCCCGCCCATGCCCACCTGCTCCAACAACCTTAAGCCCGTACGCGTCCTGGACCCCGACGGCTGCTGCTGGCACTGGGAGTGCGACTGTAAGCCCACGCTGTGGCTGGACCCTCCCCACCTCCTCCCTTCCGTGGGCGGGGGCTGTGAGGCCTGAGGTCTTCCGGTGCAGACCCCAGGTTGGACGTGACAGCCTTGACAGCCGAGCTCACCAAGGGCCAAGCACACATTCAGAAGGGCTTCCCATGGCCCTGCTCATTCCTCCTCTCGAGGGGACCTGAGCAGGGGGAGGGGTGTGCCTGGTGGAGCGCCGGCACCTCTGTGGTTATAGGGGCAGAGCTGGTGTTTGAACCTGGACCTTCTGACTCCAAAGCCAGGCCCCATTCTGCAGAAGGAACAGCCGCTGAGGGCTGTGTGGGGAGATGCTTTTTGGGGGCTGGAAGACGCTGACCCCCATCTCCCCAGCCCAGATGCCCCGCCTGTCCCAGACCAGACTTTCTGTATCCCTAGGTTCCTCCCTGCTCTCTTCCACCCTCCCTGAGCTCCTGACTGCATCCTGTTCCCTCCCCCCTGGTCCCACCTTCCCTCTGCCCCCGGCTCACCCGGGCTCCCTCCACAGGCTACTGCACGGGCTGGGGGGACCCACACTACACCACCTTCGACGGGCTCTACTACAGCTACCAGGGCAACTGCACGTACGTGCTGGTGGAGGAGGTCAACCCCACCGTGGACAACTTCGGGGTCTACATCGACAACTACCACTGTGATGTCACCGACCGAGTGTCTTTGCCCCCGCACACTCATCGTGCGCCACGAGAGCCAGGAGGTGCAGCTCAGGACGGTGCAGATGCTGCCCCTGAAGGTGCAGGTATGCTGGCGGGCCCCACAGCCACGGCGGGGCACCCATACGGCTCCCTCCCTTGGTGGGGGCTGGGCTGCACCCCCAGAGCTGGGCTGGGAGGGGGTCAGTGCTCATGGGACGCATGCAGCCCTTCTCACAGGGCCACCAGGGGCATCAGGGACCCATCAACCTCCCCTCTCCTGACCCCACCGCCCGCCCTGAGCACAGGTCTCTGTGGCAGAAGCCCCCTCCCCAAGCACAGGTGCACACACATCATGGAGTGGTTGGCTCCCATGGCCAGGGGAGCCCCACCCTCTGCACAGGGCCCAGAGTCTTGGGGTCCTCACCCCTGGGACCAGCCTGGACAAGTCTGCTTAGTGCACTGAAAAGGAATTGAGAAAGGGTGGGACCCCCACCACACGGTTTGATGAGGAGGGTGCTGTGGCCCCAGGCGCTCTCTGAAGGCACAGCCTAGCCTCCCCATCCCTCAGACACACAAGGGTCCTTTGTACAGGCTGCCAGGGAAGGACAGGCCTCCCGCTGAGTGGCCAGCTTCTGCCAGGCTGGCCCTCTGACCCCCGGTGTGTCGGCCACAGGTGCAGGTCAACGAGCAGTCCGTGGCGCTGCCCTACAAGAAGTACGGGCTGCAGGTGTACAAGTCGGGCTTCAAGTACGTGGTGGACATCCCCGAGCTGGACGCCCTCATCTCCTACGACGGCCTCTCCTTCTCCATCAGGCTGCCCTACCGCCTGTTTGGCAACAACACCAAGGGCCAGTGTGGTGAGCCCCTGCCCCCTGCGGCTCCTGCGCCCTGCCCCTGGGAGGCCGGCGGGGAGTGGGCACCTGCCAGCCTGGATGAGGTCTTCCTCCTCTGCTTGGAGCCCCATGGCCGTCATCCCTGTTTTGGCCCCTGTGGGACACCAATAGGAGTCTAGTCTAGTCTGTGCCCTCGCCTGGCCAGCTGGTCCCCAGAGGACCTGGGCAGGAGGAGGGGAGGGGTCCCAGGCGCTCACTGGGTCTGCTGGACAACCTGGCCCTTCTCGCCAACCCAGGCACGTGCACCAACACCACCTCGGATGACTGCGTGCTGCCCAGTGGGGAGGTCATCTCCAACTGCGAGGTCGCAGCTGACCAGTGGGTGGTGGACGACCCCTCCAAGCCACACTGTCCCCACTCCAGCTTCACCAGCCCACGCCCGTCCACCACGACAGCCAGCAGCCGCACCCCCACACCTGAGAACTGTGATCCTTCCCTCTGCGAGCTGATCAAGGACAGGTGACCCTGCTCCCGGCCCATCTGTGGCCTCGTCACTAGAGAGCTGCAGAGACTCAGGGAGCAGCCTCGCCTCTATGCACCCCCCACCCCTGGGCCCTGTCTGCACAGAGGAGACAAGGCTGGGGGCCTAGTGTGGGGCTGGGAAGGTGAAGGCCTTAGGGCTCAGGCTCCTGATTCCTTTGGGGCCGAGCTGCCTTGTCAGACACCCCCCTGCCTCTTTTGATTCTAACTGCCTCCTGGGGAGGTGCAGGATAGGCCGAGCTTGAAGCCTTGGGTAGACCAGTGGACCCAGGATGCAGCTAGCATTCAGGGCTGAACCAGGGAGGCAGATTGGGGTGTAGACAGAGAGGGGGCACCCTCAAAGCTGGCATCCACGGAGCGAGCGCCTCGTGCCCAGAGGTATGCAAGTCAAGGCTGGGTGGCCTTCCGCCAGCGTTGCTGGAGGTGGGATCCTGGGGACCTGGTGGTCATTTAGATGTGGCGCCTTCATCTCTGAGAGCCTGGCCACACAGCCTCATCCTTGGGCCACTGTGCCGGCCCCCTTGGTGGGATGCAGGCTGAGCTCCAGGAGGGCAGCCCAGGCAGAGGGGCTGGGTGGTGGGGAGTGAGAAAGCCTGGTGGCACCGGCTGAAGCGTGACCCACACCCCTCCCCAACAGCTTGTTTGCCGAGTGCCACGCCCTGGTGCCCCCCCAGCAGTACTATGACGCCTGCGTGTTCGACAGCTGCTTCGTGCCCGACTCAGGCCTGGAGTGCGCCAGCCTGCAGACATATGCGGCCCTCTGTGCCCACGAGGGCGTCTGCATCGACTGGCGGAACCACACCCAGGGCCTGCCGTAAGTGCCCAGTGTTTCAGCCCCTGGGCGAGGGTCCTGAAGAAGGGCTGGGGCGCCGGGGCTCTGCTGGGCACTGTGCCAGCTTGAACCCAGATCAGGATGTGGTGGCCAGGCCCCCATGGAGGCAGGCTGAGCCTTGGGGTGGGGAAGAAGGGCAGGCTGGAGGGGCTGGGGGCGCTGGATGGACTGTGAGCCTTGCTAAGCACCACTGGGCACCGGTCTCCTGGCTGGGGACAGCACGGGGGACCAAGGCGGGCAGCAGCGGGCAGCTGGCCACCCTCAGCCAGTGTGGGAGGGTGGGTCCTTTGTGGGAGGGGCTGGGCAGGACTGTCACTGGTCGGGGCCAGGGGGATATGCACAGGCTCCTCTGACGTCTCCAGCCCCTCTGACTGCTGCCTCCCTCCCACAGCGGTGACTTGCCCGTCTCACAGGGAGTACCGGGCCTGCGGTCCTGCCGAGGAGCCCACCTGTGGGTCCAGGTCAGTTGCTGGGAAATGTGTGGGCTTGGCCCCTGGGTGGTACTGTCTGGGCGTGGTGCTCCAGCATGCCTGCTCCCCAGCCCGTCCACACCCCCATCTCACGAAGCCCCCCACCCCTCCAGCTCCTCGCTGCGGAAGGACACAGGCCTGGTGGAAGGCTGCTCTCCTGCCCCGAGGGCACCACCAGCTACGCCCCCGGCTTTGATGTCTGCGTGGAGTTCTGCGGTACGTTGCCTGCTCTCGGTGCCTCCCTCCTGCCTCTGCGAGGCTGAGCCTGGCTCCTGCGGCACCGAGACTCTGCTGACAGGATTCCTTTCCTCTCTCCTCCTAGGCTGTGTGGGACCTGATGCGTGCCCAGAAAGGTCGGCCCTCCTCCTTGGTGCTGGGGCGGGATTCTCCCACAAACCCTGAATTTTGTGGGGTGGGTGGGGTGGACTCGAGAACCTGGGAGCCTCAAAGACTGAGTAATGAGGCATTTAAGTCCTGGAAGGCTGAGCTAGCACGATATGCACCCACCCATCCATCTGTTCCCCTGTCGCTACCTCCACCCATCCCTCCATCTTCTGCCCCTCTATCCATTCTTCCATCTCCCGTCTCTGTGTCTGCCACCCCTCCATCCCTCTGTCTGACCCTCCATCCATCCCTCCATCCTTCTGTTCATCCCTCCATCCATCCATCCGTCTGTGTCTCCCTCCATCCAGCCAACCATCTGACCCTCTGTCTTTCCCTCCATTCTTCCATCCACATATCCTCCACCCGTCCACACCACCCACCCATTGCTCATGCGATGCTCTGTCTGGACCTGAGATGATATCGTAGCCACTGCACTGTCATGTCTCCCACCCATGGTTGATTCCTTAGTTCTATGTTTCATCAACCCTCTAGACACCTGTGGTGTGTCTGCCCCGAGCCAGGCCCACGTGATTTAGGCAAATACTGGTGAGCAGGTCACGGTCGTGATATTAGTGGTGTGGCCCTGAATGAGGGCTTCTGTCCTGGGCCAGAACCTGCCCCGTGTGCTCAGAGGTGGGAGGGCACAGGTTTTCCCGCAGCCCCGGCCCGTGGCGAGGCCGCCGCTCTTCTCCCTGCTCACCCCCTTCCTCCTACAGTTTGGGGAGCGCTTTGAGTTCGACTGTAAGGACTGCGTCTGCCTGGAGGGTGGAAGAGGCATCGTCTGCCAGCCCAGGAAGTGCAGCCAGAAGCCCCTGCCTGAGTGCAAGGAGGACGGCACCTACCTGGTCACGGAGGTCAACCCCACTGACACCTGCTGCACCATCAGCTCCTGCAGTAAGGCCACGCCCGGGGGAGGGGAGCCGAGCCTGGGTCCCTGGGCGCCTGTCCCCTCCTGGGTCCCCCGGATTCACCGAACAAGTTCCCCGTGATGATTTCACCTCCCTGGGGAGTTGGGGAGCAGCAGGCGCAGGGTGTGTCCCGCTGAGAGTAGGTGTTGTAGGAGGAGGCTGTGCTTGGGCCTGGAGGCTGTGCTCGTACCCACAGACACCCCAGGCCCCACCCTGTGCTGTGGGTAGTGGCGGGGCGCAGCCTTCAAGGAGCCCTGCTTATTATCGCTTTTCCTCCCCTCTTCAGAGTGCAATGCCAGCCTGTGCAGGGAGAAGCCCCCTGAGTGTTCCCTGGGATTCGAGCTGAAGAGCGAGATGTTGCCCGGAAGGTGCTGCCCCCTCTACTCGTGTGGTGAGTGGTGCCCAGGGGCCAGGGCTGGAGGAGGCCCTGGGGCTGTGGCTCGCTGTGCCTTGAGTGGGGAGGTGAGGTGAAGTGGCTCCTTCCTCGGGGGCCTCATTCTGCATGTCTGATGCCCCAACGCCGGCCCTGAGCTCCTGCCCCATCCACCAGCTGTGTGTGGCCTTGGGCCCGGCAGGGCAATCTGACTGCGGCCCCCGTTCTTTCTCCCCAGTGCCCAAGAATGTGTGTGTTGTCGGGAATGCTGAGTACCAGGTGAGCCCTGGGCTGGGACAACGGAAGGTGGAGGTGGGTGAGGAGGGGTGGGGTCCTGCAGGCTCACTGGCCAGCTGGGGTGCCTGTGAGGGCTTGCTCAGGGGGCTACGCTGTGCTAGCCAGGCACGGGGCACCCAGCTCCTGTCTCCCACTGTCAGAGCCTTCTGGGATGGGAGCTGCACTCCCCGAGGCGGGTGGGAGGCGTGGAGGGTGCCCAGCCTCACTCACCCCTCCCTGTGCCCTCAGCCCGGCTCTCCAGTTTACTCCTCCAAGTGCCAGGACTGCGTGTGCACCGGCAGCAGGAATAGCACCACGCAGCTCAACGTCATCTCCTGCACCCACGTGCCCTGCAGCACGTCCTGCAGCCCCGTAAGCAGCCGCTGCCCCATCACTTCCCTTCAGGAGTGGGGTTCCGGCTCCAACAGCTCCTGTCCTCTTTCCCTTGCCAACCTGAGCCGTGTGTCTCGTAGGGCTATGAGCTCGTGGAGGCCCCTGGGGAGTGCTGCATGAAGTGTGAGCAGACCCACTGCATCATCAACCAGCCCAGCGGGCAGTACATCCTGAAGGTGCGCGAATCCCCTGCTCAGGGCTGCTCATGCCACGGCAGGGCCGGCCTGGGGCTGAGGGCACGGCCTGGGACAACTCCCGCTGCCCCTGGCTGAGTCCTCTGTGCCACTGTCCTGGGTGGCTGTGACAAGGGACCACAGACTGGGGGCTGAAACAACAGGCAGGATTCCCCCACCCCCAACCCCACCCCATCTGGAGACTGGAGTCTGAGGCCCAGGTGTGGGCAGGGCGGCGCTCCCTCTGGCCCAGGGAGGGTCCTTCCTGCCTCTTCCAGCTTCTGGGCTCCAGGCCTTCCTGGGCTTCTGGCTGCATCACTCCAGTCTCTGCCTGTCCTCACACAACCCACTCCTCTGTCTCTGTGTCATTGGATTGCGGGCCCCCTCCAGTAGTCCAGGATGATCTCATCTCGAGATCTTAAGTATGGCTGCAAAGACCATTTTTCCAGAAAAGGTCACCTCCATGAGTTCTGGGGTTTAGGAAGGGGACGCGTCTGTGGACTACAGGCTGGTGGCTGCCCCTGGGCCCTTCCTGGGTGTCACCTTCCCTGTGACTCTGGGCCTGCAGGCTGGGCCTCATGCACGAGAAGCCACAGTTGCCTGGCTGGTCAGGCACCTTCCAGGTGTTTCCAGTCTGTCTTTCTGGGTGGGCCTCCTGCGGGCCCTCACCATGCTGTCCTCTGCCCCACAGCCCGGGGACGTAAAGAGGGACCCCACCAACAACTGCACCTTCTTCAGCTGCATGAAAATCCACAACCAGTTCATCTCGTCCATCTCCAACATCACCTGCCCGGAATTTGACGCCAGCGCCTGCCTCCCGGTGAGCGAGCCCGGGGAGTGGGGGTCCCCTATTTTATGATGGGGCTGAAGCCCCAGTGCTGGGACAGTGGCCTCTGGCCTTAGCCCGTTCTGCAGAAACAGCCCCTTCCCACGCCTGTGGCCAGAGGAGGTGCTCACAGCTGGGGGAAGGTCTGGGGCGCATGCTCATCCTCCTTTCCTCCAGGGCTCCATCACGCTCATGCCCAACGGCTGCTGCAGGAAGTGTGAGTACAGAACGCTCCGTGGGCTGATCCCGGGGTCCGAGGCAGGGCCTGGTGGGTGGGGCTAAACCCAGGCCGCCCTGTGGGGAGGAAGGCATGAGGGGATGGTGCCCTGGGAGCCCTGTCCCCTCTGTGTCCCTCAGCAGAGTGAGGAGTTTGAGAGTGTCACTGGGGGTGCCCAGCTTGCTAGAGGGTGGCCGAGGTGGGTGCTTGCGCCCAGGGTGGGCAGCTGAGGGCCAGGCGAGGTGCACTTGGGGACAGGAGAGGAAGCAGTGAGGGAGACCTGGTGGGCCCCCTTGAAGTGTGGAGACCCCGCCTCAGAGCCTCCACCTCCTCACCTCCAGGCATCCTTCGCAATGAGACCAGGATCCCCTGCTCCACCATCCCCGTTACCAAGGAAATTTCACATGCCGGCTGCAGCAAGTTGGTGACCATGAACTACTGCTCCGGGTCATGCGGGACCTTCGCCATGTGAGTCCCAGGCCACGAGTGGCCAGGGTTGGGGGAGGGGAAGGGGAGGCTGCCCCCTCCAGGAGGGAGTGGCTCCTCACTGTGGCCCTCCCCCAGGTACTCTGCCGAGGCCCAGGCCCTGGACCACAGGTGCACCTGCTGCAAGGAGCAGCGCACGAGCCAGCGGAAGGTGGTGCTGGACTGTCCCCACGGTGGCTCGCTGGACTACACCTACACGCATATTGAGAGCTGCCTGTGTCGGGACACCACATGCGAGCTCCTGCCGCCCCAGGGCACTGGCCCTACAGCCCTGCCTCCATCGAGGGGGTGAGCAGGGCACTTACAGCCACCCAGGCCCCACCCTCCACCGTCCTCTGCATCGCCCTGCTGACCCTCTGAGCTTTCTACCTCCTAAGCTGGTTTCCTCACTGGGAATACTTATTTTCCGAGCCTTTGTTCAATTCTTTGCTTTCCAAATAAACTTTGGCAAAAGACGCCGTGCTGGTGTGCTTCCCTTCGTGCCAGGGAGCTGGGTGCGCCGCTGTGCACGAGCTGAGGTCTGGCTGCTTTCCGAGGGCCAGTGGCGGCAGATGAGCAGGGCCTGCTCAGCAGGCTCTGGATGGCACACGGGGGACATCTGCACTTAAGCCTTGCCTGGCTTTGGGCAAGTTCGTGTACAAATGTCACCACGTGACCACCTTCCCTAGAGTGGCCCCCGGGAGCTGTGCCCGGCCCTGTCCTGCTCTGAGCAAGTGCAAAGCCCTTGTTGGGCGTGACATGCAGGTGGTCCCCTTCCAGGAAGCCCCCCGACCCTGAATTTGTGAAAAGGACTCAGGTTCCTCTCCCAGCCGTTCCCAGGGCTTCCCCCTCGCTAGGACTTTGTCCAGCCCCCAGGGGCTGAGAGCTCTGGGCAAGAGCGTGCGTGTGCACGTGTGTGAGCACTGAGTGTTTGTGTCCGCGTGTGTGCAGTATGTCTCATGTGCCTCGTGGTGGCTGCACACGGGGAAAAACAAGGAGGTTCTCCGTCCCATCCACCGTGGTCAGATGCCCGGACTCCTGCGCGGCGAGTAAGCCAGAGTGACCTCAGGCCGCGGTGGGCTGCTGTGAGCTGTAGCGTCTGTCACCTCACACCAAATGGAGGAAATCTGTGGGCTTGGTGTCACCGGCAAGCGCCTGTGTGATGGTGCACGTGGGTGAAGACGCACACACACGTGCGCACGTGCGCAGCAGAATGGCCAGACGCGTGCCTCAATCTGCGTGAGGAACGAGCGACATCAGGGAGGGCGCCTCCCATCCCTCACCATGTTTCCTTTATCACATTTGATCTCACTGCCGAGCGCACCTGCGATGGTGGGTGTCAGGCGTGCACCGAGCGCCCCTCCCAGCAGCAGCAGCGCCCCCAGGCTCTGGGCGAGGCAGGGCGCCCGGTGCCGCCTGGTCCAGCCCCTGGAGCTGCTGCGCCCCGGCTGGCCTCGCCACCGGCTGTGCACCTGGCCCAGGGTCGGGGTGGCGGTGGTGGTGGCTCAGGAGACGCTGTGACCTTGGCCGCCCCCACCTGGCGCCCGCCCGCTCACGCCTGGCCGGGCGGGCCCAGGCCGGGCGCGCCTTAGCTGACCCCTCCGCCCCCGCCCCCTCCCCCGCCCGACCCCACCTGCCACCACGAGGGCTCTGATGGCCGGTGGGGACACCCGGCACGTGAGCACCACCCGGGTCCTCCACCCGCAGGGCTGGGGGTCTGTCCATGTCCCCACCGGCCCGGGAGGGCCTCCGATGCTCCGGGCCCATCCCTCGGGGGACCACGGGAGCCCACACTGCCCCTGGCCCAGGCCTGTGGACTCCTAGCTGGTCAGCTCCTGGGCCGGCCCTGGAGCAACCAAGGCCCCCCCAGAGCAGAAGGTCTGTGAGGGGACACGGGCTGCCCTCTGCTGCGCTGCCCGGGGGTCCTGGGTGCTGTAGGGTGGTCACGTGCTCCCCCAGGGCTCTGGGCTGTTTCCGGGTCCCCCCACGAGGGCTGTGAGCTGCGGCTCCTTAGCGAGTGTGGTGTCCCGTTGGCGTGAGCTGCATCCCGGCCCGTCGTGGTGACTGTCACCTCTGCTCTTCGGCTGCTCCCTTCTGGGTCGGGCAGGCCCAGCACAGGCTGGGTGACCTGGGGAAGGGGTCGGGGTGCGTGGCCTGTGGCCTGGTCAGGAAGAAAGGTCAGGTCCAGCCGGCTTCCTCATCTGCTCCCAGCTCTGCACCTGTGAGGTGCGGGTCGGGTGACCGGGGGCAGGCGAGGGTGCAGCTGGGCCCGCCACTCCTCCAGCTGCGCCCAGAGCCCCTGGTTTAGGCAGAGCAGCCCCAGGTTTGCTCTTTGACATGTTTCCATGATGTTCTCTTTGGAAACAGACTATTGGCCTAAAAATAATGTGACAACCACTGTCAGGTGGTCCCTGAAGCTGCTGCCCCCCACCCCCACTAGAGGAACAGTGGGCGCTGCCCCCAGGTGCCCAGCAGGAGCAGGTCCCACAATGCTGTGAGGGAGTGACCCAGCCTTCCCTAAGCAGTGGCCCAGAGCAGGTGGGTGGGGACTGGGGAGGGCTGCTCCTCTCTCAGGAGACCCTGTCTGCCCCACACTGTCCCCTCATCTCCCTTTCTTGGGGGAACCTTTGCCGGTGTCTTAAGTCGGAAATGAGTCCAACATCATTTTTGCTAGAATCTGCTCTTGACCAGCTCTGAAGACCCCCCAGGACAGAGAGAGGCCCCTCCCTCCTCCCTCAGGCTTGTGACCCTGCAGAGTGACTGGGAGCCTCGACTTCCCCATCTGCGAGTGGACTTCCTCCTCCATCCTGAACATTTCCTTCCATGGGCCCTGCAGAGGCCATGCCTCCCTCTCCCCAGGTCCACCTGTCCAGGGGCCCCCTACCAGGACACAGGACCCCCTTTACACATGAGCAGAATGAAGGAATTTTCCAGAGCCAAGGATAAATACTGCAGTCAGATCTGAAGTGTTTGCTGTGTCGTAGACACAACACGTATGGAAGTAAATTCAACATTTTGCACCGGGACATGGAAAAGTGGAAAGAGAATCACTCCCACCCTAACAATGAGAAAAATCCAGATGAGCAAAACCCCACAACTTTCTTCTAATCCATCCAAGGCTGAGGCTGCAGGGCAACCAGGTTTCCTGAATAAGGACCCCCACTCCCCAGGAGAGGGACTTGTGTGCCGTGTCACCTGAGCAGAACCCAGGGGGCGAGCAGAGAAATGAGCTGAAATGGAATGGACTGCTGAGGGCTGGGTGTGGCCCACAGCAAGAGGAGAGGAAGTTATTCAGGCAGAAGGAATATGACCCAAGACAAAAATCTGGATCTAAGAAAGGCCTCCGAAAATGGTGAAAATGAAGGCAACTGTGAGACAGTTTCTTAGTCATTCTGGAAGTTAATCACACAAAGAAAAATGGTAACAGTGTGTCGTGGGATTCTAACACATTGGAGGTAAAATGCCAGCATGAGAAGGAGGAACTGAGGGAGCCCAGCTGTGATGTTCTCGCACGATAAGTGAAGTACTGTCTTATTTGATAGTACGTTATGATGAATTACAGAAATGTATTGTAAACGATAGAACCACTCCTAAAACATTTTCAAAATAGGTATAATTAGTAAGCCAATGGTGGAGATAAAATAGAATAATAAAAAATATTCAACAAAAAGGCAGAAAAAGAGGAAAATAGCAAAAAACTGTGGAACAAGTATAAAACAACAAGATGGGAGATTAAAATCCAAGTGTGTCTATAATTACGTTAAACATACATTGTATAAATACTTCAATTAAAAGACAGAGATAATCAGAGTGGATAAAAAAGCAAGACAATTTATATGCTATCTACCAGAACCTCACTTTAAATACTAAGACATAGACAAGTTAAAAAGAAAAGGATTGAGAAATCTTTACCATGCCAACACAAATCAAGAGAAAGCTAGAGTGGCTATGTTAACATCAGACAAATTAGATGTCAGATCAAGGAATATTACCAGAGACAAAGAGGGACATTATAGAATGATAAAGATGTCAACTCAGCAAGAAAAAAGGACAATCCTAAACGTGTGTTCACCTAACAAAAGAGATGCAAAGTCCAGGAAGCAAACACTGATGGAAATGAAAGGATAAATACATAAATCCAAATATCGTTGGAAACTTCAACACCTTTCTCTGAGTAACCAACAGAATAAGAAAGGAGAAAAATCAGTAAGGACCTAGAAGACGTAAAACAAATGCTATAACTTGATCTGATTGGCATAGAGTGTCCCACCTGACAACAGCAGAATGTCATGTTCTTTTCGAGTGTATGTGGAACATTCACAAAGCTGGGCCATATTCTGGTCACGAACCAAAACTCAGCGTATTTAAAAAAAGGTAAAAATCATACAAAGTGTGTTAAGTAACCACAATGGAATTCAAGTAAATAGCAGCAACAGAGAGATATCTGGAAAATTCCAAATACTTGGAAATTAAGACACACACTTCTGACTCACTCATGAGTCACAGAGGATGCCATGAGGGAAATTACGAAATATTTTAGATAGAATAAAAATGAAAACAGACCATATCAAAATTGTGAAATGCAGCTATAGCATTTCTCAGATGGACATTTACACACTTGATTTTTATATTGGCAAAAAAGTTCCCAAATCAATGATCTAAACTTCTACACTAATCAAAGAAAAGAAGAGAAATAAAGCAAACAGAAAGAATCAAATAATAAAGATAAGAGGATAAATAGATAAAATTTGAAACAAAAGAAGCAACCACAACAAAAACCTAATAGATATAATTGATGAAACAAAATGTGGCTCTCTGAAGAGATTAAAAATAAAATTGACAAACCTGGGGCCAGCCTGGTGGCATAATGGTTAAGTTCACGTGCTCCACTTCAGTGGCCCGGTGTTTGTGGGTTCAGATCCCAGGCGGAGCCCTACACACTGCTCATCAAGCCATGCTTTGGAGGCCTCCCACATACAAAGTAGAGGAAGGTTGGCACAGATATTAGCTCAGGGACAATTTTCCTCACCAAACAAACAAAACAAAAAATCGACAAACCTCCAGCAAGGCTGATGATGAAAAAAGGGCAAAGACATTAATGATTAATATCAAGATGAAAAAAGACATAATTACGAGTCTTACAGACATTATAAAGATAGTAAGGGAATATTATGAACAATTTTATGCAAATAAATTCGATAACTTAGATGAAGTAGAAAAATTTCTTGAAGGAAACGCATTCACAAAACTTACTCAAATGTAATTGAAACTCGAACAGCGTATATCAACTGTAGAAACCTAATCCATAATTTTAAAATCTTCCCACAAAGAAAACTCCAGGCAGATGGCTTTGCTGGTGAGTTCTACCAGACGTTCAAAGAAAAAATAATACCAATCTTACATAAATTCTTTCATAAGATAAACGAGGAGAGAACCCTTAAGTCCTTTTAGGGGGCTTGTATTTATCCTGATCCCAGAATCAAAGACATGACAAAATCAACTCCTCTCATGAAAATAGATGCAAAAATCCATAACGAAGATTAACAACTCTAATCCAGCAATATCTACATAGGCTAATACATCATGACCAAGTAAGGTTGACCCCAGGAACACAAGGTTGGTTTAACATATGCAATCGGTTAATGTAATTCACCTTATTCATAAAATAAAGGAGAAAAACAAATGATCATATTGTATGCAGAAAAAACATTTGAAAAAAATAATACTTTAATGGTAAAAACTCTCAGCAAGCTAGGAATAAAAGAGAACATCTTTAACCTGAGCAGGGACATTTCCAAAAACCCTGAAGCTAGCATCACACTCAGTGGTAGAAAGCTGTTCCAAGATCAGGAAGGGGAGTAGGATGTCTGCCCTCAGCTCTTCTATTTAACGGGTGGTAGGGGACCTCGCCAGAGCAGTAGGGCAAGCAAAAGAAAAGGAAAGACGTTCAGGCTGGAAAGATGCAGCTGTCTGTATTTGCAGATGATATATTTCTGTGTGCAGATCCCTACGGAACCTACAAAGTAACCACTAGATAGAATAAGCGAATTTATCAACAGTGATGGATATAAGGTCAATGTGCAAAAACACACTGGCATTTCTATATAGTGAAGTGAAAGAGAGCACTCCATTTACAATATGAAATTTGCATATGAAATACTTATGAAGAAATTTAACAAAAGTTGTACAAGATGGATACACGAAAACCTACAAAATATTACAGAGGAAAATTTAAAGGCTGAAGTAAATGGAGTCCTATCCATGTTCACGGTTGGGGACATTTAATGTTGGTAACATGGCTGTTCTCCCCAAATTTTGTCCAAAGAGACAATGCAACACCAATCAAATTCTTTTTTTTAATTATTTTTTATTGAGTTAATGATAGGTTGCAATCTTGTGAAATTTCAGTTGTACGTTATTGTCTGTCAGTCGTGTTGTAGGTGCACCCCTTCATCCTTTGTGCCCACCCCCCAACCCCACCTTTCCCCTGGTAGCCACTAATCTTTTCTCTTTGTCCACATGTTTAAATTCCTCATATGAGTGGAGTCATACAGAGATTGTCCTTCTCTATCTGGTTTATTTCACTTAACACAATTCCCTCAAGGTCCATCCATGTTGTTGAAAATGGAATGATTTTGTTCTTTTTTACGGCTGAGTAGTATTCCATTGTATATATACCACATCTTCTTTATCCATTCATCTGTTGATGGGCACTTAGGTTGCTTCCGTGTCTTGGCTATTGTAAATAATGCTGCAATAAACATTGGGGTGCATAGGACTTTTGGAATTGCTGACTTCAAGCTCTTTGGATAGATACCCAGTCGTGGGATAGCTGGATCATACGGTAGTTCTATTTTTAATTTTTTGAGGAATCTCCATACTGTTTTCCATAGTGGCTGCACCAGTTTGCATTCCCATCAGCAGTGGATGAGGGTTCCTTTTTCTCCACCACCTCTCCAACATTTGTTACTTTTTGTTTTAGTTATTTTTGTCATTCTAATGGCTGTAAGATAGTGTAGTTTTGATTTGCATTTCCCTGATGCACAGCGATGATGGACATCTTTTCATGTGTCTATTGGCCATCCATATATGTTCTTTGGAGAAATGTCTGTTCATGTCTCCTGCCCATTTTTTGATCAGGTTGTTTGATTTTTTGTTGTTGAGTTGTGTGTGTTCTTTATATACTACGGATATTAAGCCTTTGTCAGATGTCTTACTTGCAAATATTTTTTCCCAATTAGTGGGTTGTTTTTTTTTGTTTCAATCCCGTCTTCCTTTGCCTTGAAGAAGCTCTTTAGTCTGATGAAGTCCCATTTGTTTATTCTTTCTGTTGTTTCCCTTGTCTGAGAAGACATGATGTCTGAAAAGATCTTTTTAATACTGATGTCAAAGAGTGTACTGCCTACATTTTCTTCTAGAAGCCTTATGGTTTCAGGTCTTACCGTTAGGTCTTTGATCCATTTTTAGTTTGTTTTGGTGAATGGTGAAAAAAAATGGTCAATTTTCATTCTTTTACATGTGGCTTTCCAGTTTTCCCAGCACCATGTGTTGAAAAGACTTTCTTTTCTCCATTGTATGCCCTCAGCTCCTTTGTCAGAGATTAGCTGTCCATAGATGTGTGGTTTTATTTCTGGGCTTTCAATTCTGTTCCATTGATCTGTGCACCTGTTTTTGTAGCAGTACCACGCTGTTTTGATTACTGTAGCTTTGTAGTATGTTTCGAAGTCCGGGATTGTGATGCCTCCAGCTGTGTTCTTTTTTCTCAGGATTGCTTTAGCAATTTGGGTTTTTTTGTTGCCCCATATGAATTTCAGGATTCTTTGTTCTATTTCTGTAAAGAATGTCATTGGGATTCTGATTGGGATGGCATTGAATCTGTAGATTGCTTTAGGTAGTGTGGACATTTTAACTATGTTTATTCTTCCAATCCATGTGCATGGAATGTCTTTCCATCTCTTTATGTCGTCATCCATCTCCTTCAGAAAAGCCTTGTAATTTTCGTTGTATAGGTCTTTCACTTCCTTAGTTAAATTCACCCCAAGGTATTTTATTCTTTTTGTTGCGATTGTGAATGGTATTGTGTCCTTGAGTTCTTTTTCTGTTAGTTCGTTATTAGAGTATAGAAATGCTACTGATTTATGCAAATTGATTTTGTACCCTGCAAGTTTGCTGTAGTTGTTGGTTACTTCTAACAGTTTTCCAATGGACTCTTTGGGGTTTTCTATATATAAGATCATGTCGTCTGCAAAAAGCGAGAGTTTCACTTCTTCCCCTGCTATTTGGATTCCTTTTATTCCTTTTTCTTGCCTGATTGCTCTGGCCAGGACCTCCAGTACTATGTTAACTAAGAGTGGTGATAGAGGTCATCCTTGTCTCGTTCCTGTGCTCAGGGGAATGGCACTCAGTTTCTGCCCATTGAGAATGATGTTGGCTGTGGGTTTGTCATATATGGCCTTTATTCTGTTGAGGTAGTTCCCTTCTATCCCCATTTTGTTCAGACTTTTTATCATAAATGGCTGTTGGATCTTGTCAAATGCTTTCTGTGTATCTGTTGAGATGATCATGTGGTTTTTATTCCTCAGTTTGTTGATGTGGTGTATCACGTTGATTGATTTGCGGATGTTGAACCATCCCTGTGTCCCTGGTATGAATCCCACCTGATCATGATGTATGATCCTTTTGATGAATTGCTGTATTCAGGTGGCCAAAATTTTGTTGAGAATTTTTGCGTCTATGTTCATCAGTGATATTGGCCTGTAGTTCTCCTTTTTCATGCTGTCCTTGTCAGGTTTTGGTATCAGCATGATATTGGCCTCATAGAATGTGTTAGGAAGTGTTCCATCTTCCCTAACTTTTTGGAATAGCTTGAAAAGGATAGGTATTAAATCCTCTCTGAAAGTTTGGTAGAATTCCCCAGGAAAGCCATCTGGTCCTGGGGTTTTATTCTTTGGATGCTTTTGATGGCTGTTTCAATCTCTTTCCTTGTGACTGGTCTGTTCAAATTGTCTGCTTCTTCTTGAGTGAGCTTTGGGAGATTGTAGGAGTCCAAGAATTTATCCATTTCCTCTAGGTTATCCATTTTGCTGGCATATAGATTTTTGTAGTATTCTCTTATAATCCATTGTATTTCTGCGGAGTCTGTTGTTATTTCTCCTCTTTCATTTCTGATTTTGTTTATTTGAGCTTTCTCTCTTTTTTTCTTTGTAAGTCTGGCTAGGGGGTTGTCAATTTTATTTATCTTCTCAAACAACCAGCTCTTTGTTTCATTGATCCTTTCTACTGCCTTTTTTATTTCAATATCATTTATTTCTGCTCTGATTTTTATTATTTCTCTCCTTCTGCTGACTTTGGGCTTTGTTTGTTCTTCTTTCTCTAATTCAGTTAGGTGTAGTTTAAGATTGCTGATTTGGGATTTTTCTTGTTTCTTAAGATGTGCCTGAATTGCAATGAATTTTCCTCTTAATACAGCTTTTGCTCCATCCCATATGAGTTGGTAGAGCATGTTATCATTTTCATTTGTCTCCAGGTATTTTTTGATTTCTTCTTTAATTTCTTCAATGATCCATTGCTTGTTCACTAGCATATTGTTTAGTCTCCACATCCTTGTGCCTTTCTCAGCTTTTTTCTTGTAATTAATTTCTAGCTTTATAGCAGTATGGTCAGAGAAGATGCTTGTTATTATTTCAATTTTTTTAAATTTGTAGAGGCTGGCCTTGTTTCCCAACATATGGTCTATCTTTGAGAATGTCCCATGCACGCTTGAGAAGAACGTGTATTCTGCTGTTTTTGGATGAAGCGTTCTATATATGTCTATTAAGTCCAACTGTTTTAGCTTTTCGTTTAGCTCCACTGTTTCTTTGTTGATTTTCTGTCTGGATGATCTGCCCATTGATGTGAGTGGGGTGTTGAGGTCCCCTACTATTATTGTGTTATTTTTGATATCTTCTTTTAGGTTTGTTAATAGTTGCTCTATGAACTTTGGTGCTCCTGTGTTGGGTGCATAGATATTTATAAGCGTTATTTCTTCTTGATGAAGTGTCCCTTTGATCATTATATATTGGCCCTCTGTGTCTCTCTTTACCTGCCTTATCTTGAAGTCTGTTTTGTCTGATATAAGTCTTGTGACACCTGCTTTCTCTTGTTTGCTGTTAGCTTGGAGTATTGTCGTCCACCCCTTCACTTTGAGCCTGTGTTTGTCCTTGGAGCTGAGGTGTGTTTCCTGGAGGCAACAAATGGTTGGATCTTGTTCTTTAATCCATCTTGCCACTCTGTGTCTTTTTATTGGAGAGTTCAGTCCGTTTACATTGAGGGTGAGTATTGATGCATGAGGGCTTAATGCTGTCATTCTGTTGCTCGTTTTCTGGTTTTCCTGTGTTTCCTTTGTTTCTCATCCTGTGTGTTTTAGCCTACCCATTGACTTCTGCAATTTCTTATGCTGGGTTTCTTAGATTTCTCCTTATTTATGTTTTGTGTCTCTGTTGTGTTTTTTAGTTTAGTGGCTACCCTGCAGTTTGCATTCAGAACCTTGTGAATAACAGTCCATTTTCTGGTGGTCTCTTACTTCCTTAGCCTAGACTGTTTCAGTCCCTTTCCTCCTCCCCTCCTAAATTATTATTTTCATCTCTTATTCCAACTTGTGTTGTGAGTTTGTGGTTAGAGCGATAAGATTGTCTTTGCTTTGGTGATTTCCTTCCCTTTATCCTAATGCTATAGTTGAATATTTGCTATCCTATTCAGATTCTATCTGTCTCCGAACTCTGTGTTTTGTGACCCCTTACTCCCTCTTTTTCTTTTTTCAGGTATGAGAGCCTTCTTGAGGATTTCTTGTAGTGGAGGTCATGTGACTACGAAGTCCCTTAGCTTTTGTTTGTCTGGAAAAGATTTAATTTATCCCTCATATCTGAAGGATATTTTTGCTGGATAGAGTATTCCTGGCTGAAGATTTTTATCTTTTAAAGTTTTGAATATGTCCTTCCAATCTTAGCATACTGTAGAGAAATCCGCTGAAAGTCTGATGGGGGTTCCTTTGTAGGTGATTTTCTTCTGCCTTGCTGCCCTGAGTATTCTTTCTTTGTCCTTCGTTTTTGCCATTTTTACTACTATGTGACTTGCAGTAGGTCTTTTTACATTGACAAATCTAGGAGATATGAAAGCTTCTTCCACACACATTTCTCTCTCAATCCCTAGATTTGGGAAGTTCTCTTCTATTATTTTGTTGAGCACACTTTCTGCTCCATTTTCCTTTTCCACGCCCTCAGGAATTCTGATGATTCTTAAGTTGCGTTTTCTCATTGAGTCAGCTATTTCTCTGAGATTTTCTTCAGTTCTTTTAACTTTTAGTTCTCTTTCTTCCTCTGTCTGGAGCCATTCAGCCTGTCTATCTTCGAGTATGCTAATTTTCTCCTCTATGGTAGCTACACGGGCATTCAGGGAGTACATATTCTGTTTTATCTGATCCATTGTATTTTTCATCTCTAGTATTTCTAATTGATTCTTTATAGTTTCAGTCTCTTTTGTGAAGTAACTCCAGAACTTGTTGACTTGTTTCTCTATATTTCCCTTTACCTCATTGAGTATTTTGATGATAGCTATTTTGAACTCATCTTCACTTAGTTTACCCATTTCCAAGCCCTCAGGACCTACTTCTGTGTTTTTACTGTTTTCCTTTTGGACTGGAGCTTTTATAAATTGCTGGACGGTAGAGGAGCGGTTTCTGCGCAAGATACTATTATTTGGCTGCAATTACATCCTGTCGCCACTAGACGGGGGTCAAGAGGCTTGTTTTCTGAGCCCTGTGTCTTCAGCCACGATGGCGGCACCCAGCGTGGGTTGGGGGAGGAGGGGCACTTTCATTCACGCTGACCTGGATTGGATCAGCTCTCACTTTCTGGTCTCCCGGGCCCTGGCTTGCTGGGGCTCTCCCGCAAAAGCTTTCCCCTGTTAGAGGGTTTTGCTGCACCGGTGTTGGGAATCCCTGATGATCCCCGGATCATGGCCCCTCCCCTGCTCCTTCCCGCACAGTGATCCCAGTCTCTAGGGGCGGGAGCCACGTTCTCTCCTACCCCGTTCCAGCTCCTCTGAGGGGGCACTCCAGCCTCTCCACCATCCGTCATTTGGCTGCTTGGGTCTCTGACTATTTCTGTTATTAGGATTTTTTTTTTTGGTTGGAAAGCAGTTGCTCTTTTTAGTTGTAATTTGGAGGGGAGAGAGTCCTGGGTGAGCTCACGCCGCCATGTAGTTCCTGAATCGGTTTTTCTCTACTTTTGAGTAAAGTTTACCTAAAAGACAGAAGATCTGTGTTTTGTTAAGATAATTCCTATGTGCAAAAAGACTGGGGTCTCTATTAAGGTTTTTGACCGTTTCTGTTGTCACTTTGGTTAAATATTTTTACAAAGCGTTGTTTCAGTTACCCTTGTTTCATGATGACAAGATAAGCAACCCCTTGATCTTGTTTAAATAAGTGTTTTAAAATCTTTTGATATTTTTGATAAGCTCTCTGTAATACGTATCCTAAATGAAATCTTTATTCAACCTTCTCTGAGGATTTTCAGAGGGCCCCTGGGACTTTGCAAAGGAATTTGTTCTCTTTTCCTATGAAGGAGGGATGCTAATTAGGCTTGTATGGGATGCGAAATTGCATGGGCAGCATTGTCAACTAAATGATGATAAACCTTCTTGGGTTACAGTGTGTAGGTAAATATTACTCACTATTTTAACCCTGCTACCTTGCTTCCAATGTCACAAGGGGAGAAGACCACGACTGCATTCTAGTACTTAATTGGTCTACAAATAGGTCTTACTGAAAAGAGAAGGAAGGATGCTGTCAAGCTGGATATGCTGTCCAGCCTCGAGAATTCTTGCTACTATTTACTCTGCTAACCCAGTAAAAGATTTCCTTCTATAGGTTCAAGAAACTTCCATGGAAGAAAAGAAATAAGGTGGCAACAAAAAGGGGAAAAACAATCCTTTTGGAAACTCTCCCACAGTGGCTCATGTAGCCTATACTCGTTGTGCTCTATGCCCAAAATATAATCTAGGGAAACCACTTCATGAGTCACAAGGCCACTTTTCCCTTCCTAAGGGACCCTTTGAGGTATGGCAATTGGACTTTGTCCAAATGTCACCATCTCAAGGATGAATATATCTTGTAATGATCTGTATGTTGTCACATTGTGTTGAGGCCTTTCCTTGCAGAAGAGCAGTGGGTTTAGAAAAATTATTATTAAAAAGGGTAGTTCCTGTTTGAGGAATTCCTACTGAGTTACATGGTGACCAGGGAACTCGTTTCACTGGACAGATACTTAAATCTATTGGTAACATTTGGCCAATAATGAAGCATTTCCACTGCACTTACCATCCCTGATCCTTGGGATTGGTGGAAAGAACTAACAGCACAATCAAAACTGGACTGGCAAAGCTTTCAGAAGCATTTACTCTCTCACAGCCAAAAGCTCTCCTGCCAGTGCTCCCCAATCTTAGATCTACAGCTTGGTAAACATCGGCTGTCTCCTTGAAATAATAATAGAACAGCCTACGCAATGAGATGAGGAAATACGTGAACCAACTTTGCGTAAGGGAGATATATTACATTGTTGTCAGGGTCTCGTTGAGATGCTTAGAAGAAATGAAAGGCTGGTAGCTGATTCTTTTCACAGGGAGCTCCCAGACCTTAAGGATCATGGACTATAAGCTGGAGAATTTATTTACCAGAAGAGACATCAAATAAAAGACTCTTTGCAGCCTGTTGGAAAGGACCACACCAGGATGAGAAGAAGACGACATGTGCTGTAGATGGCTGTCCCGAGACTCCAGAGCAGCCTGTGTCCCCAACCTTGCCTCTCCTCACTTAAACCTTCCTTATGCTTAAACTGTATGCCTGTTTTATAATTGTTCCATTTAAGATTTCAAAATACTATCATACTTAAAGAAAGTGATTGACTTGGAGCAGACTGGTCTTGAAAGCTGGGCATTTATCTAATGGCTCCCAATGGAACTCACTGCTTATGTGGAACAAATCTCTGGGCTTGGATGACTAAAACTGCCTGGACGGCTGAAACGCTGCACCCTGAGTTCCCTTTAAAAGCAGGGAAGGAGTCACAATGAGCAAACACTGTGGCCAATCTCCCTCTCTTTAAGGCCAGATGGGCTCATTTGTGTTCCACTGGTGTGGCCACCAAGTCGCTGTATTTGTTCCTTCTTTGGGGCTAAAAGACATCATTACTACATGTGGAAGCCCTGAACTAAATTTACTCAATGAGCCCTTAACAATAGTCAGGCAGGAATAGCCTTATTAAATATGAAATGTCTTTAATTAAGAAAGCCTGTCCTTCAAAATAGAATGGCTTTAGATATTTTAACTGTTTCCCAAGGTGGTAGATATGCAGTCACTCAAACTGAAGGCTGTGCTTTAATACGGATGAATCTCCCAATGTGTCATCTCTGCTAAAGTACATGAGGAAACAGGTGGATGCCTTAAGCCATCCCGCACCTAGTCTTGATTTGTTTGCTTGGCTCCCTTCCAGTATCAGTTCCCTTTTTTGATCCAGATTACAGTTCCTATTTCTATTACTTCTTGGAATTCTTGTACTAATCATAATATTCAAACTAATTGTTTGCTTTATTCAGTGTCGTAAGACTGGCATGCAAACTAGAGTGATGATTGCTCGATGGCTTGAGGTGGTTGATGAATGTTATAACCCTGGACAAATTTCCTTTTCTGATAAGGACTATGCCTAAGAACTCATTTTAAAATAATGTTTTCAAATATGTTGAATTGTTATCATTGTTACCGTACTTGTTCTATAGTTGTGAAAATGTAAACATAAGGAGTCATAGAAAAGAACATATACAATGTTTGTGCAACAACCTGAAATTAATTGAAAATTATGTAACTCATGAAATGCTCCCTCTGTTAATATATACACCTCTATGCTTATCCACTGTATCTGACTATTTCCCCCCAACATGGACAACTGGGCAAATAAATGGGAGAGAAGCCTGGCACTGAGGGACGTGATGGACCCAGGGCAGGCAGCAACCACACTAGCACTTAGGAACAATATTTTGATCATCAATGCTTTCTATCAAAAGATTATGGATCAAAAGGGGGAAAATGACCAATTAATGGCAAGCAATAGGGTCTATTGGAGTAGATGGGGAAGCCATTTGGTGTAAACCTAACTTGGCCTGATCTTGTTTTCCCAAAAGGGCCTGACGTGGCCGTTGAGCATGCACTGTATGTCTGCTTTAAGCATTTGCTGTGTCCCAAAGACAAGGACAAATGGCCTTAAGATAAAGATGTGACTTCCCCCACACTGGTATTTCCTTAAGGATGAGCATCTCTCCCTAGGCTAGGAGCTGATTGCTGTGCTCACCTGTGACCACCCAGCAAGACAACAGACATGCCACCTGCTGTGTCCACCCAGACAGCAGACCTGCTACCTGCTGTGTCCATCAATTGCTGTGCTGACAGGGAAATCTTGTGACTATTGTCACAAGACAATAGTCTTGTGGGAAATCTTCCTTGGGGAAGGAAGGCCCTGGGCTATATGGTCCCCACATTTGGCTCAGAATAAACTCACCCCAATTCTCATTTGTAGATTGGTTATGGATTATTTGTGTCGACACCCCTGAGAGCCCACTCCCCTTGCAAAGCTGGGAGGAAGACTGGGAGAAACGGTCACCGGCTTAGCCCTGTGCGGCTGGCAAAACAACTTAATCCAAGTGACAGTCTTGAGGATGGTCGACTGTCACCTTCATTTGAAAGATGGCAAAACTCTCTGAAATGGGCCAGCAGCCTTGGGGGTCCCACAGCTGGGGCCAGCGGCATCCCCCCCACCATGCTGCCCCCAGGAGACGCTGGCCCTGGGCTGGGTGAGGGCTGGGGCCACGGAGACAAGGCTAAGTGCTGTCCCCTGGCCACCCCAGCTCCCCTCAGTCGGCCCTGGTCATGTTGCAGAAAGTGTCAGCTCTGTGCTCGCCGGAAGTGCTCCCTGAGCCCTGAATTCCCCCTCTGCCCACAGAGCCGGGACCCACGGCCTTCCCCAGGCGGTCTCCTTTCTGCCACGTGGCTGAGAGAAGCAGGGGCTCCCCAAAGCCAAAGCCACTTCCTCCCTGCATTATCGGTCGATAGTTTGGGCGTTTTTCATCTCCAATCTCCTTGAGCATCAGCAGGCTTATTTAACAAGGCCCCAGGGAGCTTGTGGGACATTGCTGGCTGGCCTTGGAGGGGCCCCTCCCTGTGGCCTGGGGCCAGCAGTGTCCTCTCATCTTGGGCCGTCCCTGGGCTGTCCCGAGGGCCAGGAAACCGCTGCTCACTATGAGTCAGCATCTCCCAGGCTAGTGAGCTGTGCAGCCGTCTTCCCATTTCCTACCCAGGGGAGAAGGGTCCAGCCTGCCTGGGGTCACAGGTAGGGCTCGGCTGCAGCTCTGCTGGGTGGGCAGTGGGCCAGGAGACAGCCATGCCCCCTCATAGCCAATGAGCTCTGGCCAGACTCCTCCCCAGGGAAGCCCTCCAATGCCTGCCCCCACACTGCCCAAACCACTGCCTCTATAGTTTACAGAGTCCCCCCAACCTTCGCTTGAAGGCTGAGGACCCCCAGTGGTCCAGGGGCCCCCTGGACCTGAGCTGAGAACTGGTCGGAGTAACCCCTGCAGTGTGGGCCCCATGCGCCTCCTGCTTGGTGCTGGCCTCCAAGACGCTCCTGCAAAGGGCACCCGGGACAGGGGCCTGGTGAGGGCATCCTGCACCAGGACCCCAGAGCTCACTGCAGCCTTCTGTCCGGGAAATCAGGGCTCAAGCAAGACCAGACCCGAACAGCAGAACCTGGCCAAACCACAGGCAGCTCAGCACTCTTTGGGTCCGTGGGCTGGGAGACAGGCCCTGCTCTAGGCCACTGAAGTTGCCCGGCAATGGAGAGCGTGCTGTCCTCCCTTCCCGCAGCCAGGCGTTGGCCTGGCTTATTGATAAGGGCATGGAGCCTCACTGGAAGGGCCGAGGGTGCTGGTGGCACCTTTCAACCCGTGGGCCCTCACCGGGCCTGGGGATGCCTCCCTGATGGCTGGTGGGGGGCTGCCATCTCTTCTGCCCAGGGAGCCCATCGGCTGTGCTGACACGTGGAGGTCCCCGTCCTCTGCACAGACAGCAGGAGAGGGGCTCAGGGCAGCAGAGCGCAGCTCCATCGGGGGATGTCCCCCTGAGTGCGTCCCCCGCCCACTGGGCCCTCCTGCCTGCCTCAGCGGCTGTGTCTGGAATTCCGATTCCGCTCACCGCGGCCCGCGCTCCCTTTCTTGCTTTTGGCCCACATGTTCTTAGGACGACGGGGACCTTCCCGAGGTGCTGCTCGCCCCACTGCTGCGTGTTTCATAGCCTCTCAGGTCCCGCTCCTGGCACCTGAGTCCTCAGACGGGTCCTCCACGCGGCCACCCCTCCGAGGTCCACGGACCAGAGGACAGTTTCGCATCCTCACGTTTGAGTGGCAGTTTGGCCGAATAAAAAGTAAAATTTGAAGTTCTTTTCTTTCAACCCCTTAAAAATATCCCTCCCGTGAGCAGCATGCGTGGAGACCTTCCAGGCCATCCGATCCTCCTCTCAGAATCATCTCGACTTCTCTCTCCTGCTCTCTCTTTAATTGATGTGTAACTTACCTTGTGAGAAAAGTATCTCCATTATCACTTGATGCTTTTCCTCCTCATTAAAAGTTTTAAAAACCGTTTAACTGCAGTAAAAAACACATATAAAATTTACCATCCTAACTTTTTCTAAGTGCACCGTTCAATAGCACTAAGCACATTCACGTGGTTGTGCAGCCATCACTACCATCCATCTCCAGAACTTTCCATCTTCCCAAACTGAAACTCTGCCCCATTAAACACTCACTCCCCATCCCCTCCCCCAGCCCCTGGCGCCCACCACCCCACTTTCTCTCTCTGTGAATCTAACTCAGGGGACCTCAAGTAAGTGGAATCACACAGGATTTGTCCTTTTGTGACTGGCTTATTTCACTGGGCATCATGTCTTCAAGGTTCATGCATGTGTAGCCGGTGTCAGGATTTCCCTCCTTTCGAAGGCTGGGTACTATTCCACTGTGTGGATGGACCACACTGTGCCATCTTCTTCCATCGGTCGACTCGGGTGCCTCCCCCGCCGCCGTGAGGAAGCTGCTGTGAGCATGGGCGCAGGTCCCTGTCTGAGTCTGTTTCCTGTCATTTGGGGGGATTCTCCAGGTCTTCTTGTCCTGTGCCCCCGGGCTGCTCCCCCTTGCCCAGACCCCTGCGGTTAGGCCCAGCCCAGAACCCGCGAGTGGAGAGCAGGAGCCTCTGTGGGTTTCAGCGCCAGCCCAGGCACCTGGAGGGGGCAGGAGGGGCAGATTCTGGGAGTGCTGGCCCCCGCCCTGCTCTGCTGGCCTGGTCATTGTTTGTTAGTAAGATACTGATCTGCTGCTGCCGACCTCTGGCCTCTGGCCTCTGGCCTCCACGGCTCAGGAACCTGATGAGGGAAGAGATCAGAGGGCCGCCACCGGAACCCCTCGTCCAGCTTGCGTCTCTGCGGCCACCTAATGCCCACCCCCCTCATCCCCGCCCAGCCGCAGCCTCTGCCCTGACCACTTGACCACCCACCCAGCGTGGCAGCCTTGGGCTCTCTCTCAGCATCTCTCTGTCTCTGTCTCAGCATCTGTTTCTGTCTCTCAGACCACACCCGACTCCGGGTGCTGCCCAGCGACTGCGTCATTAGGTAGGATTTTATTAAAACCCCATGAATCTCATAACTAAATAGGGCAGCCGGGCCAGCCCTGTGTGCAAACAAGAAGCATCCGTGTGGCCTCCTTCCTGTTGTTCAGGGGAATGTGGGGACCAGGCGGTGGGGGCCGCCAGGTGGGGGCCGCCAGGTGGGACCTTCCGGCACTTTCCCTCCAAGCACACCAACACCTCCTCACTCAGTGAACTTTCCGAGTGGAAGAGGGACAGCGGCCTGGCCTTGCTCGGCTTGCACGCTGCTCTCTGGGAGATGGTGGGGGCTCGGGGCCCAGCGGTCCTGCAGCCCTCCCTGGGCCTGGTCCCTGAGGCAATTCACAAAGAGGAGGGAAGTGGGGCCTTGAGAGGGGACCGACGGCAGGGCCAGAAGAGGAAGTGAGTTTAGGGAGGTTGCTCAGGGTCACAGGCCGGAGGGAGCGTGGGGCCGGGTCGGGGGTGAGGTGAGGCGGGCTCAGGCTGGGGCCGTGGACTCAGATGGATTAGGCTCCCGTGCGGCCTCCTGAAATTCTGAATTAGCGTGAGCACAGCTCTGCAGATCATCTGCCCGGGACTGTGAGGGTGCAAAGGGCCTGCTCGGGGCGCTGGCTGCTGATAAACAAATGGCCAGCAATAGGATCTATTGGAGTCCATGAGGAAGCCATTTGGTGTAAACCTAACGTGGCCTAACGTTGTTTTTCTAAAAAGTGCTGGCGTAGCTGTTGAGCAGGCGTTGTGTATCTGCTTTAAGCATTTGCTGTGTCCCACAGACAAGAACAAATGCCGTTAAGATAAAGGTGCAACTTTCCCCACAATGGCATTTCCTTAAGGATGAGCATCTCTCCCTAGGCTAGGAGCTGATTGCTGTGCTCACCTGTGACCACCCAGCTCGAGACAACAGACATGCCGCCCACTGTGTCCACCCAGATAGCAGACCTACTACCTGCTGTGTCCATCAATCACTGTGCCGACAGAGCAGTCTCGTGACTATTGTAAAAGGGACATTTCAATCACACGTGAAACGTGCTCTCTGATGGCATATAACCACTCTGTACACCCCACTTCTTTGGAGCGCTCCACTCCCTTGTGGAAGGACTCTCCCAGGCTATATGGTCCTCAGATCTGGCTCATAATAAACTCACCTCAATTTCGATTTATAGATTGGTTATGGATTATTTGTGTTGACTGGTTATTTTAGCTGAATCCCTGAGTGGCAGCCCTGTGGGTTACAGAAGACGAGCTTGACAAGGACCAACCCCAGAAGCACCATCCACAGCGTGGACGCCCACTTCCGAGTCTGCTGGAGCTGGAGGCAGGGTCTCCGCAGGCAGAGGGGCCTGGCGGGTTGGAGGGGCTCAGCCAGCCTTTGAAGCCCAGAGGGGCCATGAGGCCTATTTCCCACCTGTCTGGGCCTGGCTGTGTGCGGAGACTCAGGGGGCCACTCCATGGGGGACAGAGGGCTCGTGGCCTGTGGTGACCCCCAGGAGGATGTCCTTGAATTTTTCTAACTTCCATTTACCATGCATTTTTTTAAAAAGCACAAACACTTCTCAGAACCAGGAATCCACCACATTTCCATCCACTGTGAGCTGCCCACTGCCAACGGGGGCATTCAACCCGTTGGCTTGTTCACCTGTCCATCCATCATTGTCGACCTCCTCTGCCTATGCACAGTTGGGTGGGAGTGTGTTCAGGGCTTCTGGGGGTAACTCAGCCTCCTGGTCTCCTGAGAAGGGCTGGGGCACAGGGAAGAAAGGTCACAGAGTGACAACCCCCAAGGACACCAAGGGCCAGGGGCCCCAAGCCTATCACCCCTGGCTGCTGCCCTGCTGAGCCCCTCTGGGGAGGGGCTGTGGTGGGTGGGGTCTGGCCTCTCGCATGCTAGATGGCGGTGCAGACAGGAGGGGCCATATTCCCCTGAGACGACCTCCCAGCTTCAACCGGTCTCGCGGAGCAGGGCTGCTGGGACCCCGCCTGGGCCCTGGCATGGTGACCTGACCTCGGAGGGCACTCACCTTCCTTGCACCTGCTGTGACCCCCAGCATTCCTTGAGGGGCCCAGGCAGAGCCAGGGCTCCATGCAGACCAGGCTGGGCAGACTGGAACCTTCCCCTCATCACTTGTGCAAACCCCAAACCTCACTCTTGCAACCACCAGGCTTCCCTGCCTCTCACTGTCCCTGGGGACAACGGAGAGGGCCAGCAAAGCTTGCTGTCCTGAGTCCCCACCTGGGAACCTTGTCATGGGAGGGCTCTGGGAGGGGAGGTGTGAGGCCAGTAGTATGGCCGACGGCTACTTTCCTGCCCCGGGGACGCCCTGAAGGAATTTCTTTGAGTGCCCTACACAGAGAGTGCTAAACCAGAGGGGCCGATCCCCTCTCCAAGGCCCCGACTCCTGGTGTCCCACCCGGGTGGCAGTTGGGGCACTCTAGGGCTGCAGGGCCATTGCAACATCTCACTGTCCAGCCACCAGCACCGGGGCTGCACCTGAGCCCACGGACCACTAGCTCTGTGCCCTCCTTCTGCCCTTGACTGCCTGCCTGGTTCGCTGTCCAGACTCCGTGGCCTGGCTGGGTCCCAGCCTCACCTGAGAGTCTGTTAGCTTAGCTCCCTGGGACCCCCCTGTGCCAGGTGGGTCCCAGGACGGTGGCTGGAGATGCTGCCAGCAAGGCCAGCTGCACAACACGTGGCACCCCAACGTCCCCAGCCAGTAAGCCCGCTGGCCCGCGGCCACCCTCCCTGTCTGCCAGGCCATCTTCCCGCCTCCTGCGGGCCCTGCCTCTGGGCTTGTGCTCGTGGAGCCGAGACAGGAGCCTGCCCACTGCTCCAGCCGCCCTAGTGCTTCCCCAGAGCAGGAGGCTCAGCACCCACCTCCTGCTGCCCCCTTCCCTGCTGAGATCCAGCCTCACCCTTCCACCCTGACTCCTAGGGGTCAGCCACACAACCCCAAGCCCCGCGGCCCCTTCTTCCTGCTCATGAGCTGTCACCTGTGTGGTCACCACCTGTTTGCGATCCTATCACAGGAGGGGAGAGGTCCAGGAGGGCAGGGCTGTGTCCGTCTCACGCACCCAGAGCCCCGCCCCGGGCATGCACCTGCGGGGTGAGAGAGAAGGTTTTCACACGAGAACATCCCTGCGGGGCAGCAGGCCAGGCACAGTCCCTGAGGCCCTCAGAACTGGAGGGACAGAGGACGGCTTGAAGAGAGCCCGTCTCCAGCCCTCAGGCGGCCGTCACCTAGTCTCACGTGCCTCGGTGGCATCACCAGTGACAGCGCCGCCCTCCCTCCCACATGGGCCCAGAAGTGGCCTCAGAATCCCGATGAGCACCCAGGGCTGGCGTGTGGGGAGCACCCGCTGCCGTCCTGGAAGCCTGGCCTCCCACTCCAGACAGGAGGCTGCTGCCCGGAGGGCTGGGAGCCCAGGCCTTGGGGTCACTCCCCTCGCCGTTGGGGGGCTCTTTCAGAGTGGGGCGTCTGGGACCCCTGCCCTGGCTGTGACCCCCAGCCTCCTGGGCATGGACAGTGACTGTGGAGGCGTCCGGTCAGCCCCTGTGTGGCCTGGCGCTTGGGGCTGGCTCTGAGTCAGGTGTCCCCTCCTTCGCCCGAGGCCCCGACCTCTCCTCCCTGGGTCATGTTCCCACAGCCACAGCAAAGACAAACCAGGCCTTTGTTTTCTCAGGGAGGAGGGAACCGGCGACAATATCTTCCTTTTCTGTGAATAAACGTGCCTTTCGCTGGCCCGGGGCCAAGTGAGTGGCTCACAGGCCTGTGGACCCCACTGGGCCCCAGCCTGTGACTCAGGCTTCCCCAGGGACGCAGAACTGCTCGACCCTCGAGCCAGGAGAGATCCCAGATCAGCCCTGGGGAGAGACATCCAGCCTTGTCATCGGGCCCGTCCTCAAATTCCCATTTGGGGAAGCAGCAGCCCTGCTCATCCACCACCAAGGAGATAGCAAAGGCCATGGGGCAGGCCCGTTCACACAGCAGGTCCTCCCGGCCAAGCAGAGTCCCCCGGGGCCCCTCCGCGGACAGCCTGGGTCAGTCAGCGGGCTTCCGGTAGGCCCACACGGAGTGAGCGCTCCTCGAGGGCCATGGTGATGCCCACGGCCGGGCTCGATAAACGCTTGCTGGGCAAGAGAAGGAAAGAGCGGGCCCACTCACAGCCAGCCGGATGCATGTCCACAGCAGCCCCACTGAGGGTCTCAGTCCTCTTGGTCTGGAGCCACGTGGTCCAGTCCTTCTGTGTGGATGGCGGCCTGGGCCAGGCTCCACTTCTGTGCCAGGAGCAGGACACTGGGGACTGGATTCCCCTTATCTCCCTTTCTTCTCTCCCACCTGCCTCCCTCTCTTTTTCTTATTCTTCTGTGTCTCTCTCCCTCTCTCCCTCTCTCTCTCTGTCTCTGTCTCTCTGTCTCTCTCTCTCTCTGTCCCTATATCTCTTTGTCTCTCTATCTCTGTCCCTGTCTCTCTCTCTCTCTCTGTCTCTCTCTCTCTGTCTCTGTCTCTCTGTCTCTCTCTCTCTGTCCCTCTCTCTCTCTCTCTCTCTGTCCCTCTCTCTGTCCCTATATCTCTCTGTCTCTCTCTCTCTCTGTCTCTGCTGCATCACCAGGGTCTGTGTTGTTTGTGACACAGTGTCAGGTGAACGGCATGTGGGACAATAGTTGAGACTCTGTCTTATTGATCAATCCCTCCGCAATGTCCAGGCTGTTGAGATCTAGGCCCCAGCTGGCGATGACTGCTTTCTGTGCCTATGAATCCGACGACTCTAGGGACCTCATGTAAGCGGGATCACACAGTATTTGTCCTTTTGCGACTGGTTTATTCCATCCAGCAGAATGTCCTCAAGTTTCATCCATGCGGCAGCGTGTGCTGGGGTTCCTTACTTTTTAAGGCTGAGTAATATTCCACTGTACGGATGGACCACAGTTTGTTGATCCATCTGTCCGTCGATGGACGCCTGTGTTGCCTCCACCTCTTGTCCTTCGGGAATGACGTTGCTGTGAGCGAGCTGTGCAGAGGCTGACTTTCTGTAATGACCTGTGAGATCACACAAGGACCATGAAAGGCCCCACAGCTGCAGGCGGGCAGGGGGCGCTGCATCCACCACAGCACAGGCTGGGCAGGAGCTGATCGAGGCTCAGTGTGCGCAAGTTGAACTGCTTGTGGGGACCCCGGCTCCGGCCTTGCTAAGTGCTCACCCCTGCTGGAAGCCCATCTGGGATGCCGCCCGATTCTCCAAGGAAGTAGGGGCACAGCCACCTGCAGAAGGTCAGGTCTCTCAGGTGGGGCCCTGGGCCTAGGTAATGTCCTGCTGGGATAGAAGATGCCCTGGGACCCCCTGTCCCGTGGAGGTGGTGCCGGCCTGGGGCAGGCATCCGGGCACAGTGGCCTCAGCTGCCAGTGCTCATCTACGGGCTTAGGACAGGTTTTGCAGTACCTGAAAATTCCGATCTGCTGGCCAATGTCCAAGATCTGCTCTCAGGTCAACAACGGACCTCACCTGACCCTGGGCAAGCATCGGGGGTGGGCTCCAGGCAGCTGAGGCCCCAGAGCTGACCTGGATGTGAGGGGCCCACGTGCAACTGGACGTGTCCTCAGCACTGCCCCAGGCCCAGCAGGGCCTCTGCTCTCTCTCCTGGTGGCCTCAGCATCCTCCAGCCCCAAGCTGGCAGAGCCCTAATCCAGGAGCTCAGATATCAGCTCTAACCCTCTGGGTCAGGCTTCCTCGATTTCCCCAAAATCAGCCAGTGGGGCCAACTAGGAAGACAAGTCCTCCCGCTGGACACTCTCCCACTGCTTGCCCTTGTGTTGGAATTTCTAAAATCTCTGAGCAGTGAGGCCTGGGCGAGCGGGCAGAGGGGCTGGGAGAGGCCTGTGGGGGGCCGGTCGGTGCAGACAGGTGGCTCTGGCCATATCATTGCCAGTCTCTGTGTCTGGCCGGCCCCCACTGGGCTGGGCTGTTGCTGCCCTCACAGCCTCCCAGAGGGCACAGGGGACACACCTGTCCCAGGGATGAGGGATGCACCTGCCCAGGTAAAGAGGAGACATCTGCTCCAGGCATGGAGGAGGCACCTACCCAGGGATAGAGGACCCATCTGCTCAGGATGGAAGAGGCACCTGCCTTGAAGCCCAGAACTAGTAGGTGTCAGAGCAGAGGTTGAGACCCACCCTCTGGCCCACTGGGGATCTGGAACTTGGGCTCAAACCTCCTGAGGACTCACTGGGTCAGGGTCCACACAGCCCAAAGTGCTGACCTGGAATCTGTCCCTTCATACTGGTGTGTTTTTGCCTGTGAATTATCTGCCCTCCAAATCTCAGTGAGCTCCAGAGGGCAGGGACCTAGTCAGCCCTAGTAGGGGCCCCATAAACATCGTGGAATAAATGAGTGAATGAAGATGAATGAATGAATGAATGAATGAAGCTATGAATGAGTGAGTGAATGTGGAAGACTTTGAATGAATAAATGAAGATGAATGAGCGAGTTAATGAAGATAAATATGAATGAATGAGTGACCACAGAAGAGTATGAATGAATGCAGTTGAATATACACGAATGAATGAGAGAATGAGCACCAATATGAGTGAGTGAGTGAGTGAATAGGAACAGATGAAGCACCTCCACAGGCACAAAGCCACTGCTTCCTGGGAGCACCTCCTGGTTCAGGTCCTACCTGTCAGCCAGGGAGACTGAGGCAGGAGGGACTCCTGTCTCTGCTGGCCAGGTCAGCCCACCCTGGGCCACGTGGCCCCTCCTACTGACCCGCAGTGGACACAAGCTGGCTGTGCCCGAGTCGTGTGGTCTGTGGCTTGTGGTGCCCATGCTGGGCGCTTGCTCTCCTGCTAGGATGCTCATGGGGCCATGACCTCCCTGAGCCTGTGCCCCTGGTGACACCGTGCGCATCCCAAGGAGTGTTGGCCTAGGTGAGGGTGCTGATATACCCCTCCTGGCAGCATGTAGTTGGGTCCTGGGGCCACAATAACAAATTACCACAAACCAGCAGCTTGGAAACAACAGTCAGGAAGCCAGAAGTCCAAAATCAAGGAGGTGGAAGTGCTGGTTCCTCCGGAGGCTCAGAGGACACTCGTTCCAGGCTTCTCTTTAGCTCCTGGTGGCTCCAGTGTCCTCGGCTTGAGGCCGCATCGCTCCAACTGCTGCCTCTGTCTTCATCTGGCCCATCTGCTTCTCAAGTCCCTGTCTCCTCTCTCTTGCACAGACCCTTGTCACTGGAGTTATGGCTCACCTGGTCATCCAGGAAGACGGCATCTTGAGATCCTTCATTACAGCTGCAAAGACCCTTTTTCCAGATAAGGCAACACTCACAGCTTCTGGGGGCAGACAGGACGAGTAATCCATCCAACGGCCGGGAGGGATGGAGGGGATCCCACCCCGTGCCGGGAGCTGGGCACCTCTCGAGCCAGCAAGGCTCTGCTCAGTGCTTCCGCGCGTTGCCCGATAGCGTCCTGTGCCAGCAGATACTCACGAGCCCAGGCCAAGTGGGGTGCACCAGCTTTCCCAGGCAGGGGGTCCTGGGGGCTCCCCAAAGCTGCCAGGCGATGAGCACAGATAGCCGTCCCTAGCTGGACCCCGAGCTGGGTCTGACTTGCCGGAGGAAGCCCTCACCTGGGATGTTCTGGCTCCACCTGAGAGCAACATCTGGCACAGCTTGGTGTGGACATGTCCCACCGAGGCCCTGACCCCGCCAGGTCAACATCACATCTCCCAGGGGCCTCACGGCCCTTGTGGGACAATCCCTGGGACCCACCCCTCCGGGATGAAGCCCTGGGAAGGCGTTGAGCTGCAGCAGGTTGGGAAGTTTCGAGCCCTGGCCTTCGCCCTCTGAGGTGTGTACTCTCTGACACCTTCTAGTTTGGCAAACAGAACATGCTGAGGTTTTCCCTGTTTACGTCTGTATCCACGGAGTAAACCCCTGACGGGCAGTGTCCACTGCTGCCGGGAGCAGGGCAGGCCTCGCTCTGGAGAGACAGTGACCGACGGACAGCTGACCCCTGGAGACCCCCCAGGTGCCCGGTCTCCAGTCCCCGACTCTCCATCCTCTCCAGACCAGGCCCAGGGCTGAGTGTCCCAGGGGCCTCCCCACCATTCAGAGAGGACATTGTCCACGGCTGGGCAGCTCTGCCTGCCCAGGGCCACCTGGTTGGACATTTCAGGCACCCCAAGCTCAAGAAAAAGGGGCTACCAGATGGCCTGATACGGCTGTGTCCATGGCCCACCTGCCCACTCAGCCCATGTCTTTCAAAGCAGTGCCTAGCCCCTGCCCCGCCCCACCCATCAGCTGTGCAGGGGGAATGCGGGTCTGTGGCGACACCACTGCTTAACACCTGGCGCCTGCCCTGTGAGCTCCACGTCACCTCCCAGAGGCCCCTGACCTTGCCTCTGAAGTAGCTGCACCCACCCCTGCCTCCCTCAGTCCAGATTCTTCCCAGAATTTGTCACCAACCGACGTTGTCCTGTGTGCTTACGGGTTTACTATCTGTCCCCCAGAACGTCAGCACCGAGGGGATGGGGCCTGTTTTGTTTGTGGTGTATCCATCAAGCCTGGACACTCCAGGCCCAGAGCATGAAGGAAGCAATGAGTGGAGGAATAAATGAAGGATTGGAGCTGGCTCTTTCTACATGCACTCCCTGCTCCACCCTCACAGCAGCGCCGGAGCAAGGCTGGAGGCCGGTGTCCTCATGACGAAGGACAGAGTGCCCAGGGGTGGGGTGAGCCTCGGTCACGGCAGCTTGAGTGGCCACTGGCCGTCTGACCCGGGGCAACCCCTAGCAGTGCTGGCCCTCGCGGTCTGAGGCAAGAGTTGGGGGACATGAGCGGGGCTGGCGGGGCTGGCACTGCGTGGCCCAGTGGGAGAGAGCGATCCTGGCCTGTCGACCCCCACTCTCCCAGTCCTACTGTCCTGCCATCCAGGGAGACCCTGGTGGTGCCCCAAGCCAGGCTGACCAGAGCCCACCACGCATCCGCCTTGTGTGAAGGGGACGGGGGTGGGGTGCGCACATCTCACCGAATCTGCCAGGTCTGAGGCACCTTTGTCATGGGATGCGAGTATTTTGTGTCCCTTTAAAAGGAAAGCACACTGCCACCTCGGGGAAGACCGAAGCTTCCTTGTCCTTCTCCCCAGGACACACGTGACTTCAGAAATGTCACGTGACGAGATCTGGAATCAAGGAGATCGTTATCAGCCGGGGTCCCACCCTGGGGGGTACTGGGGGCCCGCACGCACCCCACTGCCTGGCCACACCAGCCATCTGAGATCTGAACCTCGAGATGTTTGGGCAGGGCTGGGGAGCTCTCGGGGGCACCAGTTTGGGTGAGGAGCATCTCTGCGGCCAGAGGCGCAGGCTGAGCTGCGAGGCCGTGCGTCCCTGAGAGCTGGGACGAGGGGCTGGGCCCATGTGCCCCTGATGGAGCAGGCTGCGGCCAACATTCCCAGTGGCTGGGGGCTGGGGGACACAGCTGTGGTCCTGCAGGGGCCTCCTGATGGCCAGAGAAATCCACCTTCTCATTGTCCACTCACACGCAGCCTGCAGGATGTGGTCCTGCCCACCCTGCCCCTCCATGGCCGTCCTTCTCCAGGTTCCACCTTTGGAACCATTTCCTACCCCCACCAGCCTGCTGCATCCTGTGGGGCAGGGCCGGTTGTCCTGGGCCTCTTGGCTCCTCCATACTGGGGGGCAGCCCTGTGGGCAGGGGTCTCATTTCCTTCCCTCTGGGTGCCCAGCACTCATACCAGTCTGGGGCCTGGCCCAGGGAGGGGCTCAGGGGCATGCTGCACCTGTCCCCACGCTCTCAGTGTGCAGCTGGGGAAACTGAGGCCCAGTCACCCAGCAAGTGCCATCCTGTCACACTGCCCAGAGCTGCTAGTGGGGAGGGGCCTGAGGCCTCGGCTCTGGTGCAAGCCCAGGGTGTGTGGACACTGTCCAGCTATCCAGGAGGAGGGTTAGGATGGCTGGACCCTAGGCTCTGGCCTTGGCCAGACAGTGCAGCTGGGGCAGCGTAGCGAGCCCCTCCCCTTCCCCCCACCCCGGCCCAGCATGGCCGACCCTGCAGATAAGCAGGCCAGCGTTGTGTGTGCCCCAGAGCACGAAATCGGTATTATCGAGGCCAGAGTGTTATCTCAGGCGGAGCTGGGCAGGCCCAGGTGAGGCGGGCGTTCCCAGGCCGCCAAAGGGCAGCCTGGCCAAGCTCCCAGCCCACAGCCGGGGAGGCTGGACCAGGGTCTGCTCTGCTCAGCTACTGGCCATCGGGGACCCAGGAGGGCCAAGATGTGGAGGAGAGCGGGGTCCTGCCGCTTCGCGCCCTGGCCTGGTCTCCACAGGGCCACGCTTCCCTACTAGTCCGCCTGATCCTCTCAAAACAGCCACATGTGCGTCTCCCAGGCTTCCGCATGTGGGGCACGGGGAAGGGGCCAAGATGGGCACACCAGGCTGGGGTGTGGTCCAGGTCCTGGGCGGGAGTGTGCTCCAAGCATTGGGGTGGGCTATGGTCCAGGTCCTGCAATAGGGTGGGGTCTGTGTATTGGAGTGGAGTCCAAGTATTGGGATAGGGGTGTGGCTCAGATATTGTGGTGTGACCCAGATATTGGGGTATGGTGGCCAGCTATTGGGATGTGGTATGGTCCAGGTACTGGGGTGGGGGTGGCCCAGGTCTTCCCAGGGGTACCCATTGAGGAGGGTCCTCAGGCAGCAGCAGGGCAGGGTCTGCAGGGGTGTTGAGGGCACCTGGGGTGACTGAGAGCACTCCACATGGCATCTGGCCAGATTCCCAAGAGGTGACCTCCCAACCCGCAAAGGAGGGGACAGCCTCAGGGACTTGGCTGCCTCATCTGGGGTCACTCAGCTGGTGGTTTTTCCCTTCACAGTCAGAGCCCACCTCATCTGGATGGGCTGGGCACCTCACGGCGACACCCAGCACTGGAAACAACTGAAATCAATGAGGAAATTGGGAAAGAAATGCAGACCCCGGGAGTTGGGTAGAGCCAGGCTGGGCAGCTGAACAGTCGGGGCCACTTGGTGGGGCCTGCTCACACCTGGGGCAGGGGGAGGGGATGTCCAGGCCGGACAGTGAGAAGTAGGACCAGGGAGAGGGAGGAGGGAGCCGGGCTGAGGGGAGAGGGGCTGAGCCCTGGGGGGCTTGGAGAAGTGGGATCCTGGGGGCCAGGCAGAGGAGGCGTGGTGGGCGCAGACCCACAGCTGCGGGAGTCTCTGCATCTACCCGCCCTGAGGTCCCAGCTGTGCCCGTCCAGGCTGAAACCAGCCACAGCCAAGGCACCCAGGCCCCCTCCCCCATGCTCCCACTCCTTCTTCACCCCCTGACTGTCCCTGTCCTGAATCTTTGCCCCCAGGACGGCCTGTCCACTCTCAGCCCCACATCCACCTACTGAAGTCCCACCTTGCATCTGAGCCTTGGCAGGATGCACCCCTCCAGGAAGCTCACCCGCATCCTCCCACTGGCAGCAAAGCCCCCGGAGTCTGTCCTTGCCCCCCTGCCCCCAATGCTGCATCCACAGATGGGGCAATGGGCTCCCGAGGTCAAGCTCCCCAGTGTGGCCCTCTGAATGAGCCCCAGAACTGCCCGTGCATCCCAGTCCGGCCGCCTGTCCCTCCAGCCATCTGTCTCTCTGGGTGGGTGGGCCTGGGGCCCAGAGGCTGGCCCAGAGCCAGGATGAGTGGCCAACGGGGAGAGGAAAGCAATCTCCTCTGTGTCTGCAGCCTCGGCTTCTGCTTGAGGGGCTCAGGGGACAACAGCCAGGTGGGCCCAGGAGCCTGAAGTCTAGACAGCCCCCCACCTGCGGACAGTGGGGTAGGGCACCTGGGCAGAGGTGCAGAGGCTGTCAGAACAAATGCCAGTGTCCCTGAGACCCCCAGGCACCTGCTGAGAGGCCAGAGGAGGGACAGCCAAGGCCGTGGTCCTGGGCTGAGACCAGGGATCCACCCTGCCTCCCCTCTTCCCATAGCAAGGCTCCAGGACCCCTGTCTCAGTGGGGCTGGGTCACATCGGAGACTGCTTTAGCCCTTCCTTCCTTCACGGTCACCTCCTCCATGAAGCCAGCTGGAAGTGGCCTCCCTCCTGAGGGCTCTGAGGGACCCACCCTTTCCCTGCCCTTGTCACACCCACCTAGAGTAGCAGCCCTACCTCGATCTGCACCCCCCCTCCCGCCCCCCACAACACTAGCCTCAGAGCTCCTCCACTGGAGGCCATGATGGGAGACACACCTGCAGAGCTTGAGCTGAGAGGCTGGGTCAGTGGGGCTGCTGCGGCCTCTCCAGCTGGCTGGCTGCCGCCCACCAGTCACATGGTCCAGAGTTGCCCTGCATCGGCCATAGGCAATTCAGTCCCTGGGCTCCTGGGAACCATAGCACCTATTGCACCAGCTTCTGAGCCTCTCCTCCTCACATGTCACTCATTTCCTCTCTGCACCTCAGCCACCCCATGGCTTGTCACTAGCCTGCTGTCCTCACCACACTGGCATCTTCTTGGCCCTGCACAAAGAATGCCTTCCACGTTTTCCTCACCCCAGGTGTGCACACACGTGATGGAAATCTCAGCAGCCCCCCGGGCCAGGTCTGCGTTCTCCACAGAGCATCTTGTTTCCCTTCTATCTCAACCATGCTGGCTGCACATCTCCAGACATTCTGCCACATGTCATTATCGCCCACACTCATACTGCATCAGTGCCCACCTCAGCCGGAACAGAATTTAACCCTTTGAGGGCCATTTCCTCTCTGGCATCCAAGACTTCTCACTCATGCACCCACATGTCAACTAATTCAGGATTATTTTGCCTGTCTGAGGAATAAAGCTATAGAAAAATGAACATCTTCAACAATATTCTTGGACTAATTCCAGAATATCATTCACTTTTTCTCTCTTGCATAGTGTGTGGAAATGCTCCATCAGCTCTGGTCTCGGAGTGACGATGATGCACGCAAGCCCCGGCCGGCCCACAGTGGGCATGTCACATGAGCCCTGAGTAAACCCTTGCTAGCTTAAGCCTCAGGTTTAAGTAACTGACTGATACACTAACCAGCTGGTGAGCCTGGTGACCAGTAGAACCCATGTCCCTCCCAACAGGAAAGTACCCGAGGCGTGGCGAAGCCCATTCAAAGCAAGCAAGCAACAAACAAAACCAACTGGAGTGGGACCTGTAAAAAGATTTATTATAAGAGAAACATTTCCCCTAGGAGGTAGAAGGGACACACAGTTTTGTAAAAAAATATTTAAAAAAATATGTGTATATATATATACAGCAGAGAGATGATATACATTTTAGAAAGTATCTATTAATTCCAGGAAACACTGACTGAGTGAAGCAAGAAATGAAAGATGGATGGAAAAGTTAACAGATTGAGATGAAAGAGGGGTAAATGACCCTCAGGCAGACATGAGAAGGGAGCCAGACCATGCAGAAACCAACAGGGAAGTTAAGATCTGCACTAAAAGCCATAACAACACTGCGTAGCACTGGACTGGCCATGGGGAAGACAAAGTTCTTTGAGAGCAAGGACGAGAAGGACCAAGAGGTTAACTGGCGTGAGAGGCCCCTTCAGTGTTTGTGGAGTGGCTCATATCAGATCAACACGTCTGCTTTAAAGACAGACAGCAACCGAAGGTAGATTTCAATCAGATGGTATGACTCTTGAGAAAGAGAAGCAAACGAAGGGGGTCCACGTTTATCTGGCTTTCCCCCAAAGTACTTCCTAGCTTTCAGGCTCGCAGTCAAGAGCTCACGCAGAACACAGCATGCTTGCTGGGCTCGGGAGTCTGAGGCCTAAGTTGAAGGTTGCCAGAGAGACTGGAAATTAGGAAAGAAGTTTACAGAAAGGATGGAACCACGTTATTGGCTGACTCCTTAAAAATCACACGTAGTAGGTGAGACTCTAGCATCACAGTAGAAGGACTGGAAGGCTGGAAGATGTAAGCACGGGGAGCAGAGATCGGAGTTTCAGTTGGCCATGTCAGAGCCACCCGATGAACACCTTGGGCTTTCCATTAAAAAGCCATAAAAGTCGCACTTCAGGGGTGAGGACCACGTCCAAAGACTAAGAGCCATGCCCTAGAATACCTGAAACCTGAGGGAAAACTGAAAGAGACCCAGAAAACAAGTCTAAAAAGACTCTTCCTCAGGGTCAGGTCGATCCAGCAATAATTTAGCTAACTGCTAGCACAAAACAGAACATTCTCCTAAGGAAGACAACAGAATCTCAAGTCTTTGCTGTGTATCGCACGCAAGGTCCAGGGCGCAACAATAACCACTGGACATCATAACATGACTTACAACCAAGAAGAAGAACAGCCCATGGGAGCCCACCCAAAGACCCACAGGTTGGAGTTAGTACATAAACGTTTTAAAGCAACTGTTATAAATATGCTAAATAATTTACAGAGGAAAATGGATATTGTGGAAAAGAGGTGGGGAACTCCAGGAGAGATGTGGAAACTGAAAAAGGACAAAATGAAAATTCTGAAACTGAAACAAAATAAAACAATATCTGAAATAAAGTCTTCATTCTGTGGCTATTAATGAGCAATCATTACCAGAAGATTGGGTACTGCAGAGGAAAGGATTCATGAACTTGAAGACAGATCAATAGAAATTCTCCACACTTAAGAACGAAGAGAAAGCAGTTGTTTTAAAAAGCCTCAGTGACCTGTGATATAATATCAAATATCAAGTTATCTGAGGAGAAGAAAGGAAAAAGGGGGTAGAAAAAATATTTGAAGGAAAAAATGGCCAAATATTTTCAAATTTGACTAGAAATGTCAATCCTTAGTTGCAAGAAATAAAGCCCAAGAAGAATAAATATAAAGAACATCACATCTATGTACATGTTAGTCAACCTGCTAAAAAGAAAAGGTAAAAGAAAAATTTTAAGCAGTCAGGAAAAAAAAAATGGCATACAGAGGAAACAAATAATAAAATGGTAGCTATAAATCCAATCACATAAAAATTTATATTAAATGTAAGTGGACTAAACATTCCAATTAAAAGGCACAGAATTTCAGATTAGATACAAGAAAGACTGACACAATTCTATGCTGCTCACAGGAGACACATTGTAAATATGTAGACTTGGGTTAAAAGCTAAAGTATGGAAACTATGCCATGCAGGCAGTAATCACAAGGAAGCGAGAGTGGCTGCACCAATGTCAGATGACGCAGACTTCAGGGCAAGGAGTGTTACCAGAAATAGAAAGAGATATTTTATAGTGATAAGGGTCAATTCATCAAGGAAGTAAAACGATGTTAAATGTGTATGTACCTAATAAGAAAGCTTCAAAATACACAAAGCCAAAGTTGACAAATCTTAAGAAAGAAACAGACACATCCACAAGATTTAGAGAATTTTAACACCTCATTTCCCCAATAGTTGAGAAAGCAAATAAATAGAAATTCAGTGAGGCTACAGAAGTTCTGAAAAACACTGTCAACAGACTTGACCTAACTGGCATTTTAAACACTGCCCAATACCTCCAGAATATATGTTCTTTACAAGTCCAGATGGACTGTTCACTGAGAGAGAACAACGCTGGGCTATAAAGCAAGTATTTTTTTTTCTTTTTTTTTGAGGAAGATTAGCCCTGAGCTAACATCAGCTGCCAATCCTCCTCTTTTTGCTCAGGAAGACTGGCCCTGAGCTAACATTAGTGCCCATCTTCCGCCACTTTATATGTGGGACGCCTACCACAGCATGGCTTGCCAAGCAGTGCCATGGCTGCACCTGGGATCCGAACCTGCGGACCCCGGGCCACTGAAGCAGTATGTGCGCACTTAACCGCTGCACCACCGGGGCAACCCCTAAAACAAGGCTTGATAAACTTCTAAGGATTGAAATCATCAAAGTCTGTTCTCACTAAAACAGAAATTAGCTAAAAACCGATAACAATGAGATAGCAAGAAAATCTCCAAATATTAGGAAATCAGGCAGCACAGTGAGTTCTAAATAACCTGTGGGTCAAAGACACCACAAAAGGAATGATGGATAACTGTTCATTAGAAATCACGACCCGGGCGGACCCAGTGGCATAGTGGTTAACTTCACGTGCACTCTGCTTTGGGGGTCTGGGGTTTGCAGGTTCAGATCCCAGGTGCGGTCCTAGCACTGCTCATCAAGCCATGCTGTGGCAGCATCTCACATAAAATAGAGTAAGACTGGCACAGATGTTAGCTCAGGGCCAATCTTCCTCACACACACAAAAAAGAAATCACGGTGGCCCAAAGATGATAGAAAAGCATCTTTATAGTGCTGAGAGAAAAAAAAAACTGTCAGCCACCATTGAAATTTAGATATACAGGGAAAAATGAAGGTATAGAAATGGTAAATATGAGGGTAAATATAAATAAAAAAATATTAATTGTCTTACTTTTTTTAAAGGACTATTAAATTATTAAAGGACCAAAAAATACTTAACTGACTACACCAAGTGTTGGTAAGGATGAAGAGCAACTGGAACTCCCAGACACTGCAGATGAGCTGTCAAACGGGACTCTGGAAAACTTCCTGGAAGCTCCTTATGAAATTAAACATCTGCTTGACATGTGACCCAGCAATTCTACTCCTAGACATTTACTCAAAAGAAATTTAAAGCGTGTTTACAAAAAGATTTGTACAAAAACGTTCAAGGCAGAGTTATTGATAAATATGAAAGACCGGAAATGGCTAAAATATTCATGAAGAGGTGGGTGAAATAAACAAATTGTAGTATATCCATACGATGGAATGCCATTCAAGAATAAAAAGAAACAAACCATGGATACAGACCACAACATAGACAAATCTCAAAAACATCGTGTTGAGTGAAAAAGGACAGACACAGAAGAGTTAATACTTTATGATTCCCTTTGTATGAAGTTCCAGTGCAGACAAAAATATGGTACAGGGACGAAACTCAGACCAGTGGTTGCCTGGATCAGGAACGAGGGTGGGGTCGACCGGCAAGGGGCACAAAGTGACTTTTTTAAGGTGATGAAAGTGTTGTATCTTGATTGTAGTGGTGGTTCCATGGTTGTAAACATTTGCTCAAATTCAATGACTATTAACTTGAAATGAATTAATTTTATTGTATGTAAATTACATCTCAATAAAGTTTATTTTAAGAGAAAAGAAAAAATTGACTAACTGAAAAGAAATCAGGAAAGAGAAACAAAGAACAGATAGATAAAACCTAAAATGAATTGCACAATGGTAACCCTAAACCCAACCATACGAATAACAAAACAATACTGAAGACACGACGAAACAAAACATGTCTGAGTTGAAGCAAGACTTCGCTCTTGCTCATTCATTTAGCTAATTGAGAATCTCCTCTTTTCATTGAACAAAGTGCACAAAAACAGACAAAATCCTGCTCTCGTGGGGATTAGAGTTTAGTGGGATCATCATATTTTACTTATAGCATGTCATTAATCAACGTGTAATTGCAAAAGGAACAAAATTCAGCAGAGAAATTCATCATGGGGAGGTGAGCCAGCCCGGAGCAGGGTGCGGCCAGAGAAGGTGGCCCTGAACAGGTGATGGGAGTTCAATGGGAGCGGATGGGGGTGTGCAGACACAGGTGGCTACACATGATACCTGGGGTGGGAGAGGACAGGCCCTCTGAAGACTATGAAGTCTTCCACATACCTTCCCTGGAAATTGAAAGGACTGGAAGATGTGTGTCAGCCCATCGAAATAGAATCTCAGTGGAAAACTTCAGAACAGAAAGGTTGTAATATAAGAAGCCTGGGAGGACCCCTGGCGTGATCAAGTTGGGAGGTCATTCCAGGTAACTGTGTATAATGGCAGCAACACCGAATGCAAAGACTGCAAATAATTCTTGAAAGACAGACACAAGGGGTGAAATTATTATTAAAGTCCAGAGTGAACTTTCCGGAAAAAAACCTAGAAGGAAGGAGTTGGAGAGAAGGAAGGAAGGGTAGTGACTTCCCTCCCATGCGCGGAGGTAAATCAATATTGCTGACAGAAATACAGACTCAAGTGTCAAAAAATAGTCTTTATGATAATTTTAAATAGAATGAATATTCACAAGAGGAAAAAGGGGAAAAAAAAAAAAAAACAACAACAACAACCAAAAACCAAAAACCATGAACCAAACTGGAAAAGAACAGAAAACCAAAGAAAAAGGTGATGAAGCATAAACAAGGTGACTGAAGACCCCACGCAGCTGTGATAAACGGGACAAATGCACATTGAACTTCCCTGTGAAGACAAAGCTGGAGATTGGACTAAAAAAGAAAAAAAATACCCACAGACTAACTGCGTGTTATTTACAAGAGACGTTCCCAGAAGTCACGCTGCAGAAAAGCCAAAAGTGGAAGACAGCACGACAGCAGACAAAAGCAGCAGATACAGAGCCGTGGCCATGGTACCAACAAACAGGAAGTGGAATTAAAACAAGAAATCAAGTAGGACAAAGGATCATTCGGTACAACTCAAAATTTTGGACATTATTTATGAAATAAACACAAGAAGATTCTGAAAGGTGGAGAGAAGAAGGCAGAATGGTAGGGACCTTGGGACCCAAGGCACGAGCTGTGGTGAGTTCCCTGGTTTTTATTTTCTCCTCATCTTCCCTAGACTTGGAGCTGAAGAAGTTGGCAGTGTGGAAACAGCAACAAGTATGGGGGAAAAGCTTCAAGAGAAACCTGCTTTCTTGAGCCAAATTGTTCAAGAAAGGGGCAGGCTGGGGAAACAGAAAACTTTTAGCTGATAATTTAATAGCTGCCCTACTCCAGCGAAACACTACAGAAGAAAACTGTGTCCCCAGCCCCCAGCAAAGGCTGAGTGGGGGCCAGCTTCCACCCTTGCCAGCTGCAATGAGGTGCCCAAGGCCTTCCCTATGGGGTGAGGTTGGGGAGGCAGGGCAGGGAGTCGAGATTTCATCTCTGCTGGTGGGAACGAGCCCACCTTCCCCCATAGCATCAGTGGAAGATGCCTGGGGAGCAGTAACAAGAAGCCCCTGACCCTTCCGGCCAAGAATGCATTGGCGGAGGCCCAGTGGGGAGCCAGAACTCCCACCCCACCCAGAAGTAATGAGCAGACCCCCGGGACGTCAACTGAGAGCTGGACCTCCACCTGGTGCCTCCTTCCCTTGGTGAGTCTGTGCTAGAGAAAGCCAACTAAACAGGTTTGATTAAGCTCCAGAGTCTCACGACAACATCCCAAATGTCCAGATCTCAATAAAAAATCGCTCATCATGCTAAGAACCAGGAAGACCTCAAACTGAATGAAAAAAGAATACCACTAGAGGCCACACGGACGACAGAGATGTTAGAATTATCTGGCAGAGACTGTGTAGCAGCTGCCCCAAGATGCTTCAGTTATGAACACAGTGAAACGAGTGGAAAAATAGAAAGTCCCAGCAAAGAAATAGAAGGTATAAAGGAGAAGCAATGGAAATTTTAGAACTGAAAATTACAAAAACTGAAATAAAAAACAAACAAATGAAAACCGCTCCATGGATGTGATCTCCAGGAAAATGGAGGGAAAGAGGCCAGCGAGGGAAAGAAACCACGCATTGGATGATAGAAGAACAGAAATGATCCAATCTATTAAACAGAGAAAGTAGCCTGGAAAAAACAAAAAAGAACAGAGCCTGAGAAATCTGTGGGATTATAACAAAACATCCAACACGCACATCATTGGGGATCTGGAAAAGAAAGAGAAGTGAAAGAGGATGGGGCTGAAAAACCACTCAAAGAAGTAATGGTTGAAAACGCCTCAAATTTGGCAAATGACCTACAGATATAAGAGGCAGAGTGAACCCTAAACAGGTTAAATTCTAGGAAAGCCGCACCCAGACACAGCATAGTCAAACTTCTGAAACTAAAGGCAAAAAAAAAAAAAAAAAAAAAAAAATCGAGAGCAGTGAGAGAGAAGCAGCATTTTAGCTATGGGGAAAAGCAAATTGAGTGTCAGCAGATTTCTCATCAGGAGCCACGAAGTCCAAAGAAACATGATATTTTTCAAATGCTGAAAGAGAAGAACTCCCGGCCCATAATGCTTTGCCCCATGGAAACATCCTCCAGAAAGGAAGGGGAAGACGAGAGGAAGGAAAGAAAGAGATGAGGGCAGAGAAAGAGAATTGGTCACCAGAAGATGTTCCCTAAAAGGTGCAAAATGTTTGAACAGGAAACGGATAAAACTGAAAGGAGAAATATACCAATTTACAAGTATGGCTGGAGAGGGCAACACCCTGTCTCAACAGTTAATAGAACTAGACAGAAAATCAACAAGGATATAGAAGAATTTAATACCATCAACCAACAGGAAGTGATCAACATTTCCAGAACACTCCACCCAACAGCAGCAGAATACACATTCTTTCTAGCGCCCACGGAACATCCGCCAAGATGGACCACGTCCTGAGCCATAAAACAAACCCCCACAAATTTACCATAACTGAAATCATGCAGAGTTTGTTTTCTGACAACAAGGAAATCCAATTAAAAACCAATCACAGAAAGTTAGCAAGAAAATCTCCAAATACTCAGAAACCCACTTCTAAATAATCCACAGGCCAAGGAGGAATTGTCAGGGGAAACACACAGCTACAGAGACTGAATGAAAATGAAAACACAGTGAGCCAAGAATCGGGGGCAAAGCCTGAGCGGTGCTGGGGGGGTTCACACCAGTAAATGCAACGCCAGGAGAGAGGAAAAGTCTCAGAGCAGCAAAGGAGCTCCCATGTCAAGAGCCCAGAAAAAGAAGGGCGAAATGAACTCACAGCAAGCAGAAGGAAGAGAGACCCAAGACCACAGCAGAAATCGGTGAAACAGAAAACAGGAAAGAAATCAGTGAAAGACATAAAATCGACAAATTTTAGCAAGGCTAAAGGAGCCTATAGCAAGGCTGTAAAGAAGAGAGAGAAGACGCAAATTATCAGTATCAGGAATGTGACAGGAGACATCGCTGCAGACCCTGCAGTCGTTGACAGGATAAGTGAGTGCTGGGAACGACTCTACACACAGAAGTTGGACAACTTATGTGAATCCACCACCTTCTCTAAAAGCACAAACTACCACAACACACCCAACACAAATAGACAGTTTGGGTAGCCTCATAACTATTAAGGAAGCTAAATTCATAATTTTAAAATCCACAAAGAGAAATCTTCAGGCTCAGATGGTTTCAGTGGAGAATTCTATTAAACTTTTAAAGAAGAATTAACATCAATTCTGCACAACTTTTTCCGGAAAGGAGAAGAGGAGGAAACACTTCCCAATTCATTTTATGTATTACCCAGTATCACCCAGACACCATAATCAGACAGGCAGTACAAAAAAAATCCAAAACCAAAATCAAAAACTACAGATCAGGGGCCGGCCCGGTGGCACAGCGGTTAAGCGTGCATGTTCCGCTTCAGCGGCCCGGGGTTCGCCAGTTTGGATCCCGGGTGCAGACATGGCACTGCTTGGCACACCATCCTGTGTCAGGCATCTCACATATAAAGTAGAGGAAGATGGGCATGGATGTTAGCTCAGGGCCAGTCTTCCTCAGCAAAAAGAGGAGAATTGGCAGCTGTTAGCTCAGGGCTAATCTTCCTCGGGAAAAAAAAAAAATCATCCTCTTAGGAAATGGGAAAAAGACATGAAGAGCAATTCACTGAAGAGGATCCATGAATGGCAACAAACCAGTAAAAAGATGCTCAACACCATTAGCCTGGAGGGAAATGCAAATTCACTAGGGAGATGCGAATTAAAGCCACAGTGAGATGTCGTGACATATCTATCAGGATGTAAAAGAAAAAATCATGACAACCCCAAACGCTGGAGAGGACGCGGAGAAACTGGCTCAGTCATCGCTGACAGGAATGTAAAACAGTACAGCCACGCCGGATGACAGTTTAACGGGCTCTTAAAACTCCAAACATGCACAACTTAGCAATCATACTCCCGGGCATTTATCCCAGAGAAAGGAAAACTGAAGTTCACACCAAAGCCTGTACACAAACTCTTATAGCAGCTTTATTTGTAACAGACAAAAACTGGAAATAACCCAGATGTTCTTCAACAGGTGATAGGTCAAAGTGTGGTTCACCCACACTGTGGAACACTGCTCAGCAATAAAAAGTGATGAAATATTGACACACGAAACAATTGGAATGAATCTCCAGGGGATTACGCCGAGTGAAAAAAGCCGATCCCAAAGGTCATGTAACATTCTTGAAATGACAACATTCAGAAATGGAGAACAGATTTGTGGTTGCCAGGGGTCAAGTGGGTGGGGAGAGGAAGGGAAGTGTTGTCCCTGTGACAGGACGGCGTGAGGGACACTTGTGGGGATGGAAATGTTCTGTCTTGACTGGATCGACATCAATGGCCAGGCTGCAATCCTACTAGAGTTTTGTAAGATGTTACCATTGGAGGAGGCTGGAATCTCTCTGGATTATTTTTTATGACTTCATGTGAATCTACAATTATCTCAAAACAAAAAGCTTAATTGAAAAAAATAGCATCAAAATACGTTAAGCAATCCTGGGTGATCTCCCATCTCAAGATCTTTAACTTAACCCACATCTGCAAAGCTCCTTTTCTCACGTAAGCTGATATTCACAGGTTCCGAGGATGGGGACCTGGACATCTTTGGGGAGCCATTATTCAGCCTAATATAGTCAACATACAAAAAAGCGTATTCATATATTATAACTATATAACCAGCTACTGGAAAACAGCATCAAAAAACTTCAAATACATTGAGCAAGATGTTGTTCTTTTGAATAAATTGAACAACAGACATTTAAGACCACTTCTGAAAACTGCAAAGAATTGTTGAAAGACGTTTTAAAAGATTAAAATAAGTGGAGAGATACATCACGTTAGTAGATTAGAAGACTCAGTAATGTTAGAATTTCAGTTCTCTGCAAACTGATCTGCAGCTCGATCCCAATCAAAATCCCAGTGGTTTTTGGGTTTTTTTGACATTGACAAGCTCATTCTAAAATGTGCACGGCCACGCGAAAGACCTCGCATTCAAGGGCAGTCTTGAAGAAGAGCAAAGTTAGAGCTTCTCCACCATTTTCGAGACGTTGTTAATCAGACAGAGCAGAATTGATCCAAATGAGGATCAACGGGACAGAATAGGGAGCCCAGAAACAGACCCACACATATATGGTCACTTGACTCATGGTGAACCCACCCGTGAAAACCAACAGTGCTTGGCCACTGGATATTGGGACAGAGAACCGTGAACCTGACCCCACTGTACGCCACGTACAAAAGTTGATTCCAGGTGGATCACGGTCCTAGAAGCAAAATGTTAAACAACAAAACTCCTAGAAGAAAACACCAGAGCCCATCTTCAGGAGTCTGAGACAGGGAAAGTTTCTTAAACAGAACATGAAAACAGCAGCTGTACAAGAAAAAAACTTGATAAATGGGACTCCATCAAAATTAAAAACTTCATCGGAAGACACTATTAAAAAATATATTCAAGGTACAAATTTCTGACAAAGAACTTGTATCAAGTATATATATATAAAACTCCTGCAAATCAATAAGAAAAGAAAAACAACCTAATTTTAAAAAAAAGAAATGGGGAAAGGATTGAAAAGGTGCTTGGAATGCCAAAGAACACACCGGAAGGTGCTCAGCTTGATGGCTGTCAGGGAACTTCAAACAAAACCACAACGAGACTCCCCCTCACTCCCACCAGAACGGCCCAAACAGAGAAGACCAGCATGGTTCTGAGCAAACCGGGCTGTCGGTCACCCTGGATCGAGCAGAAGTTCTGGAGGGAGAAGGGTGCTGGAGTCTGGCCCATATGTGGACCTGTGAGGCTGTCTGCAGACCGGGAGTGTCCACGGACTCTCACTTATAGCTGGGACCCTCTAGAATTGATGGACACACCTTCTTCTCAGAGGGCAACTGTGCTGATGGAGCCCTCTGTCCCCTCATCGGGGTCGCTTGTCATCCCAAGGGAAAGCCGGGGGAAGGGCTGAAGGGACATGGATGAGGAGAGGGGCCCTGGGACAGAGGGACGTGGATGACGAGAGGGGCCCCAGCACAAAGAAGGAGCAGGGAGTGAGGAGCAAAGTGCCAGCCGGCGGCCAGTGGAGAGCCAGTTGCAGGATGACTTCCTGTCTGGGAAGGGATTGGGGTCCATGAGTGAAGGGAGTGGAGGCCCTCAAAGTGGCCCCTTTATCTCTGCTTGCTGAACCTCCTCAGCTTGAGGGCATGTGGTTCCTGTGCTGCCACACCTTTGGCCACAAGAGGAGGGCTTCCCAGCCTGGCCTGGGACCCTGAGATGGGCCACCTGGGGGCCACCCCATCGGAGTCCCCTTGGATCCCTGCTATCCCTCCGTCTGTGCAGCCTCTGCCCCCAGACCAGGGCTCAGAGGGTGTGTCTGGCCTCGGGAGTGTAGCCAGGATGGTGGGGGAGTACGGCCCCTGAGGACTCCCCATTCAGCCACGGCAGTGCGAGTCAGAGGCCCAGGGTCTGTCCAGGGAGGATGCGGGTCCTCAGTACCCTTCCGCACACCCCAACTGTACAGTTCAGGTGAGGGCCTAGATGGCTGAGGGGAGAGAGACAGCCAATGCAGAGAACCGTCACGTTGTGGGGACCATGGTGCAGGGGCCACAGTGCAGGGGCCATGGACAAGGTGCACACAGCTGCAGCAACACGGAGTCACGGAGGAGCCCGTGCTCACTCCCTCCCCTTCCCTCTGTACGGCTAAAGCCCAGGGCTTTGCAGCTGCTGTGTGCACGTGTGTGTGCACGCGCATGTGTATTTGCGTATGTGTGTTGTGTGCATGTTTGCATGTTTGTGAGCGTGTTTGTGCCTGTTTTGTTGGGCGTGTATGTGACTGTGCAGCTAACTACTGCTACAATGTTTCTGTTCTAGCAGCAATGTTCCAGTTCCAGCTACACCGTTCCAGTTCTATTGCTGGTGCACTTGTTTCAGAGGAGGGAACACCCACCCCAAAGCCCCACCACCCACTGCTGAGCCGACAGTGTGTGATTTCCTTCAGCATCTCTCTGTTCATATCTTTAGAAAGCTGAGGTCTTGCCAGGCGTGAGTGTTATTGTCTGGTGAACTTTCTTTCCCAGGATCGCTGCCCATCTTACGTCCCTGGTCCTTCTGGGTGGACACGGTGTTGTCCCTGCCTCGCTCTGGGCTGAGCGTGTTGTGGCCGAGGCCCACCCCATCCTGGCTTTGGGGCAGTGACTCAGAGCCGGTGTGCACACGGCACCTGCCGCTATTTACCTGCAGCTTCTTCAGAGATTCCGGGTGTGAGCGTATGTGTACGCACGCTCAGCTTGTGTTTGCCAAATGGGAGCCCCAGGCAGGGTGGTTCCAGCACCTCTGTGTTTCCGGCCCCCAAAGTGAGTACCCCAGCACCTGTGCTCTTAGAGCTGGGGACCACCGAGCCCTGGGAAGACCCAGCTCCCCAGGTATTTTGGGGATACGGGCCCAGTCCCCTCTAAGCCAGTATTTTTGCGAACTCCCTGGAGAAGTGGCCAGTTTATTTGTACTTTATACAAACCAGGAGAACTGGAAGGGAAGAGCCCCTTCGGGTGAGGGGGCACTCCGATGCGGGACGGAAAGGACTCCCAAGGTGCCGCCATGAACTGCGAGGCTCAGAAGAGCGTGCCTCGAAAGGCCTCCTGTCAAGGTCTGCACAGCCTTACAGCAAACTACGTGCTAACACGTATTTTCTCAAGGTGGGGGTGGCAACTTTTGCTTTAATTTTTTCTCTAATTTTCAAAAACTGTGGTAAAATACACGTAACAAAATTTTACCATCTTAACCATTTTTAAGTGCAGTTCTGTGGCATTAAGCTCATTCGCATTGTCGTGCAGCCGTCACCTCCACTCATCTCCAGAACTTTCCATCTTCCCAAACTGACACTCTGTCCCCATTAAACACTGACTCCCCCTCCCCCAGCCCCTGGCACCCACCATCCTTTCTGTCTCTGTGAATTTGACAACTCTGGGGACCTCATCTGAGGGGAATCACACAGTATTTGTCCTTCTGTGACAGGCTTTTTTTTTTTTTTTTTTGAGGAAGATTAGCTCTGAGCTAACTGCTGCCAATCCTCCTCTTTTCGCTGAGGAAGACTGGCCCTGAGCTAACATCCGTGCCCATCTTCCTCTACTTTATATGTGGGATGCCCCACAGCATGGCTTGCCAAGCAGTGCCCTGTCCGCACCAGGGATCCGAACCAGTGAACCCCAGGTCGCAGAAGCAGAAGGTGCACACTTAACTGCCATGCCACCGGGCAGGCCCCTCCGTCCTTTCTAAGGCTGACAATATTCCACTGTGTGGATGGACCACATTCACCTGTTACTAGACACTCAGGCGGCTTCCACCTTTTTACTGTTGTAAATAATTCTGCTGTGAACACAGGCGTGCAGATACCTCTTGAAGACACTGCTTTCACTTCTTTTGGTGATAGACCTGGAAATGATGCTTCAATTTTTCTGAGTATGATTTTATACTGAAAAAAATCCTTTTAAAAGCACTATAGCATTGGACGGACCCTGGGAGCTCCCCATCTGGGTGGGGAAGCAGCCTATGGATGGTGGTGCTCAGGGGTGGGGCTGGAGCAGGGGCCCTTAGGGTTGGGGGTAGGGGGAGTTCTGAGCAGCGTATGAGCCACGCCCTGACCCTGGTGTCCAGCCTGCCTGTGAAGGCACAATGGACACAAAGGTGCTCACCTCCCTCACCGTCACAGACCCTCGGGGCCGTCGGGGTCGGAGGTGAGGCCAGCAGTGGAAACTGGCTGGGCGTCAGCCTCGGAAGGGGATCTGGGTCTGCAGATCTGTCCCAGGGCCTTTGAACATCCCTCACTCCAAAATTAGGGGCAGACTTGAGAGCATCTGGTTGGGGGCTGGTCTGTGGCCTCCACTGGGTTCTCTGAGGGCACCTGGGGCCCAGGAGGTGGGAGGGTGCTAGCTGCACTGAGGCTGAAAAAAGGCAGCATGTGGGGGAGGGGGTTGAGGGGCCTTTGTGTTTCCTGGGGCAGGAGAAGGGGAATGAGGAGGGAGGGAGGGGCCAGGAGCCAGGCTGGCCCAGGGAGACAAGGGACCCCAGCAGGGAGCGCGGCTCATCCCAGGCCTGGGCAGAGAGAAGCTCAGCCGTGGGAGCCACGTCAGCAGTGGGTGGTGGGGCATCACTACTGATGTGGGCTGGGGGAGCTGGTCCCTGAGCCAGAGCCGTGGACCTTGGGGCTCAGGGCTTCAGCAGCCAGGCCAGATCTCGGGAGGAATTCTGTTTGCCCAGTGATTCAGATAAACAAATACACGTAGGAAGGTTCCAAATCAATGTGGCCCCGCCATAAAACCAAATTTACTCTCCGCTCCCTTTCTGGAGCACGCCCCCCCTAGCCAGTCCAGGGAGGGTCTCTCCCTCACCCGGAGGCCGGCCCCACCTGTGGGCTTCACCCCGGATGGCTATCCCTTGGCCCCAGAGCAAAGCAGGGAGCGATTAGGATCCCTTCTTCCTTATCGAGGAAGTTCCTGGCTTGGAGAAAATCCACGGCCAAACCTGCCCTTTGAGTCAACAGCCGCGATAAGTCTTGTGAGCTATCGGTGGTTCCCAGCCGCAGCCCTTTCCTCTTTGCGGCTCTGAGGGACTCACCCTCTTTGTCTGAGGTCATTCTCTGTCATGTGGAGAGGCGGGAACCTGGCCCCAAAATGCCCAGTTCCTCCTCAATCTGTGACGTCCGCAGTCACGGCAGCTGCTTGTTGGGGGCGCAGCCTGGGCCACAGCCCTCGGCCCTCCTGGCGACCCCTGCATGTCAGGCACGACTGCAAGGCATGGACGCTAAGCCCCCACTGAGCAGAAACTGCACTGTGATTTTCGGTGCCGCCAGGAGAGGAAGGTGCTACCTGATTAACCAACATGATGCACAATTTGACGTGGCAGGGACTGCAATTCCAGATTTGTTAGAACGGGCAAAAAGTCCAAGAAGTGTTCCAGTGTGGCATCATGGCCCAGTTTCACGGATGAGGAAGCAGGAGCTTTGTGGGGACTCACCCAAAGTCTCAGGGGAATGGGGGTGGCAGACCCTGTGTGGGGCACTTCCTGGGACCAGACACACCTCAGAGGACGCTTTACCTGCTCATCAACTCATTTCATCCTTGAGGCCACGGTCCTCTGAGTGGGTCCTGTGATCGCCATTTTCCAGATGAGGAGAGCAAGGCACAGAGAGGGTGATGCCTTGGCCCAGGGGCCACACAGCTAGTGGGTGCCAGAGCCAGGATACTCCCTTCTCCCAGAGTCTGGAGCCCCGGCCCTGGGTTTGAGTTCTGGCTGGCCCCTCCCTGGCCGGGCGCCTCCCTCCTGTGTCATTCGCAAAGTGGGGATGACCCCAGTTCCTACCACTCAGGGGTATGGGTTTTTTAAAGGGTTGAATGAATTAAACAATGGGGCCCCCAGAAGTGTTCCCAGCCCACCAGGCGCTCCATCCGCGGCTAGCTGTTGTCAGGGCACCTGAGCAGCTGGCCTCATACTCAGGGCTGCCCGAGACGGGCCTGCAAGCAGGGTCTGGTGGGGCCTGGAGACAGCCGTCTGCTCCACTGTGTGTGGACCAATGCTTTGCTTTGAGACGCGTGGCTGGTCCAGGACTGGCCTTTGCCCCAGGGAAGGGGGTTGGGGGCCCCCTGGCATTCAGGGCGCAGGTGTTGAGCTGTGGGTTGGGGATGTGCCCCCATTGGGAGGGTGAAATTCGAGTCTGTCCCAACAGCAGCCCCCTTGAGGGCACCAGGCCATGGGGGAGGCCTGGGTCCCAGCTGCCTGGTCACTCTGGCAGGACAGTCTATGCTCATCCCATTGTCCTGGACAGGGGGCACCAAGCCCCAGAACCCAACATGAGAAGGGCTGAAGCTATCCCGTCACCTTAAAGCCCCGCCCGGCCTCCCCAGGATGGGGGTCCCACCTCGCAGCCTCGCAGAGGAGAAGGAAGGCAGGGCATGGCCTCCCCGGGTCCTGCTGTCCAGGGCCTGCGACCCCAAAGCCCTGAGGCTCATCTGTGTTGGGACCTCAGCTGTGCCCAGAAACTGGAATGGAAGTGACCAGCCTGAGGGTGGGGGTAAATCCCAGATGGGGACAGCAGTGTTGAAACCAGTCCCCCACTCTGGTCAACTTGACCAGTGACAGCTGGGCTGGGCTGGGCCAGGCTGGGGTCAGCGTCAGGTCAGGGTCAGGCCAGGGGCCCCGTACTCCCAAGGAGCCCAGGGGCACCTGCTTTACTGATGGTGTCAGAGGAGCAGGAAGGGAGAGGATTTGGCGGCAGCCCCAGGGCTCTGCCGAGGGAAGGAGACCTCTGAGGGAGCTGTGACTGCTGCCATCCCACCAGGATTCTGAGGACAGAGCTGTGAGGAGCAGGCTGTCCTTGGTCAGGGGTCCCAGGGCCTGGGCTCTGCCTTCACCCCTGCCCCTGAGAGGGGAGCACTGGACTTGGTGGAGGAGTGGCCAGTGGGCAGGGACACCCAGGCTGCACCCCCACCTGTGGGGTCCTCTTCCCCCAGGGGGCCCCTGCTCACGGCTAGATCCTGGGCAGGCCGGGCATTTCCTCCACACCTGGGTCAGTGCTGGTCCCGTGACAAATGGGGGCTATCTCATACCGGCTTCCTGTCCCCAATCACAGCGGCCGGAATGAGTCAGCAACCTGGCGATAGTGGTGACAGCAAGAGCGATGCTCTGGGACCCAGCTGGGCCCTCCACCCTGCTCCTGCATCCCTCCACGCACCCCTGTTTCCACAGCAACGCGGAGCTCCTGCCAGGGCTGGACCCCAGCCCTCTCTCGCTGGTGCCATTTATCAGGTCTGCGTGGGGGGTTGGCAGAGGCCCAGGTACAGGCTGTGTGGCCCCTGGGGACCCTGGGCCAGGCGTGTCCCCATGTGTGCCGCCCACTCACAGCACACAGCATCCCTACTGCAGGTCCCCTGCCCACATGATCCCCTTTCTGCAAGGATATTCACAGACCCCTTTTCAGATGACGAAACTGAGGTTTGGAGAGGCAGAGGCTGTCCCAGCCTCACCCCTTCCCCTGCACTGCACGCACTGAGTGGGAAGCCCCCGGACAGCGGGTGGGCAGGGTTGCTGCTGGCTGCTTTAAAGGACCCCCAGCCCCCGCCCCTCCACACTACCCCCCTGGATTGGGGAGGTCACGAGTGAGAAGGACCCTGAGTTTAGAGGCCAGATTACTAGCCCCACACCTGCCCTGACTCCAGACTCCTCCCCATGGGTCCCTTGAGAGCCAGGAAATCTCAGACATGTGCAGGTGCCAGGCCTGGCGCCTCCTGAGGTGTCAGCCTGGGTTGGATTTTCAGGAGACAGGTGGGTGGCCTGGTCCTATGTCCTATGGTGCAAATCGGATCCCAGGAGGAAGCCCAGTGCAGCCAGGCCAGCACAGACGCCAGCATGGTCAGTTACAGCCACGCTCGACCCCGGCAGCGGCGCTGGGCAGCATCTCGTGGAGGATGCACCCAGAAAGGGATGTCAACTCTGGGGCAGGGATGTGTGGTGGCCTGGAGGTGCCCAGGTTGCAAACTCTGGGTGGCCAATGGGTGCCCACTGCCTGGGGGGCTCAGCCCAGCCTCGGACACGCAGGGCATGCCCCTTTTTGAGGGCCAGGTGGTGACTCAGAAGGGTCAGGGGTTGCCTCATGGACTCAGGCCTGTGTCCCGTGCTGGGGGTGTGGACACTGGCTGACCTGTCACTCCCTGCCTTTCCGGGGGTGTAAGGAGGGCAGGCCCGTGTCACCCACATGCCTGTCGGCCTGGGTCCTGGCCCCCATCCAGAGACCTATGAGCCTCCCCTTGGCACCAGTTCCCAGCGTCCACATCCTAACCACAAAGCCACATAGCCATTCGGAGCCAGACCTGGCCACCCTGCCTGCCCCTGGGGATGCGCTGTCCGCACACTGACTGAGGACCCCTCTGCCCTGTTCAGTACCCGGTGACCTGGTGACCAGCTCCAAGGCTGGGCAGGGACGCCCCAGCCGTGCTGGCCTGGTCAAGAACGTTTGAGGCAGCAGTCTGCTGGGGGCTCCACTCACTCACCCCACCAGGCATCCAGGCCTCCTGTGTGATCACTCACTCCCTCACCCATTCATGCATTCATTCACTCCCTCACTCATTCACTAATTCATTTCCTCATTCATCCTCCCCGACTCCCTCACATTGGTGTGATGTGTGAGTCGTTCTCTCCAGCTTCCAGGGCCAGTTGGAAGCACAGGAGGGGATGGCTCAGGGAACAGGTGACCAGAAGGAGCTTGGGACTGGCCCCAAGAGAGTGGGAAGCCAGTGCTCAGAACAGCTTCGAGGTGCCCCCCACCCCAGACCCTCCCAGCGCCCACTCCTTTTGCTGCCACCTCTCCCCAGGGCGCCTCCTGGTCAGGGCCACCTGTGAGCAACAGAGCTGCCAGTCCTGGCAGAGGTGTGTGGCCACCAGGGAGGAGAGTCCATCCCTATGCTCGGCACCCAGACAAGGCCCTGGGCTCGCACACCCGTGGTCAGGGCCAGGTCTCCGTCACCCTACAGCATCTTCTCAGCTGGAGCCCGTCAGGGTAAAGACCTGCCAGATGGTTTCTGGGCTGGGGCTGGTTGGCCTCTCTCCAGCCTGGTGGGCATAGCCACTCCTGCCCCTCGGGGCCACAGGCCCACGTGTGAGTAGAGCTGGCTCGTGGCTTCCCACTGCCCACCTAGGGCCAGGAGCCTGAAGCACACCAGGGGCCCAGGTAGTGTTGGGGGGCGGGGGCTGCCTGGGGAAGGGTCCTGTCCCTGGGGGAGCTGCCTCCTGAGCCCCTCTCCAGTGAGGGCCAGCCCTGCCCTGGCAGCCCTCAGCAGCAAGGATGCTGGCAGCGTCTCCAGGCACCAGGATCTCAGGGGTCAGCTGCATGGAAGCCTGCCCAGGGAAAGTCTGGGGTGGGGGCCCGGCAGGAGGATGCACGTGAGCCAGGACTTGGGGACCCCTCAGGAAACTGGCCTGCACCTGGCAGATAACACTTGTCTCCAGCCGCCAGCCAGCTTGGAGTGAGTACCCACTGTTTACCTGGGTGAGGGGAACGCAGCCCTGCCCCGCCCACCACGTGAAGAGGCTGGGCTGGGGCCAGCTCTGGGGCTACAAAAGGCTCCTGCCGACTCGGGTGCCTCCTCAGAGGCCACCCCTGGGGACTTCTCCCCTTCCTCCACACGATGGGTGTCGGCCAGAGGAGGCTGGCCCCGCTCTGGGCCCTGGCTCTCGCCCTGGCCTGTGCCCAGCACACAGGTAAGGCTCGTGCTGGGTGGCTCTCCTAGGCCAGCCCTGGCCACAGCCCAGCGCCCCCATTGCTCTCCTGAGTCCTGGGGTGACCCTGGTCGCGGGTGAACAACAGGCAGCTCGGACGCCTTGCCCCAGCCTCCAGGCAAGCTGAGTGTGTCTGCGAGTGGCACCTGGCAGCTGGGCCCCTGCCCCTGGCTCCCACCATCTTGTAGTTTCCAGCTCGTGTGGTTGGATAGGGCTCTTGGGGTCTGTAGGGGTCCAAGTCGGAGCAGGGGCCTCTCTGGTCGGGCTGCTCCCCTGAGCTGGAGAAGCAGGAGCCCAGCGTCTCTGAGTCCTCTGCCCACCTTCCCTGTTCGCGGCCAGACCTTGGCCCACAGAGTTTGGTGTGTGTGTGTTTCTCTGCTGCTCGCTGCCCTCTGCCCCTGCCAGGCCCGGTCTGCAGGCTCTCGGACTGCTGGGCCAGCCTTGGGGAGCTGCCCGCCTGCCCTGGGAACCCCCCTCATGCATCCCCAGTTCACCAACTCACTTTCCCCCTCTGGGCCTCAATGGGCGGCTCCTGGGGGTCTCAGCCTTGAGTGGGGGTGCTGGTGAGGCCCACAGCTGTGAGGGTGTTGAGGAGAAGCTCACGGTCCCTGTGGCCCTCTGAGGGCCCCCTCCCATTGGGGCCTGCGCCTCCCTCCCTCTGTTTCCCAGGGGGCAGCTGGGTCCTGGACAGATGTGGGGTGACAGCGTGCTCCAGGGGGAGCCACCCAGGGTCGGGGGTGACGCTCCTGGGGCTCCTGGAATGGCAGGGCAGGACTCAGCAGTGTGGGGACCGCGACACAGCTTGCCGAGGTCCACGCTACCCCACAGGGCTCACACATCCGCCCCCAGCCTTCTGCTGCTGCCATTCAGACCCAGAGCCAGGAAGCTCTCCCTCCTGCCCTCTTGCTGGGCCGGCCCCCACCCCCTCCCCGGGCCTTCTCTCAGCACACCTCAGGATGAGGGCAGGTCGTCCCGGGGTGAGCCGAGGAAAGGGGGCATGCCTGGGGGTGAAGCTGTGCCCGCCCCCGTCCACACCATCCAGCCTGGGCCTGCCCCCTCAGGGTCCTGGGTGGTGGGCCAGACGCCCCTCCTGCCACACTGGCACAGCCACTGAGGACCCCAGAAATCAGCCTCATAGGGTCTGCCAGGTTTCTGAGGTGGCCTCGGCCCCCTGCCCTGGCCTCCCCTGTGCGGAGCCCTCACCTGCTTGGCGGCCCTGAGCACCCTGTGTAGGGTGCAGCCCTGTCCCCACTCTTGGCCCCTGGGGCCCCCAACCTGCTCCAAAGTTTCCTCCAGAGCCCTGTCACCCCCTGACCAGCCATCACAGGTCCGTGCTTTTTACTGTCTGATCCCTCAATGGGCCGTGGCACAGGGCAGGGTGTCGTCCCCGCGTCCCGAGCTGGGAGACCAGCGCCTGGCCCACGGTAGACACTCGGTGTGAATGAACAACAGTGAAGGAGCCAATGGTCCCTGGAGACACCAGCTTGGGGCTTCCCCCAACAAATGCTCGTGGGGCCAAGAAGAGGGGATATTCAAGGAGGGTTGTGCTCAGCTGTGGGCCTGGGGCGATCTCAGATGCTCAGCCACGTAGACAGAGACCCCTCCCCAACCCCACACACAGAGAACCCCGACCCGTTCCAGGTCCTTCCCTCCATGTGCCCCATCTGACAGCGAGGCGCCTGCCCTGCCTGCCCAGCTCAGGCCCTGTGCCCTCTCCTCTTCCCACAGGCCAGGCCCAGGACAGCTCCGCGGAACCCAGCTATGAGCACCCGGACGTCTCTCCCGTCGCCCAGGGGCCCAGCGGTGAGTGGACCCCCAGCTGTCAGAGCTGCCTTGCCCCGTCCCAGCGTGGCACAGCCCCCCGGGGACCACTCATGTTGGGCCACCACCAAGGGATCCGATCTTGGGGTACTGGAGGACACCCCCACATACATGGCCCTGGAGTGTCACCTGGCCGCCTCCTGCAGGCTACTTGCTGTCCCCCCATCACACTGCAGAAGGGAGTGCAGGCCAGCTGAGCTCCCTGCCATGTCTTCTCTTCTCCCTGCTAACTCCTGATATTTCAGCTGCACGTGCATTCTCTCGCCTTGAGCAGGGCTGGCGAGCAGCCTCTCTGGGTGTTTCTATGCTTGCCCTTGCTGGGCATGCAGGTCAGGGGATGTAGTCGGTGCAGTCCTTGGCAGCCCTGGGTGGGTGAGGGGCGGACCCAGCACGGCCAGACGCCCCAACAGAAGGGGAGGCTCCAGGGGCAAACCCAGCCGGTCTCAGTTTACATTTCCCCAGACTGGGAGAGGCTGTGCCTGGTCTCAGAACCCAGGGGAGGTGGTGAGCTGCTGATGTTGATACAGGCATTTTTGAGATTCCAGGCGCAAGGAACCCCCATGTGCAAACAGTGTCTGGGCCACATGGGCGTGAGCGCTCACGACCCCTGGGGTCCTCTCCCGGCGAGAATCCAGTGGAAAGGAACGGCCACTTGGCCTGCAGAAGTCTTTGCTGCCCTGTATTCAAGGGGCAGGGGGGCTGCACACACGGCAGAACCAAAGATGGCTTGGGAGTCAGCAGCCTCCAATGGCTAACTCTAAAACATGTCCTCAGACAAGAAGCCACGCCTGTGGGCGGTGGGGGCCGGGGCTGTGTGTTACTGTGACCCCATTCCCACAGGTGACCCACTTCGTGTGGTGACCATCCTCCCGCCTCTGAGGACCACCCCCGTGGTGCGAGGTGAGTGAGACCTCAAGAGGCTGGGCTGGGGGTGCCGCATTGACCGAGCTGTCCATCCCTCAGGCCGGGAGGGGCCGGCTGGCAAGGGGTGCCAGCTTTCCAGGTGGACAGTGAACAAGTATTGGAAAAGAGTCCAAGTCCCAGGATGCCCTGCCCTCGGGTGTCCCGGACTCGGGCGCATGGGGCGCGGGGCGGGGGCGGCACCTTCAGAACGGGCGGCTGCTTTGCCCACAGCCCTGAACCCAGCGCACAACGGGCGGGTGTGCAGCACCTGGGGCGACTTCCACTACAAGACCTTCGACGGCGATGTCTTCCGCTTCCCCGGCCTCTGCAACTACGTCTTCTCCGCGCACTGCGGGGCCGCCTACGAGGACTTCAACGTCCAGCTCCGCCGCGGCCGGGACTCCAACACCACCACACTGAGCAGGGTCGTCATGAAGCTTGATGGCATGGTCGTCGAGCTGACCCAGAGCTCCGTCCTGGTCAACGGCCGCCTGTGAGCTTGGGCCCCTGGGACAGCCAGGGGCATTTCCGGGTGGTCGTGGGAGGGATATGGGCAAGTCGCTGACAGAGGAGTGGGGTGCTGGCCTCCCCAGACCCTGCGCTGTGCCCACCTGCTTCTCCTGGGGGCCCCAGGCTCTTAATCTGCCCCTGGAAGCGGGCCCCTTCCTTGTTCTTCGTGACACCAGAGCTCCAGGGTCCCCTGTCCTTCTCACACCCACTGGCACTGTCCTCGGGCACCATGAACTGATCACTAACATGCTCTTAGGGACCCTCTCTGTCTGAGCTCCAGACCTGTGTTGTCCCGAACTGGCGTGCCCTCAGCGCCTCACCTGGGCCCTCTCTCTGCAGAGTTCGGCTGCCCTTCAGCCAGTCCGGGGTCCTCATTGAGCACAGCAGCAGCTACCTGAAGGTGGTGGCCAGGCTGGGCCTGGTCTTCATGTGGAACCAGGATGACAGCCTCCTGGTGAGGCCAGGGGCGGGGACCAGGGGGCCAGGGGCCGGGGGCCAGGGGCTGGGCACAAACCTCCAGCCTGGCAGCCTCCCCAAGGAGGGAAGAAAGTGCTCTGGGTGGAGGTGGGTGGGAAGGTCAGAGCCCACCCCACATGGCCAGTGAGGATTGGGGCCCAGCCACTAATGGAGCCGCAGGGTCTCCACCCCCGAGACAGAGAGCCTGCGTGTGTGGGGCATCTCCTTCAGGACAGAGCCCTGCTCAGGGTCACAGCTAGGTGGAGCATGGGGAGGGTACACGGCCCGTGTCTCCTCTGTGAGAAGCCCCAGTCCATCCTTGGGAATGTCAGCCTCCACTCTGGTCTGTCCTTCTCGTCCTGGGGCGTCCCCGGTGGGGCCAGGCATCCAACACGTCCTCTCCTTCCAGCTGGAGTTGGATAACAAATACGCCAACCAGACCTGTGGGCTCTGCGGAGACTTCAACGGTGTCCCCATCTTCAACGAGTTCTTCTCCCACAGTAAGCCTCCCCCCATCCCTATGGGCATGGCCAGCCCCTGCCCCGTCTGCTCCCGGCTCCTTCCCAGTGCTCCCTGAAGACTGCCTTCTGGGATCCCAAGTCAGATGTCTTCAACTTGCGTGTGCACACACACACGCAGACCTATACACACGCACAATTCCCACAGAGTCATGTACATGCATGCACGCACACACCTGCACACACCCACATGATCCCAGCATGCACATATGCACACATGCACACACCACGCAATCCCAGCATGCACACACGCACACACATGTGTACACACACATACACACACGTGCACACAGTCCTAGCACGCCAGTACACTCTCAGCAGTGCAGCCGGAAACAAAACTTTCGCTGGGCCCTCTTGTCCTCAGAGCAGTTGCTCTGGGCAGTGGGTGCCCCGACCACACGCCCTCACCTGAAATTACAGACTTGCCTCCAGTGAGACCCTAGCACTGCTCCTGGAGTCTCTGCCACCAGGCCGTGGCCCTTCGTGTGACCAGCACTAGCCAGAGCCCTCCATTCCCGGCTCCCCTCCACCAGGCGCATGAAGCCCACCCATAGGGGCTTCATGGTGGGGGACCGAGCCTGCCCAGGTGTCCAGTGTCCCTGGCCAGGTAGGCCCAGTGCAGGCTTGGCTTGGCTCTGAGGGCTGGCAGGAGCCTACAGTCACTCTCCAGCCTTCTGGGCTGTGTGTGGGCCACGGAGCGTCAGACGCACCTCAGCCCACCACCCACAGCCCCCAACACCCCCGTGGTTCCTCAGCTCCTCTCCCGACCCCCCAGATGTCCTGCGTAGCTGCTGCTTAACCTGGCAGTGTGGACGGAGGGGGCGGGCATAGGTGGGACACCTCAGGTGTTGTGGGGCAGCAAGGGCCACCGAGCCTGTACAGAGCCCAGTGTTGTGCTTCCTGCAGACGTCAAGCTGACCCCCTTCGAGTTTGGGAACCTGCAGAAGATGGATGGCCCCATGGAGCAGTGTCAGGACCCCATCCCAGCGTCCCCGGCGAATTGCTCGACCGACGTTGTAAGCCCAGGAGTGAAGGGGGCCCAGCAGGGGGCGGGGGTCATGCTCCCACAAGCCACTGGCAGAGGCAGTGGGGGTCTGTGAACCCAGGGGATGCCCGGAGCCTGGATTCAGCGTGGCCCCGGCCTTTGCCCCAGGGCGTCTGCAAGGAGATCCTGAGCAGCCAGATGTTCTCGAGCTGCAACACCCTGGTGGACGTGGGCAGCTACGTGGAGGCCTGCCAGCAGGACCTCTGCCTCTGCGAGCATAGCAACCTGACCAGCTGCCTCTGCCACACCCTGGCTGAGTATTCCCGCCAGTGCGCCCACGCCGGGGGGCTGCCGCGGGACTGGAGGAGCCCCGACCTCTGCCGTGAGTGCCCCACCCGGCCTAAGCTGTCACTCTGTCCTGCCTCGGGCCCTGGGGCAGGGGCTGGACGTGACATGGCCCGTCCTCCCCCCTGCAGCCGTGAAGTGCCCCCTCAACCTGCAGTACCGCGAGTGCGGCTCGCCCTGCTCGGACACCTGCTCCAACCGGGAACACTCCCAGCTCTGCGAGGACCACTGCGTCGCCGGCTGCTTCTGCCCCGAGGGTGAGAGGGGCCCTACCCCCATGCCCCCCCGAAATCACACAGATGCATCCTGGGTCCCCAGAGGGCTGGCGCTCCCACGCCAGATACTTAGAAGGAAGGCCCCTCTGACCCAACTCGTGGCCTCCCCGGGCCCTCTTGTTCTCAGTCTGAGGACCTGCCAGGGGCCAGGGCCACCACAGGCAGAGGGCTGGTCCCCTCCACGTGGTCACCTGATGGACAAAGCCCGGCACCTGCCACATGGCCTACCTGCCTGCCTCTGCAGGGATGGTGCTCGATGACATTGGCCAGACCGGCTGTGTCCCTGTGTCCCAGTGCTCCTGTGTGTACAACGGGGCCACCTATGCTTCGGGGGCCGTATACTCCACAGACTGCACCAACTGGTAAGACCCTGGGGCCCTGCCCTCCTGTTCCCCCAGAACCTGCCGTGGGATGGCCACTGCCCTCCCATCCTTTCTGGACCTGCTGTGGGATGGCTACTGCCCTCCTGCCCCTTCTGGACCTGCCCTGGGTCGTCCCCTCTAGGGGCCATGGCCCGGACACTGGCCGTCCTCTCTCACTTGGGGCCCTGGGCACAGGCCGGTAGGCCCCCAGGCAGATGCTGACGGGCCCAGTGTCTGTGGGGACGCAGACAGGCCTGCGCGAGACCCCTGCCCACCCACTGATGCAGAGGCCCGGGTTTGGATGCTCCCCGGGCCAGCACACACATGATCTCTCACCGCTCTCAGCACCTGTTCCGGAGGGCGGTGGAGCTGCCAGGAGGTGCCGTGCCTAGGCACCTGCTCCGTGCTGGGCGGTGCCCACTTCTCCACGTTCGACGAGCGGCTGTACACTGTGCATGGTGACTGCACCTACGTGCTGACCAAGGTACAGGCCCTGGGGCCCCGCCCCAAAGAGCAGCCTTGGGACCCCGCCCGGCCCTGGGTCCATACCCAGCCCTCCCCTGCCCAGGCTGAATGTGGCTGCTGCACCTGGGGCCACCCAGATGCTGAGTCCTCCAGGAACTGCCCCTGCTCCTGGCCCGGGCCCCACAGGGGTTCCAGGGTGGGCAGGGAGGAGGGGAAGGTGAGGCAGGCTGGGGCTGTGGGGTGGAGCATGAGGACCGTGTCTGCAGCCCTGCAACAGCAGCGCCTTCACCGTGCTGGCTGAGCTGCGCAAGTGCGGGCTGACGGACAGTGAGACTTGCCTCAAGAGCCTGACGCTGAGCCTGGACGGGGGCCAGACGGTGAGCGGGGACCCTGGGTGCTGGGGGAGGGTGCCAGTCTCCTGAGGCAAGTGACCCCTGCCTAAGCCATTGCATGGCCAGAGGAGGCTCCCGCCCCATTCACTGTGTCCACCTCTCGGGGGTCTTCTGAGTTTCATCCCCAGACAGAACACCCAGGACCTGCCCGGGGCCTCCGCACCCACCCCAACCGGCCCAGGATGGGGGGACTCGGGGGCCTCCCGGCAGCACGGCTTCTTTGCCGAAGTCGGTTTCTCTATTTTATAAAATCAATTTGGTTTTCCTGTGACTGAAAAGTGCAGGACCCTCGTAGGAAACCTAGGATGGGCGGGGGGGGGGGGGGGGACACGGGTCATCAGCCCCTCCTCACGGGAGCCTGCGCCCCTGCAGGCAGAGGTGTTGCAGGCACATTTCACAGCCTCTGGGGGCCGCTGGGGGTGCAGCCGTCCCTGGTCGGCCCCTCGTTCACCCTGCTCTGTGCTGCGCCCAGGTCATCGTGGTCAAGGCCAGCGGGGAGGTATTCGTCAACCAGATCTACACCCAGCTGCCAGTCTCAGCAGGTGAGGGCGCCGGCCCTGGCCCCCCAAAGGTGCTGCCCCTCACGCCCCTCTGACATCCTTGTCCCCTGTGTCCGCAGCCAACGTCACGCTCTTCAGACCCTCGACCTTCTTTATCATGGTCCAGACCAACCTGGGCCTGCAGCTGGAGGTGCAGCTGGTGCCCGCCATGCAGGTGTTCGTGAGGCTGGCGCCCACACTCCGGGGGCTGACCTGCGGTGAGAGGCACCACCTGCCCTGGGGGCCCGAGCTACCCTTGTGGCCAGGGCACTCAGGGCATCACTCCACCCTCCCATCTGCAGGTCTCTGCGGGAACTTCAACAGCGTCCAGGCGGACGACTTCCGGACACTCAGTGGCGTGGTGGAGGGCACGGCCGCCGCCTTTGCCAACACCTGGAAGACCCAGGCCGCCTGCCCCAACGTCAAGAACAGCTTCGAGGACCCCTGCTCCCTCAGCGTGGAGAACGGTATGTGTGTCAGGCCGGCGGGCCACCTGGCTGCTGGTACCCCTGGCAGTGAGGTCCAGGCACGGGCTCCAGCTTCCACTCCGGCCCTGAAGGGGGTAGGTCAGGGGGTTAACAGGCAAGCCTGCCAACATGTGTGCAGTTCGTGGAAAGTTCTGGAAGGAAAGGAACAGGGTGCTGCCCGGGTGCAGGGAGGAGCGTGGAGGCCCGCATGCCTGCCCACCCAGGCTGGCGGAGGACCCCCGGAACCGGCTCTTGCCTGGCGCTGCTTTAGGCAGAGCAGTGGGAATTCAGGGTGAAAGGAAGGCTGCATGTCTCTGTGTGGCTTCTGTCTGAGGCCAAGCGCCCGGCCACTGACCCCACCTCCCCTGTCCACAGAGAAGTACGCTCAGCACTGGTGCTCGCAGCTGACGGACCCCCAAGGCCCCTTTGCCGGGTGCCACGGCGCTGTCAATCCCAGCAGCTACTACTCGGTAACTGCCCACCGGCTCTGCCCTCCGGCCACGCAGCCGCCCTCAGGGGGTCTGGGATGGTCCAGCATGGTCCTGAGGGCTGTGGCAGCGGGGTCTGGGGCCAGCAGGCTCTTGGTCTCCATCCGCCTTGTCCCGCTTTATTCATTCTTTCCCTCCCTCCCTCACCACACGCTTGCTGTTTGCCCTGTGCCCCCAGCCCTACATCAGGCATGGGGGCAAACCCCGAGCATCTAGCCTGCTGGGCCTCAGGGCCAGATGAGAGATTGGTGGTGCCCAAGATGCTCTGGGGTCTGAGGCCGACGTGCAGGCCTGGACCTGCTGGGTCACCAAGAAAAAGGGCCGGTGTCCTTCCAGCAGCCCCGCCCAGTTGGGGAGCTCAGCCTGGAGATGCTCTGTGCAAGGGAGTGGGGGCACTGGCGAGGGCTCAGGGAGGGGTCCTGGAGGAGGCAAGGGGCCGGCAGTGTGGGGGGTGCTCACTGTGTGTGGGCTGGGGTCCCTGATGGCCCCCCACCGTTCCCGTCCCCAGAACTGCATGTTCGACACGTGCAACTGTGAGAAGAGCGAAGTGTGCCTGTGCGCGGCTCTGTCCTCCTACGTGTGGGCCTGCGCCGCCCGGGGCGTGCTGCTCAGCGGCTGGAGAGATGGCGTCTGCAGTGAGTATGCAGGGAGCCTGAGGCCCACAAGCCCTGGGGTAGGTGCTCCATGGGCCCCCATCCCCTGCTCTGGGCTCAGAGGCCAAAGAGGGGGGAACTGGTGGGGACCGGGGAGCCAGGAGGGCCTGTAGGGACAACTGCTGGCTCTGTCCTGAGCACTGCCCGTTTCTTGGCATCCCACAGCGAAGCCCATGACCACCTGCCCCAAGTCGATGACCTACCAATACCACATCAGCACCTGCCAGCCCACCTGCCGTGCCCGAAGCGAAGACGACGTCACCTGTGGCATCAGCTTCGTCCCCGTGGACGGCTGCACCTGCCCCAACGACACCTTCCTGGATGACACGGGCAAGTGTGTGCCAGCCACCAGCTGTCCCTGCTACCTCGGAGGCTCTGTGGTCCCCAACGGGGAGTCTCTGCACGAGAGCGGGGCTGTCTGGTAAGAATCCCTGTCGGGCAGGCAGGCGGACGGCGGGACAGCGGGACCAGTGGGGCTGAGCTGCCCTCTGACCACCCTTTCCTCACAGCACCTGCACCCAGGGCAGGCTGACCTGCATTGGAGGCCATACCCCTGCCCCAGGTGAGCCCACCAGGGAGGGCGGGAGGGGCTGTGGTTATCTAACCCCCAAGATTCGTGTTGACGCTCCCCACGTCAGCATGGCTGGTGGGTGTTGATCAGCATCTCTGTCAGGCTGGTCTATGCCCTCTGGGCTCAGTGAGGGGGCGGCAAGGGTGTATGGGCCTCACATACACACCACACACATGCACACGCATGGACAGACACACACGTGCTGGCCACACCCCAGGGCAGCCACAGACTCGGCTGTTGGGAAACACATACGTCGAGCGTACAGCAGCCTGTGTCCCTCAGCACGAGCCTGGCGGGTGGAGCTCGGGGTCCCCTGAACGACCCTCTCCCCTCCCCAGTCTGTGCCTCACCCATGGTCTACTTCGACTGCCGCAACGCCACGCCCGGGGCCGCCGGGGCTGGCTGTCAGAAGAGCTGCCACACCCTGGACATGGACTGTGTAAGTGTCCCCAGTGCCCCTGTGACCCCCCAGTGACCTCTGAGAACCCTGATGACCCTGATGAATCCCGATGACCCCACACCTGCTCTGCCCTCGAGAGCACCTGCAGAGATGCCCACCCAGGCCAGTCCCAAGAGGACCCCTGCCCGCAGGCTTCCTGGGCCCCCTGCCCTGTGGCCCCTGAGCAGGCCAGCCGGCAGGATGCAGGCCCTGCTAAAGGGCCTGGAGAGGGCGCTTTGCTCTCCATCTGTCCCCAAGACCACTCATCTGTGTCTGCCCTGCCCCACAGTATAGCTCCCAGTGCGTGTCCGGCTGCGTGTGTCCCCAAGGGCTGGTGGCTGACGGCCAAGGTGGCTGCATCGCTGCGGCTGACTGTCCCTGTGTGCACAACGAGGCCAGCTACCAGGCCGGCCAGACCATCCGGGTGGGCTGCAACACCTGGTACGTGGGGGGGCTCGGAGCCCCATCCTAGGAGGCGGGAATGCAGAGGGGTCCTGTCGCTGGTGGTGCAGCCACCCAGCCCGCCTGTGTCCCCTGCTCAGGGCCTGAAGGCTGACCCCCATCAGGCACCCGAAAGGCCCCTTGGGGGCCTCTAGGAGGGGCACCCGTCCCCCCCCCCGCCGGCTTTGGCCTGACGGGCAGCTCCCCCACCCCAGCACCTGCAAGAGCAGAGTGTGGCAGTGCACGGATGAGCCCTGCCTGGCCACCTGCGCCGTTTACGGGGACGGCCACTACCTCACCTTCGACGGGCAGCGCTACAGCTTCAGCGGGGACTGCGAGTACACGCTGGTCCAGGTATGGGGCCCCCTGCTCTCGAGTAGCCTGGCGCTCCTGCAGTGTGTCCCCCGGACGGCCCCGACCTGGCCTCTCTACTTCCTGGCGGGAAGGTGGGCAGGGCCGGCCTCACCTCTGGGACACCCTCCTCCTCCCCCTAGGACCACTGTGGCCAGAACAGCAGCGCCCAGGAAGCCTTCCGTGTCGTCACCGAGAATGTCCCCTGTGGCACCACGGGGACCACCTGCTCCAAGGCCATCAAGATCTTCCTGGGGGTGAGTGGGGGGTGGGTGGGGGCCAGGGGCACCCCCTTGGGAGGCTCCAGGGAGACCCTAGGAAGGCTGCACTCCCATGGCCAAGCCAAGACAGGCGCCGCAGGGCCGATGGACCCACCCAGGTGGTGGCCCAGGGTCCTCACCCAGGCCCTGAGGGACCCTTCCTTATGCAGAGTTACGAGCTGAAGCTGAGTGATGGGAAAGTGGAGGTGATTGAGAAGGGTGCAGGGCGGGAGGTGCCCTACTCCATCCGCCATATGGGCATCTACCTGGTGGTGGACACCGAGGTCGGCCTGCTGCTGCTGTGGGACAAGAAGACCAGCATCTTCATCAGGCTCAGCCCCGAGTTCAAGGTGAGGCCCTGGTCCAGAACGGCCGCCCTCACCCCCAGACCGAGGGCTGGCTGGAAACAGGGGGCATGGGGTAGGGGCAGAGAGACAGAGAAAGACAGAGAGACAGGGAGAGACAGAGAGAGAGATGGCGACAGAGACGAGGCGAGACAGAGAGGAAGGCCTGACCCCAGTCTCGCCTCCAGGGAGGTGGGAAGGCCGAGACCCTTTGCTGGGTGTGTTAGTGTCCTGTGGCTGCCGAACGAATTGTCACAAGCTGCTGGCTCCTTCTCTCGGGCTTTGGGACACTGGAAGTCCAGTCCAGGTGTCCCAGGGCTGTGCTCCCTCCAGAGGCTCTAGGGGAGGACCCTTCCTGCCCCACCCACCTTCTGGTGGCCCCAGGCCTTCTTGAGCTTGTGGTCTCATCACCCCAACTTCTGCCTCCGTCCTCACGTTCCTGTCATCACTCTGTGTGTGACTTTGTCCAAATTTCCCTCATCTTATAAGGACACCAGTCCACTGGATCAGCCCATCCTGATCCAGGACGCCCTCATCGTAACTGAATCCCATCCACAGAGACCCTATTTCCACATGAGGCTGTACTCAGGGGTCCCAGAATCAGGGCCTGAGCCTGCCTCTGGGGGACACCATTTAGCCCACTATGCTGTTTCTCCCATGCCTTTCCTCCGGGAGAAACTGAGGCACAGCCCCATGGCCTCTGTGCCAAGTGGGGCTGCACGGGATTCGCCCTCCCTACTCCTCCTCCTGGGGTCTCCTGAGGAAAGTGTGGGCCCCAGTGGGAGGAAGAGGGTTCGGAGGGGCCTGGGCCCTCCTGTGCATGCCCTGAGCACCTGGGCCCCGTCCGTCTCTGCGTCTGCAGGGGAGGGTCTGCGGGCTGTGTGGGAACTTCGACGACAACGCCGTCAACGACTTCACCACGAGGAGCCAGTCTGTGGTGGGCAACGCGCTGGAGTTCGGCAACAGCTGGAAGTTCTCCCCGTCCTGCCCGGATGCCCCAGCCCCCAAGGACCCCTGCAGCGCCAACCCGTACCGAAAGTCCTGGGCCCAGAAGCAGTGCAGCATCATCAACAGCGCCACCTTCGCCACCTGTCATGCCCACGTATGAAGCCAGGGGCTGGGGGTGTTGGGGGCTCCTCTGGGCACCTGGGGAGGAAGGGACCCTTGCTGGGGTGGGGGCTTCCCTTCAGGACAGGCCTGTGGCTGGTAGGATGGGTCTGACCAGCCGTGGGGGACCACACATCTGCTCTCCTGAGCTCCGGGGAAAACTGCCGAGGCCAACACGGGGCCATGGGCCTGATCCCCAAGGATACTTGGGGGAGTGTCCTGAGTCTGAAGCCTCCCCCCGCACAGGTGGAGCCGGCCAAGTATTACGAGGCCTGCGTGAGTGACGCATGTGCCTGCGATTCTGGGGGCGACTGCGAGTGCTTCTGCACGGCCGTGGCCGCCTACGCCCAGGCCTGCCACGAGGTGGGCGTGTGCGTGTCCTGGCGGTCCCCGGACGTCTGCCGTGAGTGCACAGGGATGTGTCCATCGGGGGGCGGGGGGGGGTGCGGCATATGTGGGCGGCAAAGCAGTGTCCACCCACCGACAGGAGAGGAGAGAAGGCTTGGGAAGGAAATAAAATGGGGGACTTGTTGCTGATGGAGGTGTGGCAGGCATGGTAGAACATTCCGGAGCCAAAATGTCAGCAGAGGGCCCAGCCCAGGTGGAGCCTAGCTGGAGGGGAATTAGTGCCGGAGCTGCTCTGGCTGGAGTCTCCACCCTGGAGGGTGGCACCCCCAAGAAGCCAGGGCGAGACCCCCAGCTAGCCACCCTCGCCATGGCCCTGTTTTACTCTTGGGCATCCTAGGCCCACGCCCTCCATGGCCACATCTGGGAGGCACAGGGGAGCCCACAGGACGTGGTCAAAGGTCAGGGTGCAGGGGAGCCTGCATGGGTCCGAGGCTGTCCTTCCAGGCGGCACTCCCCCCAGGTGCTGAGAGCCCGGCCACTGAGCCGCCCTCTCTCCTGCAGCTCTCTTCTGCGACTACTACAACCCCGAGGGCCAGTGCGAGTGGCACTATCAGCCCTGCGGGGCGCCCTGCATGAAGACCTGCCAGAACCCCAGTGGCCAGTGCCTGCATGACGTGCGTGGCCTAGAAGGTGCGCTGTGCCCTGCTGGCCTGAGAGGGGCTGTCCTGGGGACCCTGTGGGCGGGGCTGGGGTCTGTACTGGGGACCCTGTGGGCGGGGCTGGGGTCTGTACTGGGGACCCTGTGATCTCAGATGGGGTCTTTCCTGGGGTCCCCGAGGTCAGCGTTGAGGTCTTTTCTAGGGTTCTCATGGTTGGTGTTGGGGTCTTTCCTGGGGTCTCTGTGTTTGGAGTTAGGGTCTGTCCTGGGGTCCCCATGGGTAGGGCTGGAGTCTGTCCTGGGGATCCTAGGACCCTCGGCTAGGCTGGACTACTCTTGACCCCCTGAGGTGACTTTGTGGGCGCAGCCTGAAGATCCCCCCGGTATTGTGGGCCAGGCCCAGGACTGGAAAGTGAGCAGAGGCCGTGGGGGTGAGGCGGCCAGGCAGTCATCTGGCTGAGACTCAGGCTTCTCTGGCCCGCAGGCTGTTACCCCAAGTGCCCAGCCGAGGCCCCCCTCTTTGACGAGGACCAGATGCAGTGTGTGGCCACATGCCCACAGTCACCCTGCCGCATCCAGGGCAAGTCATACCAGCCAGGAACGCCGGTCCCCTCAGATGAGAACTGCCATTCCTGGTGAGTCGCTGGGCCAGAGGTGTCAGGAGCCTGGAACATGGGGTCATTTGCCTGGCCCACCACCCTCAGAGCAAGCACCCCCTCCCTCGGGGCCTCATCCCTTCAGGGCCAGGAGGGGTCTCCACAGCCTGGTTTTCCTGTGGGGTCTGACCAGGTGCCCCCTGTTGCAAGAGGCGGGTGGGGGCCTCGGGGTGAAGGGAAGAGGGAAATGCAGGGTGGGCAGAGGGGAAGCTGAGCCATGACGCCACCCCGAGGATCCCTGGGACAGACGCCCCAGAGAGGAAAGGCCATCAGAACACCAGTGGGGCTCCTCGGCCATGCCGGACCCCCACCTCCACTGGTCATTGATTGGAAGGAGGCCCCCCGAGAGGGTCTGACCTCAGGCTCCCTGTCTACTGGCAGGGCTGAGATGCAGCCCCAGGGCACCCCTGTGGGGGCTGGTCCCACTTGTCCACCCTGGCGCAGGGGGACACCTGCACCCCTAGACTCACCTTCTTCCTTCTGTCGCCAGCGTTTGCACAGAGAGTGGCGTGCAGTGCACCTACGACGCCGAGGGTGAGCAGCGGGCAGCCTTCCTCAGGTCTGGGGTCTTGGGGTCGCCACCCGCGCCCCAGCCCCCTATAGCGCTCTGCCACTCTGCTCCCCACAGCCTGTGTCTGCACCTACGATGGGCAGCGCTTCCGCCCGGGGCACGTCATCTACCACACGACGGACGGCACAGGGGGTTGCATCTCTGCCCACTGCGGCACCAATGGCACTATCGACCGGAGGGTCTACGCCTGCAGCTCCACCACCCCCGCCCCCCAAACCACCTTCTCCTTCTCCACAGCCCCACTCGGTAAGGCGGACACATTGGGTACTGTGCAGGGCTGTCCTTCGCCCTGAGAATCAGGAGCGGGCAGAGGGCCTTTCCTTCTGGCAGCCTCCCTACAGCTGGAAAGGGTCAGCCTCTCCAAATCTCCTTGGCAGGCCAGATGTCCCCAGGGTGACTTCAGGGCTGGGGCTCCCAGCCGGGGTGGTGGCTGCGAGGCGGGCCGGGAGGAGGACCACCGAAAGCACACCTGGGGGTCCCCACCCCATTCACTGCACCGCCCCCCACCCCATTGCACTGAGCACCAGGCACCCCCAAGACCTCTCCCTCTTTTAGGGAAGCATCTTAGGGCCTTTCCAGAGCTTCCCCCAAGAAGGAAGAGCCCCATAACTCTGGCTTTTGGGGACCCCATGGTTCAGCTCAGAGCCTGCTTGGGGAGCAGGCTTCCTTTGAACGAGAGCAGTTCACCCACTTGCTCAGTGGCTGTGTGCTCTGCACCTGCTGCGTGCTGGGCTTCCTGCTGGCTTGGTGCCCGCTCTCCCCACACTCCCCTCTTGGGTGGAGACAGACAGACAGACTGACATGGTGAGACCCACAAGGCTGCTGATGGACAGGAGGAAGCACAGGAGACGACGGGGGTGGGGGGGGGGGTCCTCGAGGATCCCGAGCGAGTGCAGGCCTCTGACATTGGGCCCTCCTGTCTTCTCTTCTGCCCTCAGTGGTGAGCTCGACACGCCTGCCGGTTACGTACCCCAGTCCCACCGAGAGCACTCCGAGCAGTGCCCCAGCCAGCCCCACGGGCACGACCCCCAGGCCCACGCCCTCGACAGCTTCCACCTCGCCTCACCCGGACTGTGGGGAGGAGTGCCAGTGGTCGGCGTGGCTGGACATCAGCCGTCCGGGACGGGGCATCGACAGTGGTGACTTTGACACGCTGGAGAACCTCCGTGCCCATGGGTACCAGGTTTGCCGGGTGCCGAGGGCGGTGGAGTGCCGAGCCGAGGCTGCCCCCGAGGTGCCACTCCAAATCCTGGGGCAGCGTGTGGAGTGCAGCCCAGCAGTGGGGCTGACCTGTTACAACAAAGACCAAGCTTCAGGGCTCTGTGACAACTACCAGATCAAAATCTTGTGCTGTTCCCCCCTGCCCTGCACCACCTCTGGTGGTGCAGCGCAGACCACCCCTCCTGCAACCTCCAGGACAACTGAAACTGGGCCCACGCCAGGGACGAGCAGGGTCACTTCTGTGCCGACAGGGAGCACGGCTTCTCCAGCCCTTGTTACCACAACTGGCCCAACCACCCTCTCTACCACTGGTAAAACACCTGCCCCAGGTCCCTCTACACCTGCCCCAGGTATCACTACAACAGCCCCAGGTACCCCTACACCTGCCCCACGTACCTCTATAACTGTGAAAACAACCCTCTCAACCTCCAGTCCAATGTCAGTTTCCACAACAGCTTCAGCCACAAGCTCCGAGTCTACCAAAGCCCCGGGGTCCTCGGAGGTCCCAGGGAAGCCAACCCCACCGGAGCCCACCCACATCTCCTGTTTACAAGAGTTCTGCAGCTGGACTCGGTGGATCGACGACAGTTACCCTGGGCCTGGCAGGAACAGCGGAGATTTTGACACTTTTCAAAATTTGAGATCCAAAGGATACAAATTCTGTGAAAAGCCCAGCAAAGTGGAGTGCAGGGCACAGGCGTTCCCAGACACCCCGCTGGAGGAGCTGGGGCAGGACGTGATCTGTGACAACAAGTTGGGGCTGCTGTGCCTGAATAAAAACCAGCTGCCGCCAATCTGCTACAACTACGAAATCCGGATCCAGTGCTGCGAGCTGGTGGATACGTGCAGACAGAGCACAACTGCCCAAGCAACAGGCGAGAGATCACACTCAACCCCACAAGAAAGCAGGGTCAAAACAGAAAGCCCCTGGACCACAGCAACCCACTTTGTCTCCACGAAACAGACAGGGACAAGCTCAGGAACAGGGCTGAGGACAAGTGGGGTCATAGCCAGCACACCCACGGTGACCACTCTCGGAACCACAAAATGCCAGCCACAGTGCAAGTGGACCAAGTGGTTCGACGTGGAATTCCCGTCCCCCGGGCCCCACGGCGGCGACTCTGAGACCTACAGCAACATCCTCCGCAGCGGGGAGGAGATCTGCACCCGGCCTGAGTACATCACGCACCTGGAGTGCCGGGCCGAGAGCCACCCCGAGGTCAGCATCGAGCAGCTGGGCCAGGTGGTGCAGTGCGACCCCGACGTGGGCCTGGTGTGCCGGAACCGGGACCAGGAGGGCCACGGCAGCACGTGCCTCAACTACGAGATCCGCGTGCTGTGCTGCGAGCCCCGCGAAGGCTGCCCGCCCCCGACACCTGTCCCCGTGCCCAGCACCTCCAGGGTGAGCAGCTCCAGCCCCGAGGCGACCTCCCACGTGGCCACCAGCAGGACAACCTCCGTGCCGAAAACCAGCAGAACCCCTGTGCCGAGACCCAGCACCACCTCCGCGCCAGGACCCAGACCGACGTCCGTGCCGGAAACTAGCACAAAGACGGAGGTGAGAACCAGCACAACCTCCGCGCCGGGGACCAGCCCGACCCCTGTGCAGAAAACCAGCAGAACCTCTGTGCCAAGACCCAGCAAGGCCACGGCACCTGGAAGCAGCCCAAGCACGGAGCTGAGAACCAGCACAACCTCCGTGCCGGGAAGCAGCCCGACCTCCGGGCACAGAGCCGGCACAAGCCCAGCTCCTGCCAGCAGCACCACGTCCGTTGGTGGCCCGGAGACGAGCCACAGCCCACCTGCGACCAGCCGATGCCAGCCACAGTGCAAGTGGACCAAGTGGTTCGACGTGGAATTCCCGTCCCCCGGGCCCCACGGCGGCGACTCTGAGACCTACAGCAACATCCTCCGCAGCGGGGAGGAGATCTGCACCCGGCCTGAGTACATCACGCACCTGGAGTGCCGGGCCGAGAGCCACCCCGAGGTCAGCATCGAGCAGCTGGGCCAGGTGGTGCAGTGCGACCCCGACGTGGGCCTGGTGTGCCGGAACCGGGACCAGGAGGGCCACGGCAGCACGTGCCTCAACTACGAGATCCGCGTGCTGTGCTGCGAGCCCCGCGAAGGCTGCCCGCCCCCGACACCTGTCCCCGTGCCCAGCACCTCCAGGGTGAGCAGCTCCAGCCCCGAGGCGACCTCCCACGTGGCCACCAGCAGGACAACCTCCGTGCCGAAAACCAGCAGAACCCCTGTGCCGAGACCCAGCACCACCTCCGCGCCAGGACCCAGACCGACGTCCGTGCCGGAAACTAGCACAAAGACGGAGGTGAGAACCAGCACAACCTCCGCGCCGGGGACCAGCCCGACCCCTGTGCAGAAAACCAGCAGAACCTCTGTGCCAAGACCCAGCAAGGCCACGGCACCTGGAAGCAGCCCAAGCACGGAGCTGAGAACCAGCACAACCTCCGTGCCGGGAAGCAGCCCGACCTCCGGGCACAGAGCCGGCACAAGCCCAGCTCCTGCCAGCAGCACCACGTCCGTTGGTGGCCCGGAGACGAGCCACAGCCCACCTGCGACCAGCCGATGCCAGCCACAGTGCAAGTGGACCAAGTGGTTCGACGTGGAATTCCCGTCCCCCGGGCCCCACGGCGGCGACTCTGAGACCTACAGCAACATCCTCCGCAGCGGGGAGGAGATCTGCACCCGGCCTGAGTACATCACGCACCTGGAGTGCCGGGCCGAGAGCCACCCCGAGGTCAGCATCGAGCAGCTGGGCCAGGTGGTGCAGTGCGACCCCGACGTGGGCCTGGTGTGCCGGAACCGGGACCAGGAGGGCCACGGCAGCACGTGCCTCAACTACGAGATCCGCGTGCTGTGCTGCGAGCCCCGCGAAGGCTGCCCGCCCCCGACACCTGTCCCCGTGCCCAGCACCTCCAGGGTGAGCAGCTCCAGCCCCGAGGCGACCTCCCACGTGGCCACCAGCAGGACAACCTCCGTGCCGAAAACCAGCAGAACCCCTGTGCCGAGACCCAGCACCACCTCCGCGCCAGGACCCAGACCGACGTCCGTGCCGGAAACTAGCACAAAGACGGAGGTGAGAACCAGCACAACCTCCGCGCCGGGGACCAGCCCGACCCCTGTGCAGAAAACCAGCAGAACCTCTGTGCCAAGACCCAGCAAGGCCACGGCACCTGGAAGCAGCCCAAGCACGGAGCTGAGAACCAGCACAACCTCCGTGCCGGGAAGCAGCCCGACCTCCGGGCACAGAGCCGGCACAAGCCCAGCTCCTGCCAGCAGCACCACGTCCGTTGGTGGCCCGGAGACGAGCCACAGCCCACCTGCGACCAGCCGATGCCAGCCACAGTGCAAGTGGACCAAGTGGTTCGACGTGGAATTCCCGTCCCCCGGGCCCCACGGCGGCGACTCTGAGACCTACAGCAACATCCTCCGCAGCGGGGAGGAGCTCTGCACCCGGCCTGAGTACATCACGCACCTGGAGTGCCGGGCCGAGAGCCACCCCGAGGTCAGCATCGAGCAGCTGGGCCAGGTGGTGCAGTGCGACCCCGACGTGGGCCTGGTGTGCCGGAACCGGGACCAGGAGGGCCACGGCAGCACGTGCCTCAACTACGAGATCCGCGTGCTGTGCTGCGAGCCCCGCGAAGGCTGCCCGCCCCCGACACCTGTCCCCGTGCCCAGCACCTCCAGGGTGAGCAGCTCCAGCCCCGAGGCGACCTCCCACGTGGCCACCAGCAGGACAACCTCCGTGCCGAAAACCAGCAGAACCCCTGTGCCGAGACCCAGCACCACCTCCGCGCCAGGACCCAGACCGACGTCCGTGCCGGAAACTAGCACAAAGACGGAGGTGAGAACCAGCACAACCTCCGCGCCGGGGACCAGCCCGACCCCTGTGCAGAAAACCAGCAGAACCTCTGTGCCAAGACCCAGCAAGGCCACGGCACCTGGAAGCAGCCCAAGCACGGAGCTGAGAACCAGCACAACCTCCGTGCCGGGAAGCAGCCCGACCTCCGGGCACAGAGCCGGCACAAGCCCAGCTCCTGCCAGCAGCACCACGTCCGTTGGTGGCCCGGAGACGAGCCACAGCCCACCTGCGACCAGCCGATGCCAGCCACAGTGCAAGTGGACCAAGTGGTTCGACGTGGAATTCCCGTCCCCCGGGCCCCACGGCGGCGACTCTGAGACCTACAGCAACATCCTCCGCAGCGGGGAGGAGCTCTGCACCCGGCCTGAGTACATCACGCACCTGGAGTGCCGGGCCGAGAGCCACCCCGAGGTCAGCATCGAGCAGCTGGGCCAGGTGGTGCAGTGCGACCCCGACGTGGGCCTGGTGTGCCGGAACCGGGACCAGGAGGGCCACGGCAGCACGTGCCTCAACTACGAGATCCGCGTGCTGTGCTGCGAGCCCCGCGAAGGCTGCCCGCCCCCGACACCTGTCCCCGTGCCCAGCACCTCCAGGGTGAGCAGCTCCAGCCCCGAGGCGACCTCCCACGTGGCCACCAGCAGGACAACCTCCGTGCCGAAAACCAGCAGAACCCCTGTGCCGAGACCCAGCACCACCTCCGCGCCAGGACCCAGACCGACGTCCGTGCCGGAAACTAGCACAAAGACGGAGGTGAGAACCAGCACAACCTCCGCGCCGGGGACCAGCCCGACCCCTGTGCAGAAAACCAGCAGAACCTCTGTGCCAAGACCCAGCAAGGCCACGGCACCTGGAAGCAGCCCAAGCACGGAGCTGAGAACCAGCACAACCTCCGTGCCGGGAAGCAGCCCGACCTCCGGGCACAGAGCCGGCACAAGCCCAGCTCCTGCCAGCAGCACCACGTCCGTTGGTGGCCCGGAGACGAGCCACAGCCCACCTGCGACCAGCCGATGCCAGCCACAGTGCAAGTGGACCAAGTGGTTCGACGTGGAATTCCCGTCCCCCGGGCCCCACGGCGGCGACTCTGAGACCTACAGCAACATCCTCCGCAGCGGGGAGGAGCTCTGCACCCGGCCTGAGTACATCACGCACCTGGAGTGCCGGGCCGAGAGCCACCCCGAGGTCAGCATCGAGCAGCTGGGCCAGGTGGTGCAGTGCGACCCCGACGTGGGCCTGGTGTGCCGGAACCGGGACCAGGAGGGCCACGGCAGCACGTGCCTCAACTACGAGATCCGCGTGCTGTGCTGCGAGCCCCGCGAAGGCTGCCCGCCCCCGACACCTGTCCCCGTGCCCAGCACCTCCAGGGTGAGCAGCTCCAGCCCCGAGGCGACCTCCCACGTGGCCACCAGCAGGACAACCTCCGTGCCGAAAACCAGCAGAACCCCTGTGCCGAGACCCAGCACCACCTCCGCGCCAGGACCCAGACCGACGTCCGTGCCGGAAACTAGCACAAAGACGGAGGTGAGAACCAGCACAACCTCCGCGCCGGGGACCAGCCCGACCCCTGTGCAGAAAACCAGCAGAACCTCTGTGCCAAGACCCAGCAAGGCCACGGCACCTGGAAGCAGCCCAAGCACGGAGCTGAGAACCAGCACAACCTCCGTGCCGGGAAGCAGCCCGACCTCCGGGCACAGAGCCGGCACAAGCCCAGCTCCTGCCAGCAGCACCACGTCCGTTGGTGGCCCGGAGACGAGCCACAGCCCACCTGCGACCAGCCGATGCCAGCCACAGTGCAAGTGGACCAAGTGGTTCGACGTGGAATTCCCGTCCCCCGGGCCCCACGGCGGCGACTCTGAGACCTACAGCAACATCCTCCGCAGCGGGGAGGAGCTCTGCACCCGGCCTGAGTACATCACGCACCTGGAGTGCCGGGCCGAGAGCCACCCCGAGGTCAGCATCGAGCAGCTGGGCCAGGTGGTGCAGTGCGACCCCGACGTGGGCCTGGTGTGCCGGAACCGGGACCAGGAGGGCCACGGCAGCACGTGCCTCAACTACGAGATCCGCGTGCTGTGCTGCGAGCCCCGCGAAGGCTGCCCGCCCCCGACACCTGTCCCCGTGCCCAGCACCTCCAGGGTGAGCAGCTCCAGCCCCGAGGCGACCTCCCACGTGGCCACCAGCAGGACAACCTCCGTGCCGAAAACCAGCAGAACCCCTGTGCCGAGACCCAGCACCACCTCCGCGCCAGGACCCAGACCGACGTCCGTGCCGGAAACTAGCACAAAGACGGAGGTGAGAACCAGCACAACCTCCGCGCCGGGGACCAGCCCGACCCCTGTGCAGAAAACCAGCAGAACCTCTGTGCCAAGACCCAGCAAGGCCACGGCACCTGGAAGCAGCCCAAGCACGGAGCTGAGAACCAGCACAACCTCCGTGCCGGGAAGCAGCCCGACCTCCGGGCACAGAGCCGGCACAAGCCCAGCTCCTGCCAGCAGCACCACGTCCGTTGGTGGCCCGGAGACGAGCCACAGCCCACCTGCGACCAGCCGATGCCAGCCACAGTGCAAGTGGACCAAGTGGTTCGACGTGGAATTCCCGTCCCCCGGGCCCCACGGCGGCGACTCTGAGACCTACAGCAACATCCTCCGCAGCGGGGAGGAGCTCTGCACCCGGCCTGAGTACATCACGCACCTGGAGTGCCGGGCCGAGAGCCACCCCGAGGTCAGCATCGAGCAGCTGGGCCAGGTGGTGCAGTGCGACCCCGACGTGGGCCTGGTGTGCCGGAACCGGGACCAGGAGGGCCACGGCAGCACGTGCCTCAACTACGAGATCCGCGTGCTGTGCTGCGAGCCCCGCGAAGGCTGCCCGCCCCCGACACCTGTCCCCGTGCCCAGCACCTCCAGGGTGAGCAGCTCCAGCCCCGAGGCGACCTCCCACGTGGCCACCAGCAGGACAACCTCCGTGCCGAAAACCAGCAGAACCCCTGTGCCGAGACCCAGCACCACCTCCGCGCCAGGACCCAGACCGACGTCCGTGCCGGAAACTAGCACAAAGACGGAGGTGAGAACCAGCACAACCTCCGCGCCGGGGACCAGCCCGACCCCTGTGCAGAAAACCAGCAGAACCTCTGTGCCAAGACCCAGCAAGGCCACGGCACCTGGAAGCAGCCCAAGCACGGAGCTGAGAACCAGCACAACCTCCGTGCCGGGAAGCAGCCCGACCTCCGGGCACAGAGCCGGCACAAGCCCAGCTCCTGCCAGCAGCACCACGTCCGTTGGTGGCCCGGAGACGAGCCACAGCCCACCTGCGACCAGCCGATGCCAGCCACAGTGCAAGTGGACCAAGTGGTTCGACGTGGAATTCCCGTCCCCCGGGCCCCACGGCGGCGACTCTGAGACCTACAGCAACATCCTCCGCAGCGGGGAGGAGATCTGCACCCGGCCTGAGTACATCACGCACCTGGAGTGCCGGGCCGAGAGCCACCCCGAGGTCAGCATCGAGCAGCTGGGCCAGGTGGTGCAGTGCGACCCCGACGTGGGCCTGGTGTGCCGGAACCGGGACCAGGAGGGCCACGGCAGCACGTGCCTCAACTACGAGATCCGCGTGCTGTGCTGCGAGCCCCGCGAAGGCTGCCCGCCCCCGACACCTGTCCCCGTGCCCAGCACCTCCAGGGTGAGCAGCTCCAGCCCCGAGGCGACCTCCCACGTGGCCACCAGCAGGACAACCTCCGTGCCGAAAACCAGCAGAACCCCTGTGCCGAGACCCAGCACCACCTCCGCGCCAGGACCCAGACCGACGTCCGTGCCGGAAACTAGCACAAAGACGGAGGTGAGAACCAGCACAACCTCCGCGCCGGGGACCAGCCCGACCCCTGTGCAGAAAACCAGCAGAACCTCTGTGCCAAGACCCAGCAAGGCCACGGCACCTGGAAGCAGCCCAAGCACGGAGCTGAGAACCAGCACAACCTCCGTGCCGGGAAGCAGCCCGACCTCCGGGCACAGAGCCGGCACAAGCCCAGCTCCTGCCAGCAGCACCACGTCCGTTGGTGGCCCGGAGACGAGCCACAGCCCACCTGCGACCAGCCGATGCCAGCCACAGTGCAAGTGGACCAAGTGGTTCGACGTGGAATTCCCGTCCCCCGGGCCCCACGGCGGCGACTCTGAGACCTACAGCAACATCCTCCGCAGCGGGGAGGAGCTCTGCACCCGGCCTGAGTACATCACGCACCTGGAGTGCCGGGCCGAGAGCCACCCCGAGGTCAGCATCGAGCAGCTGGGCCAGGTGGTGCAGTGCGACCCCGACGTGGGCCTGGTGTGCCGGAACCGGGACCAGGAGGGCCACGGCAGCACGTGCCTCAACTACGAGATCCGCGTGCTGTGCTGCGAGCCCCGCGAAGGCTGCCCGCCCCCGACACCTGTCCCCGTGCCCAGCACCTCCAGGGTGAGCAGCTCCAGCCCCGAGGCGACCTCCCACGTGGCCACCAGCAGGACAACCTCCGTGCCGAAAACCAGCAGAACCCCTGTGCCGAGACCCAGCACCACCTCCGCGCCAGGACCCAGACCGACGTCCGTGCCGGAAACTAGCACAAAGACGGAGGTGAGAACCAGCACAACCTCCGCGCCGGGGACCAGCCCGACCCCTGTGCAGAAAACCAGCAGAACCTCTGTGCCAAGACCCAGCAAGGCCACGGCACCTGGAAGCAGCCCAAGCACGGAGCTGAGAACCAGCACAACCTCCGTGCCGGGAAGCAGCCCGACCTCCGGGCACAGAGCCGGCACAAGCCCAGCTCCTGCCAGCAGCACCACGTCCGTTGGTGGCCCGGAGACGAGCCACAGCCCACCTGCGACCAGCCGATGCCAGCCACAGTGCAAGTGGACCAAGTGGTTCGACGTGGAATTCCCGTCCCCCGGGCCCCACGGCGGCGACTCTGAGACCTACAGCAACATCCTCCGCAGCGGGGAGGAGCTCTGCACCCGGCCTGAGTACATCACGCACCTGGAGTGCCGGGCCGAGAGCCACCCCGAGGTCAGCATCGAGCAGCTGGGCCAGGTGGTGCAGTGCGACCCCGACGTGGGCCTGGTGTGCCGGAACCGGGACCAGGAGGGCCACGGCAGCACGTGCCTCAACTACGAGATCCGCGTGCTGTGCTGCGAGCCCCGCGAAGGCTGCCCGCCCCCGACACCTGTCCCCGTGCCCAGCACCTCCAGGGTGAGCAGCTCCAGCCCCGAGGCGACCTCCCACGTGGCCACCAGCAGGACAACCTCCGTGCCGAAAACCAGCAGAACCCCTGTGCCGAGACCCAGCACCACCTCTGTGCTTGGTCCCAGCCCAAGAACTGAGCAGGAAATCAGTGGATCCTCTGTGAGCCCCCATGTCACTTCATCTATTCGTCACTCGCCTCCTTCAGAACCCACCTCTTTGGTATCTACCGTGAAGTCACTCAGCTCCCCACTGCCCTCCCCCTCGACCTGCTATTGCAGTGTGTCCCACAAGCTCTACCCAGCAGGTATGTTCGTCTTCCTTGTAGTGTGTGCTGTGTGCTGAGTCTGTTCCCTGGTGTCCCATCCAGAAAAAGCCACAGTGTGAAGGAGTGGGTCGTCTCTGTGACAGGGCTGGAGGTTTTCTAGGGAGTGACAATAAGCTCTCTTTGAGCATTTGTTCCATTTGCATCTGGGCAGGAATCCCACCTTTCAGATCAGCCCCTGGGTGGACTGCCCGCCTGGCCAGAGCTGCTTCCCGTGATGCCTCGTCCAGCATGACTCCACTGACGCCTGCCTGTCCTTTCGTCTTCTAGGATCCATCATTTACCAACAGATCGACCTCGCCGGCCACTGCTATTACGCGGTGTGCAGCCTGGACTGCCACGTGGTCAGGCGGAGTGACGAAACCTGCCCCACCAGCACGCCACCTCCCGCCCCGGCCACCTCCTCGCCTGCGTCGTCCCCTTCGGGCCCTGTGCCTGTCACTCACCATGGATGCTCAAACATATCCCCCCCAAGAATGGTAACCTCCCCCTTCCCGCCCTTCTCGGGCCTCTCCGGGACTAGGGCAGAGACCCCCAGAGGTTTTCCAGTTATGTGACTTCAAGTGGCATGAAAGTCGGTGACCCCTGGCCCATGCAGGCTGACCATTGGGAAGTAGCGAGTCTGGTCATCCAGGACTTCTGGATGGGGGACCCACCGGGGAGCCAGGAGTGTGGGGCCTGAGGTTGACACTCTACTGGTTATGTATGACCCGGGGCCAGAGCAGGGGTCGGTGCTCTGGATGGGGCCAGACAGCCAGGGAGGGTGTGGGGGACAGGGTAGAGGCCTGGGCGTGGAGACTGGGAGCCCCATTGTGGGGGACAGGGTGGGAATGTGCCAAGAGGGGGCACCGTCTTCACACTCAGAGACATCCCCTGGCCAGCCAGCCCTGGGTGGGCGTGGGGGCGGAGGAGGCCTGGCGTGAATGCCGGGCCCCAGGGAACAGCCCCAGTCTGGGTCCCTTGCCCACCTTGCTCCGGGGAGACCACAGGCATCACCAGGCCCATGAGCTGCAGGGGGGTCTGGGGGTCGGTGCCTGGCGGGGGGGCCCTGCAGCTGCTTCTGCTTCCACAGAAAGGCGAGACCTGGAACATGCCCAACTGCTCTCAGGCCACCTGCGAGGGCCACAACATCATCACTCTGCAGCCGCGCCAGTGCCCCACGGTGCAGGAACCCACCTGTGCCAATGGCTACCCCGCCGTGCAGGTGGTTGACCAGGACAGCTGCTGCCCACACTACGAGTGCCAATGTGAGCCACGAGCCAGGCCAGGCGGTGGGGCCGGGAGGGGCTGTGCTCAGGCAGGACAGAACTGAGTTGGACACCAGGAAAGACTTCCCAACAGCTAGGCAGGGGACGGGTGGTGCTCAGCAGGGTGTGGAGTGGGATCCTGAGCCAGCCCATGAGGCCCAGCTGTGCCAGGCAGGAGAAGTGGAGGGGTCCAGCCCCGCCACTCAGGCCTCACCAAGCACCTAATGGGTAGAGCTCTGGCCAGTGCTGGGAATGTGGGTCCCCTGCAGCCTCCACTGCTGCCCGAGGTGACCGGCACAGATCACCCGGGTTGGGGGTCGGGGGGAGGCCACGTGTAAAGCAGCTCCTGGCACCTGCAGGTGTGTGCAGCGGCTGGGGCGACCCACACTACATCACCTTCGACGGGACCTACTACACTTTCCTGGACAACTGCACGTACGTGCTGGTGCAGCAGATCGTACCTGTGTACGGCCACTTCCGCGTGCTCATCGACAACTACTTCTGCGACGCCGAGGACGGGCTGTCCTGCCCGCAGTCCATCATCGTCGAGTACCGGCAGGACCGTGTCATGATGACCCGCAAGCCAGTCCGGGGAGTGATGACCAATGAGGTGGGGACGCCCGCCCAGCAGCTCCTACGTGTGCGGGGTGGGCAGCGGTGGGGGGCGAGCGGGGCTGACCTCCTGCCCTCACTCTGTCTTCCCCTCGGCTGTGTCCTGGTGTCCAGATCATCTTCAATGGTAAAGTGGTCAGCCCCGGCTTCCAGAAAGATGGCATCGACGTCTCTCAGATTGGTATCAAGATGTACGTGACCATCCCCGAGATCGGCGTCCAGGTCATGTTCTCCGGCCTCATCTTCTCGGTGGAGGTGCCCTTCAGCAAGTTCGCAAACAACACGGAGGGGCAGTGTGGTGAGCCCCCTGTCCCGGCCCCCCGCTCCGGCCCCTGCCTCAGCTCTCTTGACACCCAGCCCTTTCCCTGATCATTAAATGTTGCTGAGAGTGTCCAGTGTGAGAAGGGTCGGCCTTGAGCAAGGCCCGGGGGGAACGCATTCTCGGTGGGGGGGTGAGGCCACCTGCATGGCACGGAGCCTGCGGGTGTCTCTGCTTTCCTCCTGCACCAAGAGCCTTCCGGGCAGCACGGCACAGGGGGCTGGCCACCTGCTCCAGGCCTGAGGCCTGCACCTGTCTGTCCTCCATGGGACGGCCCCAGAGTCTGGCTTCTTGGGGAGAAAGGAAAGCACAAATAGGTCAGGGGTCTGGGCAGGTCCCTCAGCCAATCCATCGGGTGTTGCCCAAGGCATTGGCCTGACAGCCAGCTCAGGGGACACTGTGCCCTGCAAGAGGGTGGGGGTGGCTCCAGTTGTCCCCAGCTGGCCTGACTCCTGCCTCCCTGGCCCAGGCACCTGCACCAATGACCCGAAGGAGGAGTGCCGCCTGCCTGGGGGGGCGGTGGTGGCCTCTTGCTCCGAGATGGCAGGCCACTGGAAGGTGACAAACCCCGACCAGCCGTCCTGCCATGGGCCTCCCCCGACGCCCACTGCCGGGCCCACGCCCACGCCCTCGCCTGCCTCTTGCCCACCTTCGCCAATCTGCCAGCTGATTCTGAGCGAGTAAGATTCTGGAGGGCCTGGTGGTGGCGGGGACAACCCTACCCTTTGGGGGCTGGTGGGAAGAAGTGGGCCTGCAGAGTCATCACTGGTGGAAGGCCAGGTGCAGGGCGCAGGCTGGGCTGACCGGGCAGGTCAGCCTCTGAGGCTCTGCCACCCAGCACACTGTGAGTCTGGCCATCAGTCATTACCGGGCAGCACCCGCGTTTGCAGGCCAGAGGGGTGGTCCAGTGGAGAGTTTGAGAAAGAAACAGCCATGCTGCAGCTGGACACCCTCCCTGGCACACACAGATGGTCCCAAGGCTGGGGTCACTCAGCACTCTGGGGGGCTCAGTGACTTCACTCCTCGGGAAAGTGGGGGAATGTTCAGTGCCCAGCAGCCCTGGCCCGAAGCTGTCCCATGACCTGTGCATCTCTGTCCCACAGGGTCTTCGAGCCGTGCCACTCCATGATCTCCCCAGGGCCATTCTACCAAGGCTGTGTGTTTGACCAGTGCCACGTGACCGACTTGGACGTGGTGTGCTCCGGCCTGGAGCTGTATGCTGCGCTCTGTGCCTCGCAGGGCGTGTGCATTGACTGGAGGGGCCGGACCAACCACACATGCTGTGAGTGTCTGCCCCAGCCTTGGCCTCAGGACACCCCCACCCCACCAGGCAGGGGCAGTGGGCATGTGGCGAGGGCACAGACGTGCCGGGCAGACGTTGAGAGGGTGGGCTCAGGCAGTCAGGGTGGGCTTCCTGAGGGAGGAGGTGGGCTGACTCCAGGGCAGAGTGCATTTGGTTCCCGGAGAGAAAGGAGGGACTTCCAGGCCTGGGTGCAGGGGTGGCGTTCATGGCTCCAACAGGCAGAGCTCTGCAGGGGCACATGGAAGAATGGAGCTTGAGGGGCCCAGCTCCCAGGCCAGAGCCCCCAGCAATCGGCAGGTGCCTGGGGCTTGGAGGGGGTGTGGAGCTGGTGCCCCTGGCCTCACACATGGCTTCTCTCTCACACAGCCTTCACCTGCCCTCCCCACAAAGTGTACCGGCCCTGCGGCCCGTCCAATCCCCCCCACTGCCACGGGGACGACCACATCAGCCTCATGTATGCACCTGCCCCACCCTCCTGTACCCCCTAGAGCCCTCAGGGGCCCCCCAGCTGGCCCCTCCCCACCCTGCAGGGCACAGGGGCCAGGCCAACCCTTTGCTTCCCACAGGGCCCTCCAGGAAGCTGGACCCATCACAGAAGGCTGCTTCTGCCCAGAGGACATGATGCTTTTCAGCACAAGCGTTGATGTCTGCGTACCCACAGGCTGCCCGAGTATGTGCCACGGGTGGGCTTGGGGCTGGAGGGTGCACCTTCCACCCGTGTGCCAGGATGCACGGCCCCTCTTGGGGCGTCAGACTCGGGATCCACCCCAGCCCCCGACACAGGTCAGGCCCCCGAGGGGCTGGGAGCTGTGGCTGCCCAGCAGTGACCTCCGTCTCTCTCCCTGCAGGATGCCAGGGGCCCCATGGGGAGCCTGTGGAGGTGAGTGTGGCCTGCTCAGGGGGCCGGGGGCTTCAGTTCAGTGCCAGAGGCTCAGGGTAGGCTGGGAGGGGACAAGGCCTCCCCAGCAAGACTCCGGAGGCTTCCATGGGCATGTGCCTTCGGCCCTGGAGGAATGTGTGGGCACAGGCTGTCCTCCACTGTGCTGCCCCCTTCCTCTGCTCGGACATTATGAAGGTGGAGGCTGCAGGGAGAGGCCGGTCACCTGCACAGCCCCTCTCACCCCGTCTCCCGGCCCCCATGGGCCTCAGCCACTACCTGTCACCTTGAAGCCCCCTCCCTCGGGCTCCCCTGGGCCCTCGGCCGTGGCTTCCCACTCCCCCTGCCAGCTGCAGTTGCCCCTGAGGCAGGCAGGTGGCCCACGGCGGGGGCTCATGTGTGCCTCCCCTTGCAGCCCGGCCACAATGTCAGCATCGACTGCCAGGAGTGCACCTGTGATGGGAGCACGTGGAAGATGAGCTGCCGCAGACAGTCTTGCCCACTGCCCCACTGCCCCGAACCTGGCTTCGTGCCTGTGGCTGCGGCCCCACAGGCCGGCCAGTGCTGTCCCCAGTACAGCTGTGGTGAGCCTCGGGCTTGGTGGGGGACAGCTGCTGCCCCCATGCCTGCAGGGGTCACACATGCACTGACCCACGGCTGGCCGGCTTTGCCCCGGAGGGTCCCATGTGGTGGCACCTGGGGGGGGGGGGCGCAGCCAAGGAGGATGGGGCAGCACCTCTCCACTGTGGCTTCATCTGCTGACCCCAGCAGGCATGCTCTGGGAGTATGTGTGCCAGGGAGGGCAGGGGGCTCCTCACCTAGGCTGACCGGAAGTCTTGCCCCCAGGGTGGCTCACACCCCCATGGAGAGCCCACCAATGGCCCCCTGGGCAGTCAGCATTCCTGGAGACCCCTGGGGGTGACACTCATGCCAGGGGTTTGGGGGGAGAAGAACGTGCACAGAGCGGGATGCAGGTCTCCTGAGTGTCCCCTTCCTGCCCACCACAGCCTGCAACACCAGCTCCTGCCCCGCGCCCTTGGACTGTCCCAAAGGCTCCCGCCTGACCCTGGCGTACGAGGAGGGGTCCTGTTGCCCAAAACAAAACTGCAGTGAGTGTCCCAGCCCCACTGCCCGGATGGCACCAGGCCGGTCCCCACCATCTCCAGGCCGCATGTGCACGCCGCAGGCTGGGCACCCAGCCTCACTCGGGGTTCGCTGTGGCTCGGGGATGACACCAAAAGGAGCCGTGGCTCACCCACCACTGGCCTGTGGCCCTGGGCTGGGACACTCTGGTGACACGCGTGGGCACCTATGTGCTCAGGAGGCTGGCGGTGGCGGGAGTGGGGCTGGGCAGGGTTGGGGGGGCTGGAGGAGGTGAGGGTGGGGTGGGGGTGCGGCACGTCGAGGGCGAGTCTCGTGACAAGACAGGCCTACATGTCTCCTGAACAGGCTGGACTGTCTGCAGTGTCAACGGCACCTTGTATCAGGTAGGAACCAGCCGGAGGCTAGGACCCCCGGGGCACATAGGAAACTGAGCATCCCCCACTCCTGCAGCTGTTCCCCAGACTGGGTCTGCTGGCAGCGCCAGGGCCCTGTGGGCTGGGGGCGACTCTGGAGCAGCCGTGGGCTCTCTGGGACCAAACTCAGGTGCTGATGTGATGAGGCCTCCCAGCCTCGGTTTCTCCCAGCCGGGCCCTCTAGAGCATGTGACCTCCATGGAGGCCCAGCCTTGAGGCTCTGCCCTCGAGACGGGGACTTCTGCCAGGAGGTGCCACCGAGGGTCACCCTGGGGGGACAGGTTGGCCCGGTGGGGCCCAGGCCTAGAGGGGATGTCCAGGAAGGCAGGGGCCCCGGGCCCGCCCCAGTTCACTAAGGCTGCCCGTGCTGATTCTCCACAGCCCGGTGCGGTGGTCTCCTCGACCCTGTGCGAAACATGCAGGTGCGAGGTGACCGGCGGCCCCGAGTCGGACACGTTCGTGATCAGCTGTGAGACCCAGATCTGCAACACCTACTGCCCCGTGGTGAGTGCCCCCCATGACCCCGCACCCCCTCAGCAGCACCAGCTGGGGCTCAGGCCGCATGTCCACCCCTCCCCTCCAGGGCTTCGAGTACCAGGCGCGAAGCGGGCAATGCTGCGGTGAGTGCGTGCAGATGGCCTGCGTCATGAACACGAGCGACAGCTCAGCCCACCTCTTCTACGTGAGTCGTGGCTGCCAGGGGCGGCCTGGGGGGCCTCAGGGCCTTGGAGTGAGTCCTGGGTGGGGCGGCCCATGGGATCCATTCAGGCTGGAGGCGAGGCCCCTAGACCCCCCTCCCAGGAGTTCCAGGGAGGCCAGGGCTCAGGGCCGAGCCCCATACGAATGGAGAGCCTGTGAGGTGCACAGTGACAGCGGGATGCTGAGTAGGCAGGGTCCTGGCATTCGGGCCCCTGGGCAGCTGTCATTGCAGGGCATGCGCCTGGCTGAGGCCAGGGGGACTTTCTGGAAGCCCACAGGCTGGGAGGACAGACAGACAGAGGCGGTGCCCACCCTACTGGAGGGAGGTGCCTTGGGGAGAGACACTCACCATGCTGGTCGGGCCTCTTTGCAGCCTGGCAAGTCCTGGTCAGACCCTGGGAACCGCTGTGTGACATACGAGTGTGAGAAGCACCGGGATGGGCTCGTGGTGGTGACCATGAGGAAGGCATGCCCTCAACTCAGCTGTCCCTTGGTGAGTTCTGGGAACCCCCTGCCCCACCTTGCCCAGCATGGGCCGACAGGCGCCTGAGCCCCAAGGCAGGAGTAGGGAGCCCCCCATGCAGTACTGGCAGGGGCACCGCCCTCCTGCATGGGGTGCTGTCCGCTCCTGCCTGAGCCTGGCCCAGCCTCCCCGTCCGCCCATTTCTGGGTGGTCTGCTGAGAGGCCTCCCCAGCACTAACGGCACCCCTTTGTCGGCACAGGACCAGGCTCGGCTGAGCGAGGACGGCTGCTGTCTCTCCTGTCCCCAACCCCAGCCCCAGAACAGTGAGTGGGCGTGTCTGCCGGGGGTGGGTGACCAATTCCGGCCCGGGAGGCCTGGGGAGGCCCAGCCGGTCCTGACCTCCTGTGCTGCCTCCCGTGTCCTCCCCAGGATCGACCTGCGCAGTCTACGACAAGCACCAGGTCATCCGGCAGCAGGGCTGCAGCTCCTCGGGGCCCGTGCGCCTCACCTATTGCCAGGGCAACTGTGGGGACACCACCTCCATGTACGTGAGCCCCTCACTCAGCCCGGCACAGCCCCTTGTCTCCCCTCACCCCCAGAGGGCCCTCACAGGGCAGGGTTCAGAGAAGATGTGGTTGGAATGTGGCTCAGTCGGCCACCGGGGGCTCATGGTGCTGGGCAGACGAGAGGCAGGACCCGGTAGGGACAGGAAGGGAGCAGTAATTATGACTGCGAGGGGCCTGCAGCCGGATTAGGAGGCTGGGCTGCAGGGCTGGGGCCAGAGTCCGCAGACTGTTTAGAATCAGGCTCTTCTGTTTACTGAGACCCCGGACTCAGTGTCTCCCACGGTGACCTGCTGGAGCTGACTCCCACGGGCTAGCAAGAGCCCACCGTGCGTCCCTCCCTGGCCCTGTGGCCCGTCGGGGCACACTGGTGGCTTGGAATCGGCCGTGGGAGCATTTACACCACAGCCATTAGCACACGAGGGCCCGTTGTTAAACGCTGGTCAGTGTACCTGGAGAACAGGTTTTTGTGACACGGGCGTCCAGAGCTTAGCGGCTGCAGCTGGCCCGGTGGGGTTTGCTCGGGGTGTGGGGCCGGCGTGGCACCCGGCTGAGCGGGTCCTGCCCACAGGTACTCCCTGGAAGCCAACAGGGTGGAGCGCACATGCAGGTGCTGCCAGGAGCTGCGGGTTTCGCTGAGGAACGTGACCCTGCACTGCGCCGACGGCTCCAGCCGGGCCTTCAGCTACACCGAGGTGGAGGAGTGCGGCTGCGTGGGCCTGCGGTGCAACTCCCACAGTGGCGGCCCAGAGGAGCTGGGGCCTGTGCAGATCGGTGACGAGCAGAGCCGGGAGACAGAGCACAGGCGCCGGAAAAGAGAGGCCCAGGGGTCTGGGCCTCACCAGTAGCCTGCCCAGCGCCCTGTCCTTGGGGTCCCAGGGTGGCCTCCCTCCTGGACTGACCGACAAGAGTGTCCTTTACTCCCTGTGGTCTCAGCTTCCAAGGCCAGCGGAACCTGAGCCCTGGCCCAAGTGACCCGAGTCTAGGATGCACCGTCCACCCACCTCTACCCTCTCCAGGGTTCAGCTGGCCCTGGACGTGTGGTGGCCCTGACCGGCCTGAAGCCACCTGCTCGGGACTAGCCGGGCAGGCAGGGCTCCTCCAGCCGTGGATCCAGGCTGCTCTTCCCAGACATAAGCATCACATGACGGTCTTATCAATGATGGTCACTCGGACGTGGTGATTGGCTGCTCGGCCGGCCGCCAGGAGGAGGAGCCTCTGCTACCTGGGCCCTGGGCCAGTTTCACAAATACACTTGGAGCATTTCGCAACTTGTGGACCCTGTGTGATTTTTAACCTTGTCCGTAAAACCAGGAACAGGCCCGGGGCAGACCCAGGCACCGAAGGCTCACGCTGTAGGCTGGCCACTGCACACTTGGCAGCCCAGGGAGGGCCACCTGCTGCCTCCGTCTGCTGGTGGGAGAGCATCCACCCATTGGGGCGGACAGAGGGAGGGAGTGAACGAGTGGACGAGGGACAGTGGACCAGCCCAGAGCTTCAGGATGCATTTACCACCCAGCTGACCACGTCAGTCACGAGAGGGCTGCACTTTCTTGGGTCAGCTCCATCTCCCTCCACGGAGCTCCCAGACTTGGCCATCACACTGACGCCAAGCTTACTGTGTGCATGTGTGCGTGTGTGCTTGTGTGTGTGCACAGGCAGGCTCACAGGAGACCAATCCCCCTGCAGAGTGGTGGACGTGGCCCTAGGAGTCTGTCACTCCCCTCTCCTGCCCTGCCACCCCCACCACCGCCCTGAGAACATCCACCTTCCTAAAGCCCATCTCATCTTCCTTGAAGGCCCCAGAAGAGCCCCCAGACGCTCCCAGCAACACGCTGGCCTCAGGCTGATCCCCGGCCCCCCGGGAGCACCAGGAGGGTGGGCAGGGCTGGCCCCTCACTCTGAGGAGGTGGCCAGGGGTCTGGAGGCAGTCCAGGGCAGGGTGGGATGTGGTGGGGGCTCACTGCTTGGACAGGACAGTGCAGGGAGCAGAGAGGGGCGGGGACAGGGAAGCCTGTGGTCAGTCCCAGGGCCAGGCTGTGTCCCGAACAGGAATGTCCAGGGGATCCTAAGCTCCCCAAACCCGGTGTGGGTAGGGGGCACCCAGAGCAGACAAGCCAACAGGGCCAGGCGCCAGCCAGCTGACCCTGGTCATTGCTGGGACGTCGGCCTGGGCTAGACACTGGCAAGGAGGGGCGCTGGCAGGCTGGACAGTGCTGGCCACAGGGGGACATCTGTGGATGGACACTGGGCAGGGGGTGGATGCCCAAGCAGGTGTCCTCTGTGACAGCAAGGTAGGATGGGCTCACTGTCCTCCTGCCTGTACCACAAAGGGAAATGAGGCCCGGGGCGGGTGGCGTGCTGGAGATCAGTGGCAAGGACACAGGAAGCTGGCCTCATGTCCCCAACTCTGAGTGGGCAATCTGCTCTGCCCCAGCTCCTGGAATTAGATGCCCCCCTGCTTCCACCTCAAGCTGTCTCAGTCACAATAACCATGTCTGGGCTGGGGTGGGGCCGGCGGCAGCAACCTTCCAGCTCCGGGATGTGGCCGCCACAAGGTGGCAGCATACAGGCACCTGCGCCACCGGCTCAGGCCCGGGTTCTGGGTCCCGGATCTGGGCTTACGTACTCAGTGGCTGGGCCATCCCTCGAGGCCAGCCCTGCCCCTTGGCACAGTGGGGCTGAGGCCCAGGAAGGGGAAGGGGCTGCCTGGGGTCTCAGGACCCCGAGGCCCCTGGGCGAGGGTGAGGACAGCCCTTTACAGTATACATGGCACACCCACCTGGACGGTGTTGCCCCCTCCACCCTGTCCACCCCATCCTGCCATCCAGGCCTGAGCACAGAGTGCCCGGGTGCCCTGGTCCAGTCGCCCACCCGCCGCCTGACCTGGCCATTTGCTCTGGCCGTGTGGGCAGTGGAGCCGACCCTCCCTGTGAGCGACCAGGGACAGGCTGAAGGGCTCTTGCAGCCCTGAGCCTCTGACCCCTCAGGGCCAGGCCAGCCCCTTGGGCCCAGGAGACGGTCCGAGAGTGAGGTGGACAAACGTAGCTACAGGTCACTTGCCAGTGCCCCCACAGGACGCCCTCCACGGAAGCAGGAAGTTCTGGGTCCTCGAGCTCCAGGAGCCGCTGCTCCAGTGACCGGCTGACCCCACAGCCGTGGGCCGCACCCTAATTAATGCCACTACCCCCCTGAGCGGATTGGATGTCTGGCCAGCCGCCTCTTCCTCTCTGGGTGGGATGGACCTGCGGTGACTAATCCCTCACCCCCCGGGGAGCACCCAGCCAGGACCGAAGCTGGGCAGCAGGAAGTAACTGGAGAGTTACTCCCACCCCCTCCCCCGCCACCGCAGCCCCTGGCCCAGTTACGCAAGCTATTGTGTCCAGAAAGAGCTACAGAGCTGGGCACGTCTCACTAAGGCCACCATGGGGCTCTGCCCAAGGGTGCGGCTCTTCCCAGCTTCGGCCTTGGCATGCTACCCCTCTCGGACACTGGGAGGAGGTGGGGGACATCTTGTCGCTGCCAGGGTGGGGACATTTGGCTGGAAGAGGCCCCAGAGGGCCAAGGCTGGACTGGACAGCTCGCAACCCCACCTCCCGCTGCCCCCTTGGGAGGGCATCCCTTCGGGGGGCGGATGAGATGCTCATGGTTCTGAGTCCCCCAGTCTGAGGGGCAAGGGTGCCCCACCCTCTGGCTTTGGGGACCCAGGTTGGAGGCCAGCTTCTGCCCAGATAAAGGGATGCTGGGCGCTCCCAGAGATGAGGACGCAGTGGACAGGGGCACAGGATGTTGGGAAGCCTGTGACCGTGGCAGGCAGGTTAGGCAGCAGCCACCTCCTGACCTCTGCCCCCAGCATGCCCACCTCACACCAGGGTCCCAGCAGCCAGCCCAGTCCTGGCACACCTAGGGCACAGCTCTGACCTCTTCAGCTGTGGACCTGGGCCCTGGGCAGCGGGCTGACTCTCAGAGAGACCAGGGGTCTCAGGCACCTGCCTGGCCCCGGGGCAGAGCAATGGGCACAGTGGTGTCAGGGGCAGCCAGCTAAATCCTGGGAGCAGAGACCCGAGGAGGATGATTTGGGGACGAGGTGAGGACTTCTTGGCTTGGGGCATGGGTAGGAGGGCAGGTGGGAGGTGCTGGCCACTCACCCTGCATGCAGCTGGACACCTGACACATAGCACCTGCCCTTGGGGTACACCCGGTGGCCAGGTTGCCCTTCCAGATGGGCAAGACAGTGAGGGACACTGTGCTGGCAGCAAGCCAGTCCCTGTGTGAGACTGGGCACATCTCAGCCCAATGACACACCTTGTGTGCAAGAAACTGCAGAAGAAGCCACTGCCCGAGAAGCCACCGGAACCAGCGACAGTTCAGCCTGGTGGCCAGACCCTAGGGCCGCCTAGAAGTCAGTGCCGTTTCTCCACAGCCTCTGATGCTGCAGAAATGTAATTGAACCGCCTGAGCTCTCCAGCGGTGTCAGAGTTCCCCAGACAGGATGCGAACACAGCAGGGCAGGCGCCCCACACAGCCGGGTCCCCAAGAGTCACCAGTAACTCAATGCGCTCCCGGACGGCACGGTGGTGCAGCACGGGCATGATCTTCAGAGGAAGCTGGCAAACTCATTGTAGATTCTGCACGGATGTCAAAGATCCTCAAATATCCGGGTTAACTGTGACAGAGAAGAGCAAAGAGGGTGCTGCCCGCTAGCCAGGGCTTCCCGACAACCGAGGACGGAGCCGGGGGCCCTGGAGTTGTGTAGCATGCCAGCTCCGGGGACCAAAGGAGCCACTGCTCCGAGGGAGAGCCCTGCTCACTGGGCAGCCTCTGGCTCCCGCACCCCAGCTCGCAGTCCCTGGGGTGCAGGGTGCTGGGGTCACAGCGAGAGCCAGGCAAGGGCGAGCAGGGGTGGACAGATCACGCAGTAGACCACATGCTAGCACCACGGGAGTAAAGCAGAAAAGGAGAACCGGAGAAGCTGGGGTAGAAGTCTGGATTCCACGGACGGAGCCCGCGCACACCTGGGGTGGGAGGTCAGGGTCAACGAGGACGCAGCCTTAGCTCTGAGGGGGGCCTGGGGTCAAGACAGATGTGGTTGAGCTCTACTTTGTCCTTAAGATGCCACCTCCACTGCTGGGTGAGGACAAAGGAGCAGCAGACTGGCTAGGGGCTGGGCTGAGGGGTGAGAGTGAGGAGGGGTCAGAGGTAGAGGTGACAGGGTGTGGGGTGCAGGCAGAATGGACAGGCAGCTCCCAGGGCTTTGACCCCATGTAGGGGAGGAAGGGGCTGCCTTCCCTGAGATGGGGTGGCTGGGGGAGGGACTCAGAGGAAGGTGGGAGCTCCACGGGTTACACTGCGTTTGACCTCTGGACGCCCCAGTGGAAGTGTCTGGTGGGCGGCTGGACGTGTGGGTCAGACACCAGGGCAGGAAGCAGGCCTTGCTGGGCTGTAAAGATGGAGGATGTTGGAGACACAGGGAGTTTACAGCTCTTCAACCGGGGGCTCATCAGGGGAATGAGCGCAGGTGGAAAAGAGAGGGTGGGGAGATGGCAGGAGAGAAGACAGGAGAGGGGAGGAGAGTCCAGTGGTCAGCGTAGGAGCTGCAGTCTGGAGGCAGAGCCGGCAGGAGAGGAGGGTGGTGGGTGCAGTAGCCAGAGGGCAGGTGGGCCTCCTCCTGCTCTGGACTCCAGATGACTCAGGACCTGGGAGGTGAGGACACGAAGCCACGGGGAAGACCGGGGAGGCCGTTTCTGCGACCTGGAAGTGGGGAGCGATCCCTTCAATGAGATTTAAAATACGTGCTGTGCGCAACAACCGCGGGCTTCAGCGACACAGACTACGGATTTGTGGTCACGGTCCCCGTGCACAGGGTGACCCAGAGAGGAGAGGCCAGGAGAAGGCGTCTCTGGGGACGCTCTCTGCAATGGTGGCTTTCTCAAGGCTCAAAAGGTCAGCCTGGAGACTCACAGCCAGGTTTCCACTTCTCTACAGACAGAATAAGAATAAAACATCAGTGTCTGCATTGTAAAGCCTGTGCGTCCTGGGTCCCGGGAAAAACGTATTTATGACTGAAGTTCCACAGAGTATGGACAGCATGACCTGGAAGACACACAGAGCTGCAAACCAAAACTGACCCAAGACACAGACAGGGGTGCCATGAGGCACATTTCTGATGCAGGAGCCCAGGGAGGGGGACTCACCAGACTGTGAGAAACTCTGTGTGGCTGGGGACCAGCCCCTGGGGCTCAGGACACCAGCCTTGCCCAACACCCACCCCTGGGGGCCTCAGGGCCAGCAGGGGACTGCCTGGGTGGGGCTGGCAGGAAGGGTTCAGGGAGGGTCCCTGGAACAGGTCAGAGCTGACACAGCCAGACGCCAACCTCCCCCACCTCCAAGGCAAACAGCCCCAGCGGCCCCCAAGGGGCTCAAGGAGCTCGGCATCTCAGGCAGAGAGCCAGTGGCCAAGCCCACTCCCCAGTCAACAGGCCCTGAGGGGACCACCTGCGACCATACCAAGCTCTAGGACCCCCATCCTTCCGTGAACAGTACAGTCCCCCACTCCCATGCAATGAAGGAGCAGGTGGGGCAGGTCCTCAGGGCCCCCAGCCTGTCACCGAGTCCAGCCCACCTTCAGGGATCCCGTCTGAACAGGGGACCCAGCCCATTTGCAGGCCATGACGGGTCAGAAATCCCCAGGGCACAGGCAGCCCCTCATCCCTCCCCACCCCCTCCTGCCCTCTGCAGCCCTGGTTGTACCGCAGCTGAGCACGGTGCCACCAGGCGAGAGCCTTGCATCCACTAGACTCAGTCCCTCAGGCCCCAAGTTGAGCCCACGGGAGGAGGGACTTCCTGCCCTGTCTCCAGACCCGGCCCCTTCCTGCACCCCCAGCCCTTGGCCCCCAGCCCCAGGAGGGCAGCGCCTGGTCTCAGCAGGAAGCCAAGGCCGGGGTCTCCATCTCTGGGATGGGGTTTGTATTTCCCGCTGGCCCCACCTTGGACAAATTTCCTCATCTTGCTGTCCTCAGCTGTCCTCTGCTGTCCTCAGCTTCCTGTCCTCAGCTGGTGGTTCCGAGCTCCCACAGGTCCACTAAAGGACGGTTCAGTGTTTTGTGGAAACCAAAAATCCACGTCCAGCCGAGAGCAGATCTGGCAGTGCCCCCTGCGGGCGGTCGGGGAAGAAGACCCAGCGCAGTGAGGTGGGACCACCAGCCCCTGAGCGCACAGGTGGCAGGACGTGCCCTGGACCCAGAGATGAGCCACTCTCCTGGCACCTGGACCCCCACAGCGGGCCGTGAGGCCACCTGCAGCTCCCAGGGGGGCCAAACAGTGGTCCCTGGTGGTCCTTGCCTGTGACTCTGGGCGTTGGGGAAACCGAGTCTCTCCAGCGATGGCTGGGCCACGTTTGCAAACTATTCCTGGAAAGACAAGGGCAGTGGCTCACTTGTTTGCACCTAGTGTGCACATCACTTACCCCGGTCCCAGGCCTGATGTGCAGACGTGGACCTGGGGGTGGGGATCTCAGAGCCCTGGGAATGAGTCAGGGGCTGCTCAACGCAACAGAAGCCCCTCCCTCCTCCAGAGACTCGGCCAACCTCCCCTGGGCAGAGGGCCTGGCTCTGATCCCCACCACCACCACTGACACACACACACGCACATCTGGCTCTCTGCACAGGCCCCTCAGAGCCTTTCCCCACCACCCAGACCCTGCCGTGTGCCGCCCCCTCCTGCGAGCCAGGTTATAGTTCAGAGTTCAAGTTCACCAACTGTTGACCTCGGGCCACTGTAACCCCGGGCTACGGTTTCATGGCCCAGGTAGTGGAGTGTAAGCTTGTGTCCCCACCGGTTCGTTCACCACACACCCACTTACTGAGCATCAGCCACACCCGAGACGTGGGGGTGCAGCAGGGCCCGACAGAACACAAACAAGAAGGCAACCAGATGTGAGGGAACCCCAAAAACACAACAGAGTAAGGTCAGGGGCTGCCAGAGGTCACGCCTGGGCCCAGGTCCCCCATGGGGGATAGCCTGTGGTGGGGTGGCAGTACCCTTCCGCTCAGCCTCCCCCCACCCCGGGGCCTGAACCAGGACAAGGGTGGCATGGCCCAGGACGGTGGTGTGTCCCCTGGCCTCCCTCTCCCGGTCACTGGTCACCACTGGTCCCTGGGCCCCAAGGCTGGTGGGGTGGGCTGGAGGCGGAGGGTGCAGTACTGGACACTTCTCTCCTCACTGGCCCCTCTGCCAACCCTGTGGGTGCTGAGTCAACACCGGGGTTCCTGGAGGGAAGGGAGGGCCTGTTTGCCCGCTGACAGTTAGTAATCTCTGCCGGTGACCAGGACATCACTACCCCCCTCTGTTTGTTCTCCCTCATGCCGTCTTAATCCTGAGCAAACGTGGGCCTGGGGCCTGCCTCTGACTTTTTCCTCTGTCCACACCTGCCCTGCTCACACTGGGGCCACGCTAGGCCATGCCTGACCCTGCCGCCCATGGGGGGACCCCCTGGGAACCCCAAACCTTGGCCCTGTATGGGGGTGCTGCTTCTGCAGGAGACTCACCAGAGTTGGGAGGGAGGAGGAGGAGGATGGAGAGGGGAGGGGCCCCGCTTGCACCTGCCTTAGGACCTGCCATGTCATGGAGCCCCTGGGTCTCTCGCACATCTGCTACCACTCAGGCTGGCCCTGCCCAGAGGACAGAGCCGCTGTCCCTCCCCCATTCCCCCTACCCTCTCTCTTTCCCCTCTGTCCTCCCTCACTACTCACTGCCGTGTCCACATCCACGTCCAGCTGGGGCTCCTGCAGCAGGCCCTCACTGGCCTCCCTCTGGTCCATTCTCCAATCACAGGCAGCATGGAGCTTTCAGAGGACTTTTAATCTTGATGCGAGTTCAAGTTCATGGATAAGTTAGAAATAGTGAAAGAGCCCATCTGCCTGTCACGCGGACTCGGGAGCATCTGCATTTTGCTCCATTTGCTTTGCTCTTTGCTCTCACACGTGTGTGTACATCGCCCCTGCCTTCTCTCTTAGCTACGCAATTTTTCTGAATGACTTGGGTTTAAGAAGCACGACTCTTCACCCCTAAATAGTGGGCGTGTGTCTCCTAGAAACAGGGCAGGGTTCACACTCAGCTGAGTTAAGAGTGATGCAACATCACCCTCTAAACCACAGCCCTCAGCCATCCAAACCCCTCGGCTGTTCTGATCGTGTCCATCACAGCTGCTCATTTTCCCGGCCCAGGCCTTGATCCAGGACCACATGTCACAGGAGCGCTGTCTCTTTAGTTTCTTTTAATCTGGAATCTGTCTTCAGCCTTTCTCTGCATTTCTTGACTGTGACCTTTATGAGGGGTGCAGCCTAGTTATGGTGCACAGCACCTCCAAGCCTGGGTCCATCTGCAGTTCCTCATGCTCAGGTCGGAGTATGCACTTTAGGATGAACAACACAGAGTGAAGCTGTGTCCTTCTCGGTGCATCATATCTGGAGGCACATGATGTGAATCGGACCCATCACTGGGATGGCCACCTCTATCACTTGGCTCAGGTGTGTCTGCCAGGTTTCTCCACTGGAAAGTAACCATTTCCCCCTTGGAAGTAATAAGGGTCTTGTGGGAGGTGTTTGGGGACTGTGTGAGTGTCTCACTCTTCCTCAGCCTGTCACCAGCAGTGTCAGCATCTGGCAACACTTTTCTAATCATTTCCACTCTTCTTAGTTGGCATTCTGCTGTAAGAAGAGCTTCCTCTTCTCTTTCATTTATTTATTTTTTACTTATTCATTTACATCAGTATAGTCTATGAACTTTTGTTTTCAGAATGAATCTTTTAAAAAATAAAATCAACCAGGAAAATGGTGGACTGGGAAGCTCTGAGTTCTCATTCCCCACAGAAACATTGAGAAAACAAGAGAAACAGAACCAACATGGTCAGAGCTCTAGAAGACAGCCAAAGGTTTACAGCAACCAAGCTAACGTCCCATCAAGAAAAAGTCATCTTCAAAATGGTGGGAAAGTTTTGCAGTAATTTTATCACCGTTGCACCACCCCCAGTGCGGTGGCAGTTGGGTCTTGAATTGTCAGCCCAGTTCCTATCCCCTGCTCAAAAAAAAAACAAAAAAAAAAAACGACCACCTCAGAAGGAGCAGAGAATATTGTATTTTTCAAATTGTTGTGTGCATCTGTTCTAACCTGTCTTGGGAATATCTGAAGCACTGATGCAAGGTACTCATCTCTGTTTTGCTTAACTTGGAGCTCAGGTGGTGAAAGCAGCAGGCATTCCTCATAAATGCTGCTAGGTGACTACAGACCCACAGACTCCTGGGGCAAGAGACTACAGGTGGAGACACACCACAGTCTGTCTAAGGCCTGGAGAAGTTGAAGTAGGACTCTGGGAAATTAGGACTTTCAAAAGCAGCCATGTATATGCGGAATTTAGAAAGCTACACTCATGCCCAGGCAAAATTTCAGCCTGGGCTGATCCCAAGGCTCAAAGAAAGTCTACCTAAGTGTTAAAGAACAGCCTCAGCACAGAGCCAGGATGTAAAGACTGGGAAAGCTCCTGATATTCAGGGAAACTCTGCCCAAACATTAGCTGAACGCAAGCCAAAGGAACAGAGAATTCAGTGATCACAGAAGACAGGGAATAATCTGTAAAAATTGTTTGGCAAAGTCTCAGAATGAAAGAACCACTACAGCCTTCAACAACAGAAAGAAATAAAGAGATAAAGAGAGAAAGAAAGAAAGAAAGAAAGAAAGAAAGAAGGAAGCAAGGAAGGAAGGAAAGAAGAAAGGAAGGAAGGAAGGAAGAAAAGAAGGAAGGAAGGAAGAAAGGAAGGAAGAAAGAAAGACAGAAAGCAAGAAAGCAAGGAAGGAGGAAGGAACAAAGGAAGGAACAAAGGAAGGAAGGAAGGAAGAAAGGAAGGAAGGAAGAAAGAAAGGAAGGAAGGAAGGAAGGAAGGAAGGAAGAAAAAGAAAGACAGACAGCAAGCAAGCAAGCAAACAAGGAAGGAAGGAAGAAAGGCAGGCAGGAAGGAAGGAAGGAAGAAAGAAAGAAAGGAAGGAAGGAAGGAGGAAGGAAGAAAGGCAGGCAGGCAGGAAGGAAGGAAGGAAGGAAGAAAGGAAGAAAGGAAGGAAGGAAAGAAGGAAGAAAAAGGAAGGAAGGAAGGAAGGAAGGAAGGAAGGAAGAAAGAAAGAAACAAACAAACAAACAAACAAACAAACAAACAAAGAAAAAGAAAGAAAGGAAGGAAGGAAGGAAGGTAGGAAGGAAGGAAGGAAAAGAACCTCAAACACTGGAGAAGAGGAGAATCTGATTTCCAGGGCTACCACATTACAATAGTAAAATCCCCAATTTCCAGCAAAAAATTACAAGACTTACAAGAAAACACGGCCCATTGAAAAGAACAACATAAATTGACAGAAATCATACCTGAGGAGGTCCAGATATCAAGCTAACTAAACAAAGACCTTAAAACAACTGTCTTAAGTATGCTCAAAGAGCTAAAGCAAAAACATGGACAAAGAACCAAAGGAAATCAGGAAAGTGATGCATGCACAAAATGAGGATTTTAATAAAGAGATGGAAATTATTTTTAAAAAACAGAAATTCTGGAGCAGAAAAGTATAATAATTGAAATGAAAAATTCACCAGAGGGGTTCAACAGCATATTTGACCAAGCAGAAGAAAGATCCAGTGAACTTGAAGACAGGACCATTGAAATGATCAAGTTTTAGGAGCACTAAAAAAAAATAATGAAGAAAAGTGAATAGAGCCTAAGGGACTTGTGGGACACCATCAACCAGGCAAACATATGCATGATGAGAGTCCCAGGAGAGAAGAGAAAGGGGCAGAAATGTTATTTGAAGAAATAGTGGTTGAAAATTTCCAAGAAGCTCAACAAATTCCAAGTAGGATAAACTCAAAGATATTGACTCTGATATACATTGTAATCACACTGTTGAAAGACAAAGACAAAGAATCTTGAAAGCACCAAGAGAGAATCGACTCATCACATGCAAGCCATCGTTAACAAGATCATAGCTGATTTATCATCAGAGATCTTGGAAGACAGAAAGCCAGTGGGTGATATATTTGAAGTGCTGAAAGAAAAAAAAGTCAACCAAGAATTCTATATCTGTCAAAACTGTCCCTCAAAAATGGAGAAATTAAGACATTTCCAGATAAACAAAAGCTGAGGGAGTTTGTTACCACTAGACCTGCTCTACAACAAATGCTAAAAGAAGTCCTTCAGGCAGAAATGAAAGAACACAAGACAGTAAATCAAAGCTGTATGAAGAAATAAAGATCTCCTGTAAACCTAATACATGGGCAAATATAAAAGCCAGTATTATTGTAATTTTTGGTTGTAACTCCACTTTTTATTTTCTACAGGATTTAAAAGAAAAATGCATAAAATAACCACATTCTATGTTACTGGGCACAAAAGGTATAAAGATCTAATATTTATATATGTTATAAATATATAAATACAGAGTAGACTATTTGCTTGCAACTGAAGTTAAGTTGGTATCAATTTAATTAGACTGTTATAACATTAGGGTATTATATGCTATCCCATGGTAAGCACAAAGAAAGTATCTATAGAATATACACAAAAGGAAATGAGAAGGGAATCAAAATTTGTCACTACAAGCAATCGACTAAACACAAAAGAAGGCAGTAATGGGAGAAATGAGGAGCAAAAAATCTAGAAGACACACAGAAAGCAAATAGCAAAATGGCAGAGGTAAGTCCATCCCTGTCAGTAATTACTTTAAATGTAAATGGATTTAAACTCTTCATTCAAAAGACAGAGATGGGCAGAATGGATAAAAAAATCCAACTATATGCTGTCTACAAGAGACTCACTTTAGAACTAAAGACATATATGGGTTGAAAGTGAAAGGCTGGAAAAAGATAGTCCAAGCAAATAGCAACCAAAAGAGAACTAAAGTGGCTACACTAATACCAGACAAAATGGATTTTAGAAGATAGGATATTATTTATTGATTATTAAAGAAGGATATTATTTATTGATAAAAGAGTCAATTCAACAAGAAAATATAGCAATTGTAAACATATATGCACCAAACAACATAGCCCAAAATATGTAAAGCAAACGTTGACAGAATTGAAGAGTGAGAGAGTTCTCCAATAATAGTTGGAGACTTCGATGCCCCACTTTCAATAATGGATAGACCAACCAGTCAGAAGATCAATAAGGAAATCAAAGACTTGAGCAACACTATAAACCAACTAGACCTAACACACAGAGACAGAACCCTCCACATAACAACAGCAGAATGTACATTTTTCTCAAGGGCAGATGGAATAGTCTCCAGGCTATTCTATGCTCCCAAACAAGTTTCATAAATTTTAAAAGGTTAAATTCATACGAAGTGTCTTTTTCAACTGCAAAGGAATGAAGCTTCAAATCAATAATAGAAGGAAAACAATAAAATTCACAAATATGTGGAAATTAAATAACATGCTTTTAAACAACCAATAGGTCAAAGAAAAAATTAAGAAATACTTAGAGATAAATGAAAACACAAACACAAAGTACCAACATTTATGAGATTCAGCAAAGGGAGTGCTAAGAGGAAAATTTATAACTGTAAATACCTACTTTTAAAAAGAAGAAAGATGTCAAGTCACTAACCTAACTATACACTTTAAGGAACTAGAAAAAGAAGAGAAAACTAAACCAAAAGCTAGCAAAAGGAAGGAAATAATAAAGTATAGAGCAGAGATAAATAAAATAGAGAATGAAAAACAATAGAGAAAACCAAGCAAACCAAAAGTTGGTTCTTCCATCTGTGCAAAGATCTGTTACCTTTTTAAATACCTTCTGGAATTTCAGATAGTGCATATCTATGATATGATACTTAAACCTTTAAATGGATTAATTTTAAGTATAATTGACATTCTAACTTTGTATGGGAAGTCAAGTTCATAATAAAGCTGTTACTATAAAAATCAACAAAATTGACAAACATTTAGCTAGAAGAACTAAGAAAAAAAGAGAGAAGACTCAAATTACTAAAACCAGAAATGAAAGGAATATTACTATCGATTTTATAGAAATAAATATGATTATAAGAGAGTACTAAGAGCAATTTTATGCCATCAAATTTGATAACCTACAAGAAATGGACAAATTCCTGCAAATACACAATCGAACAAAACTGACTCAGGAAGAAATAGACAAACTGAATAGACTGATAACTAGTAAGGAGATTGAAACAGTAATCAAAACCCTCTCAACAAAGAAAAGCCCAGGACCAGAGGGCATCACTGGTGAGTTCTACCAAACATTTAAAGAAGAAATAATACCAGTATTTCTCAAACTCTTCCAAAAAACTGTAGAGAAGGGAACACTTACTAACTCATTCCATGAGGCCATCATTACCTGACACCAAAGCCAGACAAAGTCTCTACAAGAAGACTACAGACCAGTATCCATTATGAATATTGATGCAAAAGTCCTCAACAAAATACTAACAAACCAATTCAGAAGCATAGTAAAAGGATCATACACCATGACCGAGTGGGATTTATTCCTGGAATGCAAGGATGGCTCAACATAGAAAAATCAACCACTCACCCCAGGAAGGGAGGAATACCTACATGATCATCTCAGTTGATGCAGAAAAAGAACTTGCCAAAATTCGACACCCTTTTGTGATAAAAAAAAAAACACACTCAACAAACTAGGAGTAGAAGGAAACTATCTCAACCTAATAGAGGCCATATTCGACAAGCCCACAGCTAACATCATACTCACCGGTGGGAGATGAAAGCTTTTCCTCTATGATCGGGAACAAGGCAACGATGCCCTCGTTCACCACTTGTCTTCCACACAGTCCTGGAAGTTCTAGCCAGGGCAGTTAGAAAGGAAAAAGATATAAAAAGCATTCAGATTGGAAAAGAAGGAAAACTGTCCCTGGTCACAGATGACGTGATTGTGTATGTAGAAAACTCTAAAAATTCCACCAAAAAACTGTTTAGGCTTGATATGATCTGAATATGTCCCTCCAAATCCATATGTTAAAACCCTAACCCCCACAGGTGACGGTATTAGGAGGTGGGGCCTTTGGGAGGTGCTTATGTGATGAGAGTGGATCCCTCGAGAATGGGATGAGCCCCTTACAGAAAAGGCTCCTGAGAGATCCCGTGCACCGCCAACTTTGCAGGAAGTCGCAGACTGCAACCCAGACGAGGGTCTTCCCCAGAAGCCCACCTTCGTGCACTGTTGGTGGGAAGGTAAAATGCTGCAGTAATTGTGGGAAATGGTTTGGTGGCTCCTCAAAAAGTTGAACATAGAACTACGATATGATCCAGTCATTCGGCTCCTAGGTATACACCCAAAGGAAGTGAAAGCGGGGACTCAAACAGGTATTTGTCCACCCATGTCCACAGCAGAACTATTCACGACAGCCAGGAGATGAAAACAGCCCAAATGTCTGTCAACGGATGACTGGATAAACAAGTTGTGGTTCATCCACACAATGGAGTGTTATTCAGCCTTGAAAAGGAAGGAAATCCTGACACATGCTACCACATGGATTTTCATGAGGACAGTGCTCAGTGAAAAAGCCACACACAGATGGATAAACACATAAGATCCCATTCATATGAGATCCCTAGAATAGTCCAATTCATAGACGGGAGCTGGGGGAGGGGTGTGGGGAGTTAGGGTTTAATGGGGACAGAGTCTCTGAAATGATAAAAAAAGTCACAGAGATGCATGGTGGCGACGGTTGCACAACACCATGAACGTACTTAATGCCACTTGACGTACACTAAAAAATGATTAAAATGGTAAATTTTATGTTATGTACATTTCACTATTAAAAAAAAAAGTCATCCCCTATGGTTTCTCTGCTTTAAATGCTCCAACACCCCCCATGCCCCCAAATTGAGAGTAAACCCAAGCCCCTCCCCTAATCTCACCTTGTCCCCCCAGCCCCTTCTCCCTGTGCCCCAGTCCCAGTCACATCAGGGACCCTCCAACGGGCCATGTCCATCCCTGCCCCAGGGTCTTTGCACGTGCTGTCCCCTCTCTGATGAAGCTGTTCCCCTAGTTTGCAGAAGGCTGTGGCTGACCCTTCCTTCCTCTCAGCTGTCGCCCCCGCCCCACACAGAGCCATCCTCTCTTTGGCTCCTTCACGGCTCTCGATGCTGCCCCAACTGGTCATGTGCATTGTAAGCTCTGGAGGAGGAGGAACTTTGTCCTCCTTGTCCATGGTGACCCCCACTGCCCAGGGAAGTACTACTCAGGGCTCATCAGAATTTGCTAGAAGGAAGAAAGGAAGGAGGGAAGGAGGATGGAGGGAGAGAAGGAGGGAGGGAGAGGAAACAGGGAAGGCAAGGGACCTGTGTGAAGATGAGGAAAAAGTAGGAGACATTGCAGGGGTCCTCACACGGGGCCAGGCATCCTGGGGGAGGGTTTCCACATTTTTGAACCTGGGAGCAGGGTTGGGGGAATGGGCACCGCCCTCCTCACAGTGGACACAGCTCCGGGGACCGGGTGCCCAAGTGGAGCATGGCCTGCCTGTCCCCCCACAGCTTCGCTCCTCCCCAGAGGGGCTGCCACAGCCACCTCTCTGCACCCCACATGTCCAACATGGGGTGGAGAGCTTGGTCATGTTTGTCAGACAAGCTGGGGGACTGGGGGACCATGATGACCCTATGTGTCCTCCACTTGCTTCTTCTGGACCAGGCTGGTCCCCTGCGTCTCACCGGAAAAGCCCTGAGTGTGTGGGGCAGGAATGAGGCCCAGCCATCTCAAAGCCCAGGACAGAGGGCTTGTCACCCACACGTGGGGCCTGAGTGCTTCCCTGCCTGGACAACCATCCCCACCTGGACCACCCAGGCCTGGGCCTGTCCGGCTCACAGCCCACTTGGCACACCACTGGGCCCCTCAGCTCACAGAGAGTCTGAGCCCCTCGGGACACAGACCTGGACTGCCAGGACCCCCATGGTTTCCCACCTGCCAGGGTGACACAGCCCTCTGGGGAGCAGGAGGCAGCAGGGGTAGAAGGTCCCACCATCCGGCCAGCCCAGGGCCATGCCCTGATCCTCCTGGACCCTCCCTGGTGCCCGAGGTGGAGCGGGGCAAACAGCCAGCGCCCAGTAAACGCCTGGGGTTTGATGCATCCCGGGACCCTCGTCCTCAAATCTCCACTGCTGTGGTGGGAGACAAGGGGCGTGAGCTGAGAAGGGCTCCCTGGTCTTGCTGGATGACCCCCGGCACTCTCCAAGCCTGTGAGTGGTGTCCACCAGGATGAGGTGCTGAGCTGGGGCAGTCGGCTTCTGGGCTCCGTGTAGTCAGGGGTCTCTGTCCACAGGTGGGATCACATCCCACTCTGGGCTTTCAGTGGGCCAGTGCTGTCCCTGTCCCGGCTGCCCTCTGGGCTCCATGGGCTGAATGAGGGACAGGGCGTGTCCCTGCGGGGCAGGCTCCTGGCACCATCCTTGGTGGAGCCCTCCCCGAGCCCCAGGAGGCCGCTGGCCCAGCCCTCCTTCCCGGCAGTGCTTCCCTCGGCTCCCTCATCTGTGAAGAGGTAAACGTGCTGAGCAAACAGGCTGGGCCCAGGCCACATCCGGGATGTCCCAATCGCTGGGACCCTGACGGCCCCACTGCCGTCACTGCCCGAGGATGTGCTCAGGGGAAGGACTCGGGCAGCCTCTGAGCCATGGTGCTGTGGGTTCACGCCTCACTCACTCTGCATTGACTGAGTGCCTGCCGCGTGCAGCTGTGCACAGATGGGCAAAGCCCCTGCACGCAGGGAGTCTCCTTCAAGGTGGGGATGGGGGACAGGGGTGGATGACGCCCTGAAGAGATAATGTACATTTGAGCCCTGAGACCTCAGTGCCCAGGGCTGCTCATGTGTGCAAGGGGTGAGGGCTGCCCCGAATGGGGCTGGCAGGGCCCTCTGAGGGCTTCAGGGTGCTGCCCATGTCTGGCCACCCCAGAGGCCTCAGGTGGGGGATCCAAAGATGCCCCCAATTCCTTCCTCCTGGTGGAGGAGCTGCTGGTCCAGGCAGCGTGCACTCCCCACCCACAGGAGGACGAGGTGCCAAGGCATTCTTGAGCTCCAGCTGTCTGCCCAGCCTGTGCCTGGAGCAATGGCAGGAAGACCAAGAAGGGCAGGGGCTGTCGGGCCCAGGCACAGTCACAGCTCAAGAGCACAGGAGGGCCATTCAGGGGCTCCAGCCCACCCTCCAGGCCCATCCTTCGCGGTCCCCCGGCCCAGCCCCCCTTCAGAGGCCCTCCAGCTGCCCCCTTCTGCACTGCGGATGAGGAGGCTGGATATGAAAGAGAACTTTGGGGACCCCGATGACCCAACCTCAGGAACCTTCAACCTTGGAAATTACAGCGAGGACAGGGGGGAGCTGGCAGGTGGCCTGAGCACCCACCCCTGGGGTCCCGGAAGTGCACAGGGAGTGGTTCCGCCGGCTGAGACCTCCATGTCTCCTGCCCCCAGCCCAGGGTCAAGGTTTGCAGGGCCGCAGACGCAGCAGGAATCTCCATGCCGGGGAACATGCACCAGCACCATGCAGGGCCACCCTGCTCCTAAGACACCAGGATCCAAGATAGAAAGCAGGTCCGGGCCCCTGCGGGTCTCTGGACACATGTGGCCTGTGGGGCCACTGGCCACGCTGAGGGGTGACAGTCAGCAAAATGTGCCAAAGCTTTTAAGACGGGTTTTCCTTTTGCCTCAGAAGTTCTGCATCTACAAATTCATCCTCCGAAAGACAGGCAGAAGGAGTCCCAGGGGCTCCCTGCTGTTTATCCCCCCACTGACCCGGAAACCGCCCGTGCCCACGGGGGGCTGGTTACAGCCATGCGACCCCGCACATCCCCCCGGGCGTCCTGCAGGTTGTTCTCAGTCATGCTCCGGTTTTGAGTAAGGACGCCAGCAACCCAGCGAGTGATGGAGGGAAAAGAAGATAGGCTGACGGCAGCCTCAGGGCCTTGGTTTCCCCTTGAACTTGGTGACAGAGAGCAGCCCAGAGACCTGCAGGGGCACTTCTCTGCACAGCTGGGGTCTCCGGGCACGGAACCTCCTCGCCAGACCCTCATAAGCCCTGTAGACCAGCACCCCGCACTACGCACGGCCATACGGGCCCCTGCTTGCCAGGCCCAGCAATGACCTCGCAGCCTCATGGCCCCCTCCCCACTCCTCGGGACGGGTGCTGAGCACCTCTGGCCAGCTCCCCCAGAGCCACGGTCGGCTCCCCCCTTCGATCCCACCTCTCAGCCTCAATCGGGCTCCCAGGAGGAGCTGGACACAGGGGCCAAGAGTGAGGCGGTTTGCTGACCACCCTCCCTCTTCAGCGAGAGGGCTGCAGCGAGGCATGACCCCAGGTGGTCCGAGGCTGCCCTGCTTTGTAGGGGCTTTGCCATCTAGAATGGGCCGCCAGCATCACCCTCCTGGCTCAGGCAGAAGGGCCTGTACCTCCTCCCTTCTGATTCTCAGAAGCTGCTGGGGGGAAGGGGTCCTGCATCTCTGGGGCCCAGAGCCACAAATCCTTCCTCCTCAGGGCTCTTTCCTGCCATGGCCCCTCCCCGAGAGTAAACACACGTGGCTGGCGCCAGGGAGAGGACAGCGCCCTGCATGGCCCAGGAGCCAGGCACAGGGCCAAGGCTTCCTGCTACTTAAGCCCCAGGGCCCCCAGGGGAGCCAGCACCTCGCCCCACTCCCTCCTCACCTCCCACCCACCATGCCAGCCCCCGGGATGGGTGCCCCCAGAGGGTGCCGGGCGCTGGCGTGGGCCCTGGCGGCCCTGCTCTTGGTGCAGAAGGCAGGTAAGGCCGACTCCGGTTCCATCGTCGAGGTGGGGACGGTCTCTGCAGGCCACACGCCTAGGGGTTTCTCCTGTTGAGAATGGACAGTGTGTCCTGATGGGCCCTGCACACCCCGGGACGCCCGGTGCCGGGGCTCTCAGCCTTTGTTGGAGAAGGCGTGACACCCCTGGGGAAACCACCAAGAGGGACTTGGCCTCGGAGATGGGACGGTGTGGGCGCTGGGTGAGGTGGCCATGAGGTCCCCATATCAGAGGCAGGGACAGCCCCCAGCACGGGTCCCTGCCCAGATGGGGGCTGAGCCTTCTCCATCCTGTCCTCCATGGCCGGCCTGGAGTGACAGGAAAGCCCCCTCGGCGGCTCGGAAATACCTCCTGGAAATAGGGCTGCACGGGGCGAACAGGTGTGCACCCTGCCTGGCAGCAGGGAGCCACATCGAGCCCACCAGTGCTCATCATGCCATGCTTGCAGCCCGGCCTTTCTTGGCAGCCTCCACCTGTCCATCTCGTCTGTCGTCCCTCAGGCCCCGAGGCAGTTAGCATCGCAGGGAAGCGCCAGGAGCCCTAATACTTACTGTCAACATGAAAGATGCGGCCCCAGGGGCTGCCTTGGTGGCATTTGGCAGAGCCGGCCAGGGGACCTGGCCACGAGAGCCTGCCCCGCCCTCCCCTGGCCCACGCTCTGCTCCCGCAAGGCGCCCCCACTGGCGCCTCACCGGGGGTTGGGGGTCTGGGTGGGCAGGCGCCCCAGAGGCTCTCTCCATCTGTGAACAGGAGGCAGTGGAGGGGAGAGATTGTCTCCCAGACCCTCCGCCCAGTCCCCTTGCTTGGGGGGCGAGTGGGCTGGAAGGTGAGGGGGGCTTTCCTACAGCACTTCCCGGGGCGGGGGGGGCACATCGTGGGACGCCACCTGGCGCAGTGACCTCCCCACCTGCTGAGCAGTTTGGAATGCTGGTTTGCCGGTTTGCACAGCCGTGTGCCCGCTCATCCGGGCTCCTCTGGGCACTTCTGGGCCGGGCTGTCCTCAGCTCCATGCATTTGAGCGGTGGGTCTGCCTGTGAGCCCACCTCATCCTGCACTCCCTTCCCTCTTGTTGGGGACAAATCCTTCGGTGAAGGTGCATCTTGTCACAACAAGACATGTGTACCATGGCAGGCGGGTGTCCCCAGGCCCGGAGCCCCGCTCAGGGATGGGTGAGAGTGGGCCCCGAGACGAGGGATTTCATTTCAGGGGAGGTTGTGCACCAGACCACAGTGTGATGACATGGTCAGCGCCGGGCATTTCTCTGGGTGACTGATGGAGACCCAGGTTCACTGGGCCGGTCGCCTGGCCCAAGGAGGGCCCTGTATTGAGTCAATTCTCATGGAAACTGGGCCCGGGATGGAGAGGAGTGGGTGCCGTGCGCCCTGCATCCATGTGAAACCCTCTGGTTTCTTGACGGTGGTGTGGGGCCAGCAGCTGGCAGCGGACAGCCCTGGCCAGGCACAGGCGGGAGGGGTTGCGGGTCCAGGGGCAGGAGTGGTCAGATGGAATGGCCGTGCTTCTGGAAAATGCAGTCAACCGGGGCTGGAGAGGAGAGAGAAATGCCAGGCCAGTCCCTGCGGTTTCCAAGTGTTACGGGTCCCAGCTGGGAAAGTCAAACAGGAAGCAGAGCCTGCCTTGGCGGCTGCAGAGCGGGCCCAGCACCCCTCGTCGAGCGCCAGCCCCACCAGGGACATCGGGACATTGGGGGCCCCATATCCCACTCCCCACAAAGTGTAGGCTTGGGTTGAGCATGGAGACGCCTGGCAGATATGAGGAAGGAATTCCAGGGCGACGTAATGGGGGATGCCCCAGCCCGAACTCAGCAGAGAGGGACCTGGGGGCTCAGTCCTGTCCACCGAGGCAGTGAGAGGTCATGGGAGCTTGGCCACTGGAGGGGAGTGCCTGGCTCGGGCCACGGTCAGGCTGGCGGATAAGGCCCTGCCTGGAGGCGGTGGACACACAGGTGATCTGGGTCGGCTGTCCCAGCACCAGGGCCCCAGGCCTCCCACCTGCCATGATTGATGGTTCTAATGCAGAGCTGGCTCTGGTCTTGGTTTTCTGCTAAGTCACGCCCAGAAGCCTCCCCGGGTGCGTTTGTCCCTCTCCCCAACAAAGCGGGTCTTTGTCCTCCGAGGGACGCATGGGGTGGGGCTGAGCCCTCTCCCTGTGGTGGTCAGGGGCCAACACCTTTTCCTCATTCCACTCTCCTGCCCTGAGCCAACTGCACGACTTCCCCGTCACAGTGCAATGAGGCCCCACCCTGAATTCGTGGATGGGGAGGCTGGTGGTCTGCGCATCAGCGCAAGGCTGCTCAACAGCTGCAGCCCTCTGCCAGAACCTTCCATCCCAGTGGGGGCCTTGCTCTCTATCATGCTGGGCGACGGGAGGCCTGAGCCTTCACGTGTCCACTTCTCACGACTCCTGTCCCCTCTTCCCACAGAGACCCAGGGCGGCGAGGAACTGAGCTGGGCAGGTGCAGAGGCTGCCATGGATGGTCAGAGGGAGGCCTTTGGTACGCGGTCCAGGATCTGGGCGGTGGGGCTTCTGGAGCAAGTGGAAGGGGCCCCAGGCGGGATGTGGGGACAGAGTCCTCTCCAGATCAGCCATGTGTCACACAGACCATCCTGATCCCATCTGCCCAAGGGAAGGCACAGCAGAGGTGGCGGGGGTAGGGGGGCAAAAATACTAAGGTGCAGAGCAGTGAGGCTCACCTGCTCACCCACACTCACACGAGTGCACGCATATGTTCACACTCACATGTGTAGGCACATGTTCATGTTCACATGTATGTGCCCACACACCCACAAAGTGCTCACACACATTCACACACTTGTGTGTGCACTCTCATGCTCACACTCATATGCATGTACACATGCTCTCATATCCACAAATGTGTGTACAGTCACACTCACACACATGGGTACACACATTCACACACATGTGCACACACACATAGTGAACACAGTCACATAAATCTCTCACATTTATTCACACATGTGTGCACATACTCACATTTGCATGCATGTGCACACACGAACATACTCACACTCACACACATGCACACACACACCCTCAGGGCACGGAAAAGCCCAGGGTAGGAGCAGGTCTCCGACAGACAGGGAGCGTCCAGCAGGGGAGAGGCTGTGTCAGGCCCTGGGGTGGGGCTCCCTGCTGCCCCAGGGTGGCCAGTGAGGAGGTGAGGGTCCGAGGAAGGGGTGTCCCCGGCTCTCCCTGCCTGGCTGAGTCCCCTGTGACCTGGCTTTCTCTGCAGCCCAGCAGATGATCTTCATCCCACCCGTCACTGTCTTTCCCACCATGAGCCGTAAGTGGACTCCACCCACTGCCGACGGGGGCAGGGGTGTTTCCCGTGGGGTCACACATCTGGATTAAAGCTGGCACAGTGTGGAGCAGCCAGGCAGCTGGACAACCTTGGGCCCGGGCAGGAGCCTTCCCTGTGGACAGTTCTCCTGCTGGCTGACTCTGGGGTGCTGGGCAGGCTGTCAGGGGTCTCAGAGAGAATCAGAGGAGCTGAGGGGGAGCAAGGCAGGTGTGTCCGATAGAGGATGGGTGAGCTCCCCTTTCCCAAATCGGGTGCCTCGTCCCGAGGAAGGTGGCCCATGGGCAGCTGGACATGGGCGGTGGCATCCAGCAGGGACCCCACAATGCACTTCCCACAGCTGTGAACCCAGCGCACAACGGGCGGGTGTGCAGCACCTGGGGCGACTTCCACTACAAGACCTTCGACGGCTATGTCTTCCGCTTCCCCGGCCTCTGCAACTACGTCTTCTCCGCACACTGCGGGGCGGCCTACGAGGACTTCAACATCCAGCTGCGCCGTGGCCTGGCCGGCTCCAAGCCCACCATCACCCATGTTGTCCTCAAGACCCAGGGGCTGGTCCTGGAGATCTCCAACGGCTCCATCCTCATCAATGGGCAACAGTGAGTCGGGGGCTGGCAGGAGCCAGGACACTAGGGTGGGCACCGGGTTCACAGCCAGCCCTGGACCCCACCCCACACCCCTGCTGTGGGAGGACCAGAACTTTCTGTCCCAGGGAGGAGCTGCCCTACAGCCGTGCTGGCCTCCTGGTGGAGCAGAGCAGCGTCTACGTCAAAGTCAACGTCCGGCTGGTGCTGACCTTCATGTGGAATGGGGAGGACAGTGCCCTGGTGAGGATGCCCCCCAAGCCCCTCCCCACCTGTCTGGGGAGCCCCCGCAGGCAGGCAGGGGGAGAGCCTCGCAGCCCCCGGGGTCAGTGGACACGGGGTCCTGCCAGGCTGGCAGAGGCTGGAGCTGCCCCTCCCCTGTCCCCAGCTGGAGCTGGACCCCAAGTATGCCAACCAGACGTGCGGCCTATGTGGGGACTTCAACGGGCTGCCGGCCATCAATGAGTTCTACGCCCACAGTGAGCGCCGCCCGGGGTCAGGGTGTGGCTGAGGGCTGGACAGTCCCTGGGAGGCTGGGAGGGGCAGAATGGGGGGTGGCTTCTTCCGGGCCCTGGGCAGAGAGCAAGTCAGAGTGGACGCAATGCTCAACCCAGCAATGCCCACAGTTTCAGGGGTCCTGGCATGGGCAGGGGTTCCCCTGGCAGCCACGCCCCGCACTGCCCCCAGAGCCCCTCAGCACCCACACAGAGCGCCTCTTCTCCACAGACACCAGGCTGACCCCTCTACAGTTCGGGAACCTGCAGAAGCTGGACGGGCCCACGGAGCAGTGCCAGGACCCCCTGCCCTCCCCAGCCGACAACTGCACAGACGAGGTGAGCGCCTCTCAGGGATCGAGCTCCCCCTCAGCCCCTCTCCCCCAGGTGTGGGGACAGCAGGGGGGGGACTCACCCTGCTGGGGGCGTGACCTCGGTTGTCCAGGTGAGAGAGGGCCTCCTAGTCCCAGGCGGCAGAGGATCCGGCCTCCACTCTCCAGGCGCTCCCTGTGCCCACCAACCTCCACGTGTGTGCCACTGCCACATGTTCTCAGCATGTGGGCGATGCACTTGTAAGAGCGTGTGTGCCTTGTGCTGCATGTGTGCCCATATGCATGTGCAAATCCATGCCCACACACACAGTCTCGCCAAGAGTGGGCACTCAGGGGGCCCAGGGCAGGAAAGCCCTTCCAATGAGCTGAGAGGACCCCACCTTTGGAAGTGGCCTGGAGGCTCCAGGATCCCCCAAAACCGGCAGAATCCTTGAGCCTGAAATCAGGAGGTGGAGCTGTGGCCCACCCACAGCTGGCCAGGGGGTTGGGAGGGAGGACGTTCACCAACAGCCGGCACTGACCCTGCTGGGGCTGCCTGAGAGTGGACCAGTGCCTCCGCCTCCCCCTGCTCTGAGCTGCCTCCAGGGGCGGAGTCTGTACCTTTCCTGGGTGTTGACACCGTGGGCAGGAGTGTCCTGGAACCCTGGGGTGGGGGGGCACTCCAGGGTCATAGGTCACTGCCCAGAGCCAAGCAGAGTTCTGCACCCAGCATGGCAAGTCCATAGTGGTTGACTGGATGGATGGATGGATGGATGGATGGAGGAGGGAGGGATGGACAGATGGATGGAGGGCTGGCTGGCTGGCTGGCTGGACAGATGGATGGAGGGATAGATGGATGGATGGGTAGATGAACAGATGGAGGAATGGATGGATGGATGGAGGCAGGGAGGGATGAATGGAGAGATGGAGGGATGGACAGATGGATGGGTGAATGGGTAGATGATGGACGGATGGGTGAATGGAAGGAACCTCAAGAGGAAGAAGAGGCTCCTTGGCCGGGGTGAGGGCTGCAGGGCCAGGGTACCTGCAGGATCTCACATGGAGGGCAGAGGGTACTCAGCTTCTGTGCTCCCCAGGAGGGCATCTGCCGCCGCACCCTGCTGGGCCTGGCCTTTGCCCAGTGCCATGGGCTGGTGGACGCCGACGTGTATGTGGCTGCGTGCACCCAGGACCTGTGCCGCTGCCCTACCTGCCCATGTGCCACCTTCGCTGAGTACTCCCGCCAGTGTACCCATGCAGGGGGCCAGCCACAGAACTGGAGGGGCCCTGACCTCTGCCGTGAGTGCCCCCCACCAGGGCGTGGGCCAGGAGCCATACTGGGGGCGAGCCCTGTGCCCCGCACCCATGCTGGGTCCCTGGGGAGGGGGTGAGGGAGGTGACCCTTGGGTCTGGCTGAGGACACAGGGCAGGCAGAGCTACTCAGGGGGCCCCATAGCAAGAGGATGGGCTGGAGAGAAGAGGGCGATATGCAAGGCCTGGGGGTGTCTGGGGGCCCAGAGGGAGGACCCGGCCTGGGCACAGTGAGCTGAGATCACCCCAGACCCCGGGTGGGCATGAGAGGGCCGTCCCAGGAGATACAGGACCGTGTGCTCCCCTCGCCTCCTGCCTCGCCAAGACGGCTGGAGGCCAGGACAAGCAGGGCCCTGGCTCCCAAAACAAGGGGCTCCCTGGGCCCGGCTGTGGAGTTGGGGACCCTTGGTGGCAAACGGGAGATGGAAGCAGAGGTGGTCTGCCCGCCTGCCGGGTGTCTAGGTGGCCTCCTGAGGGCCAAGCTCTGCCTATTCCCTGCAGCCCGGACGTGCCCTCTCAACCTGCAGCACCAGGAGTGCGGCTCACCCTGCACGGACACCTGCTCCAACCCTGACCACTCCCAGCTCTGTGAGGACCACTGCGTCGACGGCTGCTTCTGCCCCCCAGGCAGGTCCTCCGGGCCCATGGGGACTGTCTCCACCCGGGGCCTTTGCCCCTACCCCCATGGCTGCCTCTGGTCACTGTGTTCCCAACACCCGCCCCAGCCTCAGCTGACCAGCTCACACTCCCCCAGGCACGGTGCTGGACGACGTCAGCCACGCGGGCTGCCTGCCCCTGGAGCAGTGCTCCTGCACCCACAGTGGCCGCACCTACGCCCCGGGGGCCTCCTTCACCACAAGCTGCAGCTCCTGGTAGGCCCCTGGCCGGCCCTGCATGGGGTGGGGGTGCGGGGGGTGGGGTCCGCCTCCCCCTCACGGTGCCCCTTCTGCTCATGGTGTTCCCCCCACCAGCACCTGCTCCAGTGGGATGTGGCAGTGCCAGGACCTCCCGTGCCCAGGCACCTGCTCCGTCCAGGGCGGCTCTCACATTTCCACCTACGATGAGAAACTCTACAACGTGCACGGAGACTGCAGCTACATCCTGTCCAAGGTGGGCCCCGCTGGCAGTGGACGGCAGGCCCCGGGAGAGGGCCCTATGATGGCCGCCAGAATGGGTGAAGCCCCTGTGGCCCCCTCCCTTCCTGAGAGGGAACCCCGGGCTCACATTCACGGGGGCTTAGGGGCCCCAGGCCCTAAGGAAGCTGCCTGGAGTTCACCGCAGGTGCCAGAGGCCACCACGAGCCACCGTCTACCTCTACCACACACACACACACACACACACACACACACACACATGCACACACACACACACACATGCACACACACACACACACATGCACACATGCACACACACACACACACACACACACACACCGCACACATGCAGACCCTCTCTGCCGTGTTGGGGGCCAGTTGTCGCCCAACACACTGGTGGGCTTTGCCTCATCAGACATGTGCAGACAGCGGCTTCACCGTGCTGGCCGAGCTGCGGCAATGCGGCCTGACAGACAACGAGAACTGCCTCAAGACGGTGACGCTCAAGATGACCAGTGGTGGGGACACGGTGAGAGGCAGGGATGTGGTGATGGGTGGGGACGACGGGACAGAGATGGGGAGGGTGGGCTCCAGCTCCCTCCATAAACCCCATGGGCCCAGGGACCACCCCCCTCCCAGCCACGCGGAGGCTCAAGGTTCTAGATGGGGTGGCTGCGGTCAGCATTCCCTAGTCCGTGAGCCGGCCACCTCCCCACACACTGACTGTGGCCCCGCCTCCCCTCTCCAGGTCATCCAGATCCAGGCCAATGGCGGGGTGTTCATGAACTCCATCTACACCCAGCTGCCCGTGTCAGCAGGTACACGGCCCCTGGGACACCTGGGCCTGCGCAGCCAGGCGAGTGCCTGCAGAGTGACAGTCCCCTCCCAGAGCCTTCACAGAGCCAGGCTGGGCCCTTGATAGCTCTTTGCGGCCTTGGGCAGTTCCGGAACACCCATGGTTGGTTTCTCATCTGCAAAGTGGGGATGTCAGTGGTCCTACCGAGGCTGCTTCAGGGACCCCATGCTGAACACATGTGGTGGCCAGCCTCCTGGAGACTGTCAGCAGTCACTCAGGACCCACACACACGCGCAAGTTCTTGCCCGGCTCCAGGTCCCCAGGGGGTGACCGAGGTCCACTAGTCACCTATCTCGTCCCAGTCCATCCTGTATGGGCCTATCCCTGCCTGCCGGGCCGTCCTGGGCGCACAGGGGCTCAGACGTCGGTGGTCAGTCTGGCCAGGCCTGGCCTCCATGCAGCCTCTGACCACCCCTCTGCCCTGCAGCCAACATCACCATCTTCAGGCCCTCATCCTTCTTCATCCTGGTGCAGACGGGCCTCGGGCTGCAGCTGCAGGTGCAGCTGGTGCCCCTCATGCAGGTGTACCTCAGGCTGGACCCCTCCTACCGAGGCCAGATGTGCGGTGAGTCTCAGCCGGCGGGGCTTACAGGGCCGGGGGCAGTAGGGTGGAGCCAGATTCCACTCCAGGCTGCGAGCAGGGGGATGGGCACAGTCTGGCAGGAGATGGGGATGGGGGAAGCAGCTGCTCCCAGACACCCCTGCACCAGCCCAGGGCACCCGATATCTGGCCCGTGGCCGGAGGGAGGTGGCCCAGGAGGACACAGAGGGAGCCACGCAGCCCTCACTCAGGTGGGTGTGCCCAGGGGCTGATGCCCACCAGGGCTTATCTGCAGATGGTTCTGGAACCAAAACTCCAGGCTGGGGCTCCTGTCAGTCAGACTTGTAGTGGTGCCTGGGGGAACTGCAGGGTAGAGAGGAGCACGGCCGAGCTGGACAGCCAGCTCACACTCCCAACCTGGGGCCCCGGCCCCCAGGCCTGTGTGGGAACTTCAACCAGAACCAGGCCGACGATTTCCGGATCCTTGGAGGCGTGGTGGAGGGCACGGCCGCCGCCTTCGCCAACACCTGGAAGACCCAGGCCGCCTGCCCCAACGTCAAGAACAGCTTCGAGGACCCCTGCTCCCTCAGCGTGGAGAATGGTACCCCCACCCCTGGGTGCCCTCGGGTTACCCCGGGTCTGAGTCTGGGGGCTCCCAGTCTGAGCAGGGCTCCGAGATGGGTGGGTCTGGGGGGACCCCCATATCCAAGCGTGTATGCAGTGAGGAGGGCCGTGGGTGAGGCCCATCTCCCAGAAGAGCGCCCTCCTGCCCCGTAAGCAGCGCCCACGCAGCACAGTGGGTGAACCTCAAATTCCAATTCAGTTTCCCGGGGCCAAGGGGCCCCCACAGGCCTATGTGTACGGAGCAGAGGCTGTTGAGGGTGGGCAGGTGCAGGGGGAGCGAGGTGTGCCAGCAGCTGCTGAGCTGTGCCAGTGATGGTCAGCCCGCCTGCCTCCCCTCTCCCAGAGAACTTTGCCCAGCACTGGTGCTCGCTGCTGACTGACCCTACTGGTGCCTTCTCGCCTTGCCACTCCATCGTCAACCCTGCTCCCTTCCACTCAGTGAGAGTCGGGTGGGCCGGGTGCTGGAGCCGGGGGGGCTGCCCCTCCAGGGGGACCCACCACCGTCCATCTGTGCTGCGGGCTTTCCTCGGGGGTGGTGCTCTCAGCCCAGGTGGGGGTCCTGGGAAGGATGGATGGGGAGAGACGGGACCCTGGTGGGCTGGGGTCCCTGATGGCCCCCTCATGTCCCCGTCCCCAGAACTGCCTGTTCGACACGTGCAACTGTGAGAAGAGCGAGGCCTGCATGTGTGCAGCTCTGTCCTCCTATGTGTGGGCCTGTGCCGCCAAGGGCGTGCTGCTCCACGGCTGGAGGGACGGCGTCTGCAGTGAGTGCCCCCATGCCGTCCCGGCTCCACCAGGCAGGGGCGAGGGATGCTGGCAACCCCAGTGGGGCAGCAACCCTGACACATTCTCAGGGAGAGCTTGGTGCTTCCTCTTCCGGTCCAGCCAAGAACCTTGTGCTCTTACAATCCCCGGGGTCCAGAGGGGGAAACTGAGCCTTGGGCCGCTTCAAACCCAGCTGGGATGTGGTAAAGCGAGGCCAGACAGGGCCACTCAGCCACTGACCCCAGTGTCGCCCCCTCCTTGCAGCCAAGTATATGAGCAGCTGCCCAAAGTCCCAGAACTACACCTATGTGGTAGACAGCTGCCAGCCCACCTGCCGCAGCCTGAGCCAGGCTGACGTCACTTGCGGCATCGCTTTCGTGCCCGTGGATGGCTGCACCTGCCCCTCAGGCACCTTCCTGGATGACACCAGCACCTGTGTGCCCGCTGAGGCCTGTCCCTGCTACTTCCGTGGCTCCGTGGTGGCTCCAGGAGAGGTCGTGCATGACGACGGTGTGGTGTGGTAAGGGGAGGTGGGGCCAGCCCTTTGCCCTTCTGTAAAGAGGGACTCCATCCCCTGGCCTGGGAGGGTGTCCTGAGGTCCCGGGGCCCACGGAAGGCACAGCGTGTGCATGGCAGGTGGCTTGCACTCTGGGGCCAGCCTGGGGTGCCCCCCGCCGCCTCCCTGGTGGCTCCTTCACCAGCCGAGGCTGCATCCTCGTCCTCGTGTCCAAGCTGCCCTGCCATGCTGGCGTGCTGTACATTTACTCGAGCGCCTCCATGGGATTGGTGGCCTCACCGCAGCAGGCGCCGTCCTCTCCTCAGACGAGTCCTGGGGGCCCAAGCGGGCCGAGAGCTGGGTGGGGTCCGTGGGAAGTGGGCAGTGGGCAGTGACCCAGGCCGGGTCGTCCGTCTCTCGTAGCTCGTGTGTGAGTGGGAAGCTGAGCTGCCTGGGAGCAGAGGAGCAGAGGAGCACAGGTACCGCCCCTCCCACAGAGCTCTGCCTGGGACCCCGGGGCCCCACTCGTGGTGGCGGGGGAAGGGCTTCTGCTGGCCTCAGGGTGGGGGTCCCGGCTGTACCCCCAGGGCCCCTCCCAGGTGCTGTCCCTCTGCAGGGTGCGTGGCCCCCATGCTGTACCTGGACTGCACAAATGCCTCGGCGGGCACGCCGGGGGCCGAGTGCCTCAGGAGCTGCCATGTGCTCGACGTGGACTGCGTGAGTCAGCCGGGGAGGGCACAGCCATGGCGCTGCCCTGAGGGCATACCCTCCCCTAAGCCTGGGCACCCCCAAGTTGGGCAGTGCCCCCTCCCCTCAGTGTCCCTGGGCCCCAGCAGGGGACGAGCTGCTGACCGGTGCCCACCTGCCCACAGTTCAGCACCCACTGCGTGTCCGGCTGCGTCTGCCCCCCGGGACTGGTGTCGGACGGGAGCGGGGGATGCGTGGCCGAGGAGGACTGCCCCTGTCTGCACAACGAGGCCACCTACAAGCCCGGGGAGACCATCAGGGTGGACTGTAACACCTGGTGGGTCGAGGGGCTGCAGAGGGGAGGGCGTGGGCAGAGACCACAGGGACAGCAGGCCTGAGCTGGCCTTGGCCAGGGGGTCCTCTGCAGGGGGCAGGAGAGGAGCAGAGGCCTGGCGCTGCCTCTACCCCTTGGAAAGCCCCAGGTGCTCCCATTTCTCCTCTGGGAGGTACTCCAGGGGCCTGGCCTCCTCTGCCCAGTGGGTGGCGGCGGCCAGTCAAAGCTGCCACCAGGACCACGAGCCCTCCATCCCAGGCACCAAGGGCTGGGGAAGCCTCAAGACAGAAGCATCACGGGCGGGTGGTGGCCCCATGAGCCCATGCTCACTGCTTCACTTGACCCCTCATGAGTGTGGGAGGGGTACTCCCGTATCCCCCTATTATGAGGAGGGGCTGAGTCCCCGTCCATGTCACAGCTGGGACCGGCTTGGCCTCAGGGACCCGGAGTGGGGTGGGCTCCTGCACCATAAGCATCGTGTCCTCCCCTCACCTCGCAGCACATGCCGGAACCGCAGGTGGGAGTGCAGCCACCAGCCCTGCCTGGGCACCTGCGTGGCCTATGGGGACGGCCACTTCATCACCTTCGACGGCGAGCGCTACAGCTTTGAAGGGAGCTGCGAGTACACCCTGGTCCAGGTAGGCGGCCCTCTCTCCCCTCCTGAGGGCCAGGTTTGGCCGGCTGTGACCCACATCTCAACTCTCCCTGTCTCAGGACCACTGTGGGGGCAATGGCACAGCCAACGGGACTTTCCGCATCGTCACCGAGAACGTCCCCTGTGGGACCACAGGCGTCACCTGCTCCAAGACCATCAAGCTCTTCCTGGAGGTGAGGGGCGCCATGGGGAAACTTCTCCCTCTGCAGCCGACCCCATCCCAGGCCGGCCCTCCAGCTGAGTTATATCCTGGGGCCGCCTAACAGCTGGCCACAGCCCAGGGACTTAAAATCAGAGAAATTGATTCTCTCACGGTTCCAAGGCCAGGACTCTGACATCCAGGTGTCTCAGGGCTGCGCTCCCTCACAGGCTCCCGGGGAGGGTCCTTCTGCCTCTCGCAGCTTCTGGGGCTGCAGATGTTCATTCCTGGGCCTGGGGCCACATCCCCCCAATCTTTGCCTCCGTCTTCACACGGGCTTCTCTCCATGTGTCCTTTCTCCTCTTCCATTATGGGGACACCTGTCATTGGATTTAGGCCCACCCTAAATCCAGGATGACCTCATCTTGAGATCCTTCACTTAATTACATCTGTGAAGACCCTTTTTCCAAATAAGGGCACAGGGCCCAGGGGTTAGGAGGTGGACACATCTTTTGAGGGGCCTCTATTCAGCCCACCACACCCGGAGATGCCCACTTCTGGCAGAGGCAGATCAGCGTTCCCAGGGCAGAGAGCAGAGTGGCTGGGTGGGGGGCATTTCCCCTGAAGGGTGGGGAGGAGCAGGAGGAAGGCAGCAGCACTCGGGCAACAGTGGAGGCGAGAATGAGGGGTGGCCTGAGTGGGGGGCGGCACGGGGTGAAGTGCTGGGCAGAGGAGCAGGGCCTTGGTTGGAGCGAGCCCGAGGTGGCTGTATGGGCTCCCATAGCCTCGTCTGTGCCCTCTGCTTCCCTCTGCTCGCCTGTGGCCCCCAAATTTCCATGCAGGCTCCCAACTCCCAGCATATCCTGCCCAGCCTCTCACCTTGCATTCGGGGACTGTGTTAGGAGCCCTGCTCAGCCTTAACACCAGGCCCGTGACTGGGGCCCCTGAGCACTAAGGAGCCCCTACCCCGGGCAACGGGGTGGGCTCTGGCCCCAAAGCTGGCCCCTACCACAGCCACCTCCCCTGTGTCCATGCAGAACTATGAGCTGATCCTCCACGAGGGCACCTACAAGGTGGTGCAAAGGGGGCCAGGCAGAGACCTGCCCTACAGGATCCGGTACATGGGCATCTACCTAACCATCGAGACCCGCAGTGGCATGGTCGTGTCCTGGGACAGGAAGACCAGCGTGTTCATCCGGCTGCGCCAGGATTACAAGGTAAGGGTGGGTGGGCTGTGGGACCCTCTCGGGCCTGGACAGAGCCCCCACTCCTAGACCTGGCCCCACAGGGACTGTCTGGCAGCTGACGGTCTGCTAAGGCTGGGGTGAGGATACACACAATGTCGGGTTCTGCAAAGGGGCATATTGGGTCCCAATCAACCAACAGTTCATCAGAGTCCTGGCTGGAAAGCCCTCTTTGCTCTGTTCTCCCCACTCGGCATACCACACCTGCTGGGCTGAGGTTCTCCCGGGGAGCAGGTGCTCACCCACCTGCTCGCCTGCCCACCTGCCCACTGCAGGACCCTCTGTGTGCCCCATCCTCCTGCAAGTTCACGGGCGCTGCCGGGGGGAACCGGGTGCCCTACAGCTACCCGTCCTGGGCCAGGTTCTGTGCTGCCCCCTCGGGCTGCCCCCTGCAGCTGCAGCCCCCCCATGCCCCGTGCCCCATCTGTCTCTGCATCTGCAGGGGAGGGTCTGTGGGCTGTGTGGGAACTTCGACGACAACGCCATCAATGACTTCACCACGCGGAGCCAGTCCGTGGTGGGCAACGCGCTGGAGTTCGGCAATAGCTGGAAGTTCTCCCCGTCCTGCCCGGATGCCCCAGCCCCCAAGGACCCCTGCACCGCCAACCCGTACCGAAAGTCCTGGGCCCAGAAGCAGTGCAGCATCATCAACAGCGCCACCTTCGCCACCTGCCGTTCTCAGGTGGGCCGAGGGGCGGGGCTCTGAGCTTGGTGGGCAGGGCCTGGGCTGCCTCCTTCCCTCCTGGTGTGAGCTGGGTCTGGCCTGGGCTGGGCCTCTGAGGACAGTGGGTAGTGACCCTGACCATCATCCAAGGCACACCATCTGAACCTCTCACCAGGCAGAAGCCCAGGTCCCTAGTCCGGGCACAGAGCGTCCCCACTGCTTTCCTTGACCGCACTCAGCCTCATCCCCCAGAAACGGGGCTGCGAGCCCCACAGGCCATCAGAGTCACCTCCCCGATCCACTGCCCGCCTCTGACCTGCTGGCCCCCGGCACAGACGGGAACCTTAGCGGGGCCTCCAGCCCAGCCTCACATGCACAGAGGATCCGTGATCAGGCTCAGACACTCTTCCCAAAAGTCCTTCTTGTTATTTTAACAAGGGCTCCAAGGCCCACTCACAAACACGGTCTTGCGATCCAGGACCTGCAGCTAATGCAGGTGCACCTGTGCCAGGCCCCGACCCCCCTCACCCGCAGCCCCTCTGGGTGCCCTGCACAAGGCTCGGAAAGTCCTATGTGGGCCTGACGTGCCATCCCTGCTCAGATGGTGCCGTCCGTGGTGGCAAGTGCGAGGCTTGGGTCGACTCTGGGCTCTGCTGCCCTGGAGGGAGGAGTGTGGTTGGGGGACTGCCCCCCTCCCCAAAGAGATGGGCAGCTCCCATTTGTCAGTACAGGGTCACCACGCAGTCACGGGGGGACTGGTCCACAGTTAAGTGAGATACCCACCAGAGGCAGGGGGAGACGGGCAGGGGTGAGGTCAGAGGACACCAGGGGCAGGAGTGAAGTGTCCAGGTGGGCGGCGGACTCCGGCAGCAGTCACTCATCTCAGATCGCAGGTGTGGGGTTTAAGGCGCAGACGGCTGTCCAGGGGCCCAGGGGCCTGCTGGCCCTCCTGGCTGAACGGCCCCTCGCCCCCTGACCTCAGGTCGACTCCACCAAGTACTACGAGGCCTGCGTGAGCGACGCGTGCGCCTGCAACTCGGGGGGCGACTGCGAGTGCTTCTGCACGGCCGTGGCCGCCTACGCCCAGGCCTGTCGCGACGTGGGCGTGTGCGTGTCCTGGCGGTCCCCGGACGTCTGCCGTGAGTCGGGCTCTGTCCGTGGTGCTGAACGGGGGGGCGCGGGCGGCCGGGAGGCGGAGCCGCACGGGCCCTGGGGCCAGACCGCCCACGTGTGCACGCGCGCGCACTACAGCTGCGCGCGCACGTCCGTGTGCGTAAACGCCAGGCGGACAGGTCGCCCCAAATGGGATGGCTCAGCGAGGGACAGGAGTTCTGAGCGCAGGGCTGAGAAATGAAACCGCACGCGAGGGCCGGCCCCAAACCCCAGGCCCCGCCACGCTGCCCATGCCCGGGGGACGAGGCCCGCAGGCGCCCTTAGCCCCTCTTCTCCGCGCCCAGCCCTCTTCTGCGACTACTACAACCCACACGGGGAGTGCGAGTGGCACTACGAGCCATGCGGGGCGCCCTGCCTGAGGACCTGCAGGAACCCCAGCGGGCACTGCCTGGTGGACCTGCCCGGCCTGGAAGGTGAGGCCAAGCCGTCCCGGGGGAGCCACCCTGTCATCCCAGGACGGTGCTCGGGCGGCGGGGGCGGCGGACGGGGGGGCAGAGACGGGGCGGCCACGCGGGCAGCACGACCGAGAGGGTGAGTCGGCTCCGGCCCGCGCCCGCCCCAGGCTGCTACCCGCGGTGCCCGCCCGGCAGACCCTTCTTCAGTGAGGACGAAATGGAGTGCGTGGCCCAGTGCGGCTGCTATGACGAGGACGGCAACTACCACGAGGTCGGCGCCAGGGTCCCCGCGGCTGAGAACTGCCAGAGCTGGTGAGTTCAGCCGGCTGGGGTAGGGGGCATGGGGGCGGACCCGGGGGATGGGGCAGGGGTAGAGGGTGGGGGGCAGGTCCCGAGGAGAGGGGCGGGCGGGGGCAGAGAGTGGAGGGTGGGTCTGCGGGATCGGGGCTGGGTGGGGACCCTGGCCTGGGCCCTGCTGACCCTCAGCTTGTCTCTCCTCCTCCCAGTGAATGCACCCCTAATGGCATCCAGTGCATACATAGCCTCGAGGGTAAGGAGAGGCTAGGTTGGGCTGGGGGTTGAGGGCTGGGGGCTGGGGGCTCCAAGTGAGCCCTGTCCCTGCCCCTCTCCAAGCCTGCAGGTGCATCTATGAGGGCAAGACCTATGGCTATGAGGAGGTCATCTACAACACGACCGATGGGCTGGGTGCCTGCCTGCTCGCCATCTGTGGAAACAATGGAACCATCATCCGGAGCGTCGTGGAATGTCCCGGAACTCTGTCCACGACACCCTTCACCTTCACCACCACCGCGGCCCCTCCCTCCACGACAGGTGAGCCTGGCGGATGCACCGCTGGTCCTGCCTCACTCTCCCCAGCCCCTGGCCCTGGGTGACGGTCAGGTTGACAAGAGAAGACCCTGCAGATGCTCAGTGCAAGCATCCTGGGCACAAGGGATGCCCAGGGTCCCCCAGAGGCCGAGGGGCCAGCCCTGGGGGAGGCAACATGTCACACTTCCTCCTGGGCATGGCTGGCAAGGGTGCAGAGGAAGCTGATGGGGTCCCCTGTACTGTCCCCCCACAGGCTCAGCCCCCACTCTCTCCACTGTGTGTGTGCAAAAGCAGTGCCGCTGGTCCGACTGGTATGACAGCGGCCGTCCAGAGCCGGACATGGGAGGGGGAGACTTCGAGACGTTTGCAAACCTGAAGCAGAGGGGCCACCAGGTCTGCCCGGCCCCCGTGGAGATTGAGTGCCGGGCGCAGCGGCTCCCCAACACGCCCCCGCAGGAGCTGGGCCAGAAGGTGGAGTGTGACCTGGCTCAGGGGCTCACGTGCCTCAACAGCGAGCAGAGTCCCCCGCTCTGCCACAACTACGAGTTGCGGGTCCTCTGCTGTGACTATGTGCCTTGTGGTACCTCCCCGGCCCCGGGCACCAGCTCTGGGCCCTCCCCCAGCGTCACTGCCCAGGTGTCAACCCTCAAGTCCCTGCCCACCTCCACCTGGACCACGCCAACGAGAGAAACCCCCCTCCAGTCGACAGTGGCCTCCACCTCGCAGACCCGCCCTACCGTGCCTGCCACCACTGCCCAGACAGGCAGCAGCTCCTCGACCCTGGCTGCCACCACCTGTCAGCCCAAATGTCAGTGGACAGAGTGGTTCGATGAGGATTACCCCACATCTGAGAAGGCTGGGGGGGACATCGAGTCGTACGACAAGATCAGGAGTGCGGGAGGGGCCGTGTGTGAGCAGCCGCAGGACATAAAGTGTGAGGCCGAGAACTTCCCCACAGTGAGACCAGAGGAGCTGGGCCAGCGAGTGCACTGCCACCCCAGCTTCGGCCTGGTCTGCAGGAACCAAGAGCAGCCGGGCCTGTTCAAGATGTGCTACAACTACAGGATCCGAGTGCTGTGCTGCAGCAACAGCCACTGCAGGGGACCTGCCTCTGCCACCACCACCGCCACCACTGCCGCCACTGCCACCACCACCACTGCCACCATTGCCACCAGCACCACCACTGCCACCAACACCAGCACCAAGGCCACTGTTCCCACCACCACTGCCACTGCCACCTCCACCACCACTGCTGCCACCTCTGCCATCTCCACTGCCACCACCGCCGCTACCGCCACCACCACTGCCACCATTGCCACCACCACTGCCACTGCCACCAACACCAGCACCACGGCCACTGTTCCCACCACCCCTGCCACTGCCACCTCCACCACCACCACTGCCACCACTGTCATCTCCACTGCCACTGCCAATATCGCCACCACTGCCACCACTGCCATCACCACCACGGCCACGGCCACCACTGCCACTGCCACCTCCATTGCCACCAGTGCCACTGCCTCCACCACCAGGATTGCCACCACCGCCTCTACTACCACCATCACTCCTGCCAGCACAAGCACCACTGCCATGGCCTCCACTGGCACTGCCACCACTGTGCCACCAGCCACAGAGCCAGGGACATGGCTAGGGAGTAGCCCAGAGGTGACTACAGCAGTGCCTTTCCTCTCGACAGGATCAACATCCCGAGCAACATCCTCCAACCCCAGCCACACAGACACACTCTTGACGTCTGCCACCAGCAGCCCCAGGTCTCCTCCAGGCTCCACAAAGCCCACCACCCCAGGGGGAGCCACGTCAGTCCTTCCAACTCGCACAACCCTGCAGGGGACCACAGAGGGCACCTCACAGGGATCTACCTCCAGGCCTCGCCTGCCTACAGAAGCACCAACCAGCACAACCCGCACCGTTTCAACCAGCCCGCCATCCACCTCACACACCAGGACAAGCACATTGAGAACAGAGACGCCGAAAGTAACCCTGGTGCCAACAGCCGTGACTGAGACCACCACCAGCCAGGGCACAACCAGCTGTCAGCCCAAGTGCGAGTGGACAGAGTGGTTTGACGTGGACTTCCCCACCTCGGGGGTCACGGGCGGAGACATGGAGACCTATGAAAACATCAGGGCTGCAGGGGGTAGGATGTGTGCGGAGCCGCAGAAGATAGAGTGCCGGGCCGAGAACTACCCCGAGGTGAGCCTGGACCAGATCGGGCAGGTGCTCAGCTGCAGCCTGGAGGCCGGGCTGGTGTGCAGGAACGAGGACCAGCAGGGACGCTTCAACATGTGCTTCAACTACAACATCCGCGTGCTCTGCTGTGACGACCGCAGCCACTGCCCCAGCACCGCCGCCCCCAGCCCCAGCAGCACCGCTACGGGGTTCCCGACATCTGAGGGGCCAGGACGCTCAACGTCGGCCACCACCCAGACGCGACTGCCCTCTCCAACGACCCAGCGCACAACCGCCAGGCAGGCTTCCTCCACAGCCCACCTGCAGACCTCCCACATAGGGACCACCACCGGGTCCCCTCCCATCAGGCCCACTTCTGCGACCACGCTCCTCTCCAGCCCCTCACAGCCCGGCTCCGTGACGTCCACCCCGACTGTGTCCTCCACCGAGGCCTGCAAGTGCGCATGGACACGCTGGTTTGACAAGGACTACCCCACACCCGGCCATGCAGGGGGGGACTTTGAGACCTACGCCAACATCCGGGCGGCCGGCGAGGACATCTGCGAGCAGCCCTTGCACCTGGAGTGTCGGGCTGAGATGTGGCCTGACGTCCCCGTGCAGGAGCTGGGCCAGGTGGTCCAGTGCGACGTGAGCGTCGGGCTGGTGTGCCGCAACCGTGACCAGAGCGGCCCCATCAAGCTGTGCCTCAACTACCACATCCGCGTGTTCTGCTGCGACTACAGCCACTGCCCTGGCACCCCGGCCACCACCACAGCGACTCCTCCAGCGACCAGTCCGGGACTGACCTCACTAACGGCCACCGGCACCACGGCCCGACCCCCGACCACCCCCAGCCCCACGAGCCCCAACACACACCCCACCACAGCGACCTCTGGGTGCCAGCCTGCCTGCCACTGGACTGAATGGCTGGACAGTGACTGGCCCAAGCCTGGCCCCTATGGGGGTGACAGTGAGACCTACCACCACATCTTGCGCGCCGGAGGCCAGCTCTGCTCTGAGCCGGTGGCCATCGAGTGCCAGGCCGTCCTCTTTCCAGAAGTGCCCTTCAGGCAGCTGGGCCAGGTGGTGAAGTGTGACGTGGATTACGGGCTCATCTGCAGAAATAAGTGGCAGAGTGGGGGCAAGACTTGCCTCAACTACCACATCCGCGTGCGCTGCTGTGACGACTACAGCCACTGCGCCAGCTCGGCCGTCCCTGCAGACCACCACACTGTCCCCCAGACGCTCCACGACCAGCGCCAGCACGGGCAGGCAGTCATCTGGAGTGTCAAGAGTCTGGAGCACAGCCACGACCCAGGTGTACCTCTCCTCTCCAGGGACCACCGAGATAACTGTCCCCATCACTGAGACAGGTCCCTCCTCTCCCATGACAACTCATAGTGTCCCCACCACTCAGACACCTTTCGCCTCCCTCAGCACCACTGAGAAGGTCACTGTCCCCACCACCGAGACAGGTCCCTCCTCTCCCAGGAGAACTCCTAGTGTCTCCACCACTCAGACAACTTTCACCTCCCTCAGGACCACCGAGGTAACTGTCCCCACCAGTGAGACAGGTCCCTCCTCCCGCACGACAACTCATAGTGTCCCCACGACTCAGACACCTTTCACCTCCCTCAGGACCACCGAGGTAACTGTCACCACCAGTGAGACAGGTCCCTCCTCCCGCACGACAACTCATAGTGTCCCCACGACTCAGACACCTTTCACCTCCCTCAGGACCACCGAGGTAACTGTCCCCACCAGTGAGACAGGTCCCTCCTCCCGCACGACAAGTCATAGGGTCCCCATGACTCAGACACCATTCACCTCCCTCAGCACCACTAAGCACGTCACTGTCCCCACCACCAAGACCGGTCTCTCCTCCTCAAGGCCCACTGAGCTGACCATCTCCACCACCGAGACAGGTCCCTCCTCCTCTGGGCCTACTCCTAGTGTCCTCACCACTCAGACATCTCTCACTTCCTTCGGGAGCACTGAGAGGGTCACCTTCCCCACCAGCCAGTCAAGTTCCTTCTCCCCCAGCACCACTGAGTTAACTGTCACCAGCACTGAGACTGGTCCCTCCTCTCGCACGACAATTCACAGTGTCCCCACCACTCAGACACCTTTCACCTCCCTCAGCACCACTGAGAAGGTCACTGTCCCCACCACCGAGACAGGTCCCTCCTCTCCCAGGAGAACTCCTAGTGTCTCCACCACTCAGACACCTTTCATCTCCCTCAGGACCACCGAGGTAACTGTCCCCACCAGTGAGACAGGTCCCTCCTCCCGCACGACAACTCATAGTGTCCCCACGACTCAGACACCTTTCACCTCCCTCAGGACCACCGAGGTAACTGTCCCCACCAGTGAGACAGGTCCCTCCTCCCGCACGACAACTCATAGTGTCCCCACCACTAAGACACCTTTCACCTCCCTCAGGACCACCGAGGTAACTGTCCCCACCAGTGAGACAGGTCCCTCCTCCCGCACGACAACTCATACTGTCCCCACCACTAAGACACCTTTCACCTCCCTCAGGACCACCGAGGTAACTGTCCCCACCAGTGAGACAGGTCGCTCCTCCCACACGACAACTCATAGTGTCCCCACGACTCAGACACCTTTCACCTCCCTCAGGACCACCGAGGTAACTGTCCCCACCAGTGAGACAGGTCCCTCCTCCCGCACGACAACTCATAGTGTCCCCACCACTCAGACACCTTTCACCTCCCTCAGCACCACTGAGAAGGTCACTGTCCCCACCACCGAGACAGGTCCTTCCTCTCCCACGACAACTCATAGTGTCCCCACCACTCAGACACCTTTCACCTCCCTCAGCAGCACCGAAGGTCACTGTCCCCACCAGTGAGACAGGTCCCTCCTCCTCCGGGCTACTCCTAGTGTCCCCACCACTCAGACACATCTCACCTCCCTCAGGACCTCTGAGGAACACTGTCCCCACCACCGAGACAGGTCCCTCCTCCCGCAGGACAACTCATAGTGTCCCCACCGCTCAGACATCTTTCACCTCCCTCAGCACCACTGAGGTAACTGTCCCCAGCAGTGAGACTGGTCCCTCCTCCCGCACGACAATTCATAGTGTCCCCACGACTCAGACACCTTTCACCTCCCTCAGCACCACCGAGAGGTCACTGTCCCCCCAGCGAGACAGGTCCCTCCTCCTCTGCGCGACTACTCCTAGTGTCCCCACCGCTCAGACATCTTTCACCTCCCTCAGGACCTCTGAGAAGGTCACTGTCCCCACCACCGAGACAGGTCCTTCCTCTCCCAGGAGAACTCCTAGTGTCTCCACCACTCAGACAACTTTCACCTCCCTCAGCAGCACCAAGAAGGTCACTGTCCCCACCACTGAGAGAGGTCTCTCCTCCTCCGGGGCTACTCCTATTGTCCCCACCACTCAGACACATCTCACCTCCCTCAGGACCTCTGAGAAACTCACTGTCCCCACCACCGAGACAGGTCCCTCCTCTCCCAGGCCCACTGAGCTGACCATCACCACCACCGAGACAGGTCCCTCCTCCCCTGGGCCTACTCCTAGTGTCCTCACCGCTCAGACATCTCTCACTTCCTTCGGGAGCACTGAGAGGGTCACTTTCCCCACCAGCCAGTCAAGTTCCTTCTCCCCCAGCACCACTGAGTTAACTGTCACCAGCACTGAGACTGGTCCCTCCTCTCGCACGACAATTCATAGTGTCCCCACCACTCAGACACCTTTGACCTCCCTCAGCACCACTGAGAAGGTCACTGTCCCCACCACCGAGACAGGTCCCTCCTCTCCCAGGAGAACTCCTAGTGTCTCCACCACTCAGACACCTTTCACCTCCCTCAGGACCACCGAGGTAACTGTCCCCACCAGTGAGACAGGTCCCTCCTCCCACATGACAACTCATAGTGTCCCCACGACTCAGACACCTTTCACCTCCCTCAGGACCACCGAGGTAACTGTCCCCACCAGTGAGACAGGTCCCTCCTCCCGCACGACAACTCATAGTGTCCCCACCACTAGACACCTTTCACCTCCCTCAGGACCACCGAGGTAACTGTCCCCACCAGTGAGACAGGTCCCTCCTCCCGCACGACAACTCATAGTGTCCCCACCACTCAGACACCTTTCACCTCCCTCAGCACCACTGAGAAGGTCACTGTCCCCACCACCGAGACAGGTCCTTCCTCTCCCAGGAGAACTCCTAGTGTCTCCACCACTCAGACAACTTTCACCTCCCTCAGCAGCACCAAGAAGGTCACTGTCCCCACCACTGAGAGAGGTCTCTCCTCCTCCAGGGCTACTCCTATTGTCCCCACCACTCAGACACATCTCACCTCCCTCAGGACCTCTGAGAAACTCACTGTCCCCACCACCGAGACAGGTCCCTCCTCTCCCAGGCCCACTGAGCTGACCATCTCCACCACCGAGACAGGTCCCTCCTCCTCTGGGCCTACTCCTAGTGTCCTCACCGCTCAGACATCTCTCACTTCCTTCGGGAGCACTGAGAGGGTCACCTTCCCTACCAGCCAGTCAAGTTCCTTCTCCCCCAGCACCACTGAGTTAACTGTCATCAGCACTGAGACTGGTCCCTCCTCTCGCACGACAATTCATAGTGTCCCCACCACTCAGACACCTTTCACCTCCCTCAGCACCACTGAGAA